>NC_141155.1:22532527-23132527 GCF_053477565.2 Lygodium microphyllum | reverse complement strand
GTTGAAAGTATTTATCGATGACCTGGGGGCAGCCACTATAAGGGAAAGGATGTTGATTATCTTAAGAAAGTGCTTTGAGCACTGCAGACAATTTTGCATCGCTCTTAACCCACGGAAGTGTGTCTTTGGAGTGCCTTATGGGCTATTGCTAGGCCATGTGGTCAGCTCAGTAGGAATCACAACCAACCCTGAAAAGATCAAGGTTATAGTTGCTATGAGTCCATCACGCACTCTGAAAGAGGTGCATAGCTTTCTATCATCGATAGGGTACTATCAAAGGTTTATAAATGCCTTGGCAGAAAGGACGTTGCCATTAATGAACTTATTATCCTTCAACTGTCTATTTGTATGGAGCGACCCTTGTAAGGTAGCTTTCGAGGATGTGAAACAGGAGCTAGTAAAAGCACCAGTTTTAAAAGCACCTAAAAAAGGTGAGGTATTTTACATATTTTCAACAGCCACCATGCATAGTATCACCTCTGTTGTTTAGCCCAAATCTGGGAGGAAAAGTGGTATCATCCGATAGCTTTTGCTAGTCGAAAATTGGGCATATCAAAAATTAACTACACCTACTTGGAGAAGTTGTGCCTTGCGATGGTCTTTGCGACAAAAAAAATCAGACACTACATCCTCTATGAGAAGGTAGTTTTCTATACGAAGGCGGAACGGCTTGGATTGCTTATGAACAAGCTGCAACCGCCAGATCGTTTGCCAAAGTGGTTAATCACTTTGCAGGAGTTCGATTATGAGATTAAGAGTAAGCCACCGAGGTTGTAGGGAATTGTGGAATGCCTTGTGGATTTCGGGGAGCTGAAAGAGACTTTGGCTGAAGGAAGTGATATTGAAGAAATGGTTAAAATTGATACAGCTTCTATCCCATCTTGGTATGCTGCTATCACACATTATCTATCAACAAGAGAGATTGGAGCTGGTTTATCAAGATCTAAAAAGAGGAAAATCAAACAATAGGCTTTGAAGTTTTCTTTGATCGCAGGAACACTATATTGGCAGGGTGTTGATGATATCTACCACCGATGTATGATGCCTGACGAGGTTCCTTTCATCTTGGAAGAGTGCCATGACTCTACGTGTGGAGGGCACTTCGCTGGATGGTTGATGGCACAAAAAACTTTAAGAGCTAGATATTGGTGGCCAACCATCTTCCAAGATTCCTTTCAGTACGTTAAGAGATGTGATACATGTCAAAGACATGACATCAGAGAGAATAGGAAACGCCCACTTATGCCTATCATGGCTATCCTTTCATTTGAGAAGTGGGGCATTGACTTTGTGGGTCCTATCACCTCGTCGTCTACTACCCAAAAGAGGTACATTATAGTAGCAACTGATTATTTTACAAAATGGTCGGAAGCGCGGGTGACGAGGTAGGACAATGCAAAAGAGACTGGAAGTTTTCTTTTAGAGCAGATTATCTACTGTTTCGGTCCACCGAAGGAACTAGTGTCAGACCATGAAACCCACTTTTTGAATAAAGTGATCAAAAGCCTTACTTAAGATTGGCAAATCAAGCATAACAAAATGACCCCCTATAATCCGCAAGCCAATGGGCCAGTCTAAAGTGCTAATAAGTAGCTTGTGGGTATCTTGTCTAAAACAGTCTCTGAGAAGAAACGAGACTGGGACACGAAGTTGTATGATGTGGCAGTATGGGCATACAATACAACGTTCAAGTGAGCTACATCGGCCATACTCCATTTAAATTAGTTTAAGGGGAAGAGTGTGTGTTACCCCTCAAAATCGAGTTGCCAACCATACGGTTTGCAATTAACCACTCTTTGGGAGACAAGGATTCACTCTTTGAACGTTTCACGACCATAGCCCACCTGGATGAGTTGAAATTGCAGAGCTTATTACACCAGGAGGTAGCTAAACATCGGATGAAGCAGTTGCACGACCTTAGAGTAAAGAAGTATACCTTTAAAAAATGGCAATTAGTTCTGTACTATGATGCGCGTAGGGAGCTATTTCCAGGAAAGCTGGAACCTAGATGGGATGGCCCCTACTAGCTGATCTGTAGGGAGTAGAATTTTAGAATAAGGTTAATCTTAATAAGATCAAACCTTATTATTTCTGAATATGCTAATACAGAAAAATGCATTGCAGTCCATGCTGGGGCTGATTTGAGACCTACAAAAGAGCTTAAAGCTCATTGATGGGGCAGTTAATTCCTTATTTGGAGCACCCATATCTGGAGCAGAGATACCATCAAGGGAAACTTATCTGGTGGAGCAAAGGATACAAAGTGATTGAGCAAGAGGATGGAACCTTTGTGTGGGAGATCAAAGTCTTCTGCCATCATTGCTTATGAATGTTGACAAGTATCCCTGTTGAGTTTAATGAAGAAGGTGGGATGGAATCGTCAGTTCACCCTCTAAACATGCTGAATTTTGACTATCACAATTACGAATAGAGGAGTTCGTGATGGCAGCCTGTGTAAACCCATTGTGGACATATACATTATATTTCGACAAGTCATCCAGGGGCCCTAATAAAAAAGGGAGTGTTAGAGTAGTAATCCGAGATCCCCGACGTAGAGTTATGATGAAGTTAGCTACTTATCTCAGGGTAGGATTCACTAACAACATGGCGGAGTATAAAGCCTTGATTATGGGAATGTATATTGCCAAACAAGGTGGTATTCAATGGTTGTTAGTAAAAGGGGATCCCATTTGATTTTAAATAAGCTAGATGGGACATACACAGTGCAGAATCCCATCCTTTGTATGTATCATCGAACTGCCATGACCCTACTTGAGGAGTTTGAGAGAGTGTCTCTTCAGCTGATTCCACATTACTAAAATCAGTTTGCGGATTCACTGGCAAATCTTGCTTATTATAAAGAAGACATTTTCTTCAACTGTGGTCCTAGTTTGGATATTGCTATCAATAATGAGACAGGACCCGGTCGCTTGTGGGGAATCTTATCAGAGCATGTAATATATGGCATACGATGGTTGATATGGGTGATGCAAAGAGTAGCCGAGACCCATCTACCATTTTTATCCTAGACCCATAGGCTGATTAGACAACATGTTATGCGTACACCTCTTGCTATATATGCAAGAGGGATGGGTCATAATCTTATGCATTTAGTTTAGGGCTGTGAGCCCTATTTTTCCTCCTTGGAAAGTAGCATATTATTGTATATCTGTACTATTTTGGGGAGGGATGTGTAGGTGCTATTCTGTTTGATCTCGTTAAGCCAAGAGGGCCAGTTTTGCGAGGTTTTCAATGTTTTATTTCATTAGGCCAAGAGGGCCGGTTTTGCGAGGTTTTCAATGTTTTATCTCGTTAGGCCAAGAGGGCCTGTTTAGTATGGGTGCGGTTAATGGTTTCTTGTTTTAGTCCTGTACCGGACAGCTTCAAAGAAGAGCTTGGAAGGGGCCTTTGTTGCGCGGAAGCTTCTCGTGGCCCTATCCAGGTGATATCTCTCCTTTACGAGTACCATGTTTTTATGCTATATGTGTCTGTGTACTTGTAGGGGTCTTTCTTTTCTTGTTGGGGACCGGCATCCAAGGCATGAAGTCCCATGTTTAGGTTAGGTATGTCTGAGGAAGGGCTAAGTAGTCATTGCCTCCTGTAAAGACATTGCCAGGCATCGAAAGACCTGCTTTAGACAGTAGTCCTAGTGACCCTATTCTGCTAGCTTGCTAGGCAGTCATTCTAGGAGTTCTTGCTAGTTATGAGGCAGTTAGAGAAGCCTGCTAGAGGAAAAAATGATGATGATAGAGAGAGAAAAACCCTGAATATCTCAAAGAAATAAATATAACAAAGGTGTGTAAAAAGGGGTTCTAACACATATAAAAATAAAAACAAAAAGAAAGGAAAATTTATAAGCAGTTGCTCATCGCCTTGCGACGGCCTGGTAGGTTCTTGGGGACAAGTGAAAGACCCGGGGCTGATGCCTTATCTTCCTAGGAGTGGCGTCTTATTGGAAAAGAAGAAAGTAAGGAAGGTTGGAGCGAAAATAAAAGTGAGCGTCAGAAAAGGATTAAGTGCCGCCTTGCGAGGGCTTGGTAGGTTCTTGGGTACCAAGACAGGACCTAAGGCCGATGCCCTATCCTCCTTGGGTCACTACACTCAGCTCCCTCCTTTTTACACACCCGAGTATGGAAGAATAAAAACCTAAAAGAAGAAATGTGCTAAAAGAAAATACTTCTTGATCAGGCTATAGGAGTCCTTGCCTAGTAGGAGCTCCTAGTTGTGTTGTCCTTAGTTAGGTAGGTAGTTCAGACCACCACTTAGGGCAACCTCTTTGATAGTTCTTTTTAGTTTGGCCGTGTTGGAGCAGTCGCTTAGTGACTAGCTTCGGATCTTCTATCAGATTATGCTAGGCCTACTCCTCGTGGATTTCGTGCCTTGGTTTTGTCAAGGGGTAGGGTGAGCATTGTGCTGTGTTTTAATATCTGTCTATTTTGTATCAGCTTGATTCTTCCTTTGGTTGTTTTGTGTAGATTATTGTGGAATTCGACGGGCAGAGTCACCCTATCCTGTGGTTGCCAATGAGAGCAGAGTTTTGAGCCCGGGATGTACCTAGCATTTGCCAAAAAATCCAGAATTTAGGGGAAAAATATTCAACATCGAAGGCGGCGGCTGTAGCTAGAACGATTTTAAGCACTAAGTGAAAGACGGCTTTTAAAATGCACCCGAGTTACACTTGTGTATTTTTTATAATTTTTTTGACTACCGTACGGGATGTCGGGAGCTTCCACTCAGTGCGGGATGTCGAGACGGATGCGCAGGATTTTTCAGAGGCTGAAACGGAGCCTGGACGAGGAAGAGGTAAAAAATTGGCCAAGATACAAAAGGGTGGACAAAACTTAGGACCAAAGCGGGGGGTGCCCTTTGGGACTTTTAAAACCACCCCCCCCCCCCCCCCCCCCCCCCCCCCCCCCTTCAATTTTTATGCAAAAAACATGGAGGAAGCATGGATATGGTGGTAGCAACAGGCACCGAAAAATGTGCCATCCCCCCCCCCCCCCCCCCCCAAAATCATGAGTGTGGGCTGCGACGAATAAGCTATGCAACAAACATTGGGCATCAACTTCTCCCTCTTGGCTGATCATATCGCCGGTCTTCGCGCAAGATATGGCTGTTCGGATGAAGAGATCAGAATCTAGTCTTTCTTTCTCCTCCCTCTCTCTCCCCTCTATGGGTTGTTCATGTGCACCATCTTGAAGAAGGAACCGGGTAAAAGAATGAAGGAAGTGGTGATGGAGATTGATGGAGATGCTGAAGATTGAAGTGCAACATTGGATTGAGAGCAATGGAGCCTCCGTCTGCTGGTTATGCAGTAATTTAAGGTGTCTTGGTCTCGTAAAAAACACGGTATGACCATTTTTATGAAGAAAAATGAAGGATTTTTTATAGTTTATGACGATAATTATATTCTTATTGGATAAAAATTTATTTGTGTGCTGATTGCACCATGATTAATTGCTGTTCATCAGAAAATTTTGATTTTGCAATGATTTACATGCTCTATTTAATTCTCGTAAACCCGAAATGCGATTTTTTAAGCGGTAAAATGGTAGTTCTTTCATTTCGGGTGGGTGAAATATGTTCCCATGGGGAGGAAATGGAAAATAAATTGAATGTTAGTATGCTGAAGTGATTGGAATAAGAAAAATCAAAAAATAGCATTTTTTATTAACAAATAAATCAAGAAAATGAGAAAAATGAGTGGAAAAATAGAAATACGTCTTACAAAAATAGGAAAAAATACAATGATGGTTTGTGAATGTATGGTAGTGGCAAAGCATGAGGTTTGGCCACATTTTGCCCTATCTCCTTGTCAAAGTTTGTGATTTATTGCTTTTTATACATGAAAACATGACAAAATGAACCTCTACATCTATGCAATGAAAGCAATACCTAAACATAGGGGGTTGGGATGTTTGACTGGTGTGATTTGCGTGCTGATTGTTGCTGATTTTCTGATGCATTTCATGATATGGAGTTTGTGGTATTTGAATTAAGAGGATAGTAGCACGAGTGTTGTCTCGGTGCTATCCTTACATCGCCGCAACGGGTTAGTAAATGCATTGGAAAGTCTGGTTGTGCACCACGTGTCTAGTTTAAAATTATATTTGAGCACTTTAGACCATTCACTTTTGCATGTGCATGATAACCATGGTGTCAAAATAAAAAACCTGGATGCATAGCACCTGTTTTCAATGACAATGACCCACGCTTGAGCGTGGAAAGGCATCCTAAGCCGTAGGATAGACGTTCGTTTCTTGGGGAAGTATTTTGTAAGGACACATGGTATCTCCTGGAAGACTTTTAAAATGAAAGAGTGAAGTATTTTCGTTTGTTCTATATGTTGAGCAGCGCATAAGGGGCCAATCCCTGCGATGTAGGAGAGCTACAGTGGGGCCGCGGTGATTCCACCGAGAGGTTGCCTCCCATGTATGTGATTATCGTGGTATTTATTGCCAATGTGTATGGGTTCTCCCTCTGTGGAGTTTATAGAAAGGGAAACGTTGGACTACAAAACTATAAACGCATAGATTAGGCTTTAGGAGAGTTCATCCTTTAGCAGTAGATAGACGCTCCTGGCCCACAAGGCCATGAGGGTGTGTTTGTCTGTTATGAGCATGAGGTCTGGCTAGTGCTATAGCCAGGGCCGGCCCATTTGAGGTCCCATCAACCTCCTATAGCAAGAGTAGAGTCACTGCCATGAGCCAAAACTTAGCAAGCTAGCTGATAATGACTCATCCTTCTTATGGAAGTGGTATGCTCTCTGACTCTAGTGGGAACAAGAAGGCTACCAAATCATGACCAACGTTGAGCAATGGCGCACCATTAAGACCTTCGAGTATGATCCCACTTACGTAGCTCCTACCTTTTTTAGGGTATTGGCCATCACCACAATCGATCATTGGAAGATCATGTCATGAGCTACCCTTACCTAGATCGAGTCCTTACTAAAGAAGAGCTACACATTGCTAGTAGGATTGACTCTGGTGATCTTATCATTGATGTCCTCACCTATATCACACATGTAGGCATCAAACCTCACGATATGGAAGGACCGCCATGCTCAGTTGGAATATAAGCCACAATTCTATGCCTGACTTCTGCAAGGTAATGTCCCACCCACGCATGCTAAATTTCCCTTAGCCCTTCGCTCTCCAATCCTAGGAAGGATTCAAATCATTCCTGGGTGAGGGAGGGGGTAAGGTGAAAAGGAAACAAGCATTAAATTTTTTTTGGAAAAGAATAAAACAAACATGCCTTAAACATCAATCAATGTTTAAGGGACGAGACTCAAAATGTGGAAAATTTTATCATGGATATTTTTGAATCGTGTGGACTACTTGAAGCGGATATTTTACTCTATACTTAAGCATTTCACATTCTTAAGAGCTTTCATATATGTTTATCTACCTCCTTGTGGAAGTTGACTCAAGAAAACTAATGGTGAGCTATGATATATGACAGCAACCTAAAATGGCAGGGCAAGATAAAGGTGGCAAGCTCCTATTCATGGAGGAAGAGCAAGCAAAGTACAGCTTGATGGTAGAAACGAGGGGTTTTAGTTAGTTCACATTCAAGCACACCCTAAACCTAGAAGGTGCCATCATAGAGGATCTAGTTGTAAAAAAAACTCGTGGACTAGTGCAATCTACAGAAGTATGTAGAGAAGGTCAGGTAGGCTATCGATTACTGCAAATGCATAGAATTTCTGAGAAGTTTTGATGCTGAAAGAAACTATGGCACGGTGATGGTAAGAAGAGGAGAAGTCTGCCAGGTAGAGATGGAGTTCAGCCCTGCAATGGTGGAGAAGGCCCTGGGTTTAGCTAGTAGGATTGAGAAACACCCAAGCAGGGATGTGTATAACATGTTGGGGGTGAGCAAGGCTATCGTGCACATAGTTGATGGGATAAGCTTGCCAGATATTCCAAACCCTAAAATTAAAATGCAAGCAAAGATGGTTCATGCCCTCTTCTCCAATCAAAGATATAACACCCTTATGAATAGAATCAGGGTACCATTGCTAGAAAGCATTGCAGCAGTTGGATCCCCAAATGAGGTGGATTGGAATGCCTTTGTACACAAAACCATTGAAAACTCAACAAAAGCCTTGGCTACAAGTGCAGTAGGAGTAGGTTGGGAGTCCTCGGCCTCCACATTGAGGTCAACTATAGGAAAATGTCTTTCTCTAAGGCATCCACCATTAGGTTTGGTGGAGTACTGATGGCCATAATCCAAGTGGCCCTGAAGGATGTAGAAGGAGGTGAAGAGAAAGTAGAGGAAACCCTTGGCCGATTGCCACACCCTGAGCAGGAGCAATCCAGTGAGAGGACTATAAGTGATACGGAGGAGCAAGAGACATAGTCTAGCCAAAGAGAGCCTAGTGCACCAAAGAAAAAAACCCCATCTAAGCCACCGGAGGAAACAAAATAAAGAATGACCAAGGAGGAACGAGCCGAGTTGAAGAGGGCCCAAAGAGAGTCCAAGAGGATTGAAGAGGAGAGAAGGGAGAAGGAAGCAGCTGAGCTGAAGAGGGTGGAATAGGAGTCAGGAAGGGCCGAAGAAGAGAGAAAAATAAAAGTAGAGGAAGAGGGGAGAGAGTTGAGAAGAAAGGAAGATGAAGACATGGCCGAGGCTATGCACAAGTCAGTGGAGGAGACTTTTAGTGCAGAAAAGCTAGCCACCATGAGCCCCAGAGGAAAGAAGAGCCAAGTAGCAACACCAAGGCCTTAGAGGGTGAAGCAGACATTATAGTATCAGGCAAGGGCAAAACCCCAATGCACCCCCTCCCATCAATCTTCACGTCTCAAGCCATGGCCACCTCGACTACCCAAGACCCTACTGCAACTACCATGGACACTAGCAAGTTAATATCCATGATGCAATTTTTGGTAATGAAGATATAGGCAATAGCTCTGCATTTGGGAGCAGGGGTCCCCACCACAGGAACTAAAAGATTGATTAGTAGATGCCGAGTTGAGGCAGGATCCCAAGATGCATAAACTAGAGGCCTCTATGACTACAACACCTCCAATGACATCCACAGCCACAACATATGATGAGTATGTCAAAGAGCTTCTAGTAGAGCTAGAAGAGGCCAATGAAGAGATGAGAGAAGAATCAATCAAGCTGGAGATTGAAAGAGAAGCCTTAGCAGCACTCAAGTTGGAAGCAACCCGTTAGGTAGCAAAGCATCAATGAGAAATACAAGAGCTAAAAGAGCATCTTAAAGCTAAGGAGGAGGCAGAACCAAGTCGGCAAGAAAAACTAGGTGAAGGGACACAAGACCGAGTGAGGATGTAGTATTGCATTGAGGAGCTAGCCAAGCTGTATGAAGAGCTACAAGGAGATATGAAAAATGTCCTAGATGCCATAGAGGAGCTAGAGGCAGCAAGAGAAGAGAGGGCATGAAGACATCAAGAAGAAATAGAAAACTTAAAGAAGAGGAATGCCCTAGAGTTGGAGGAATAGGAGAGACTAGAAAGGGAAATTGAATGCTTGGAGAAAGAGAAAGAAGAAGCCATCAAAGAAGAAACCCAAGGGCTACAGGAAGAGCTAGAGAACCTAGATCAGGAGGTGGAAGAGATAAGAACCATGGCTAAATCTGAAAGACAGTGGTATGAAGGAAGGCAAGAAGCCCATGCGTAGAGGAATGAAGATTTGTCTAAAAGGCTGTTAAAAACTTCCATGCAACTCACCATGGTGCAACAAGCCCAGAAGATAGCTGAGGAGTAGTTGAACTATTGAAATAAGGAAAAAAACACACATGTTGGAAGTATGGAATGAACAACAACAAATGGTAATGATGTTGTCTCAAAGCATGGAGAACGACAAGGAGGAATTGGAAGAGAGAGCCAAATAGTGAAAATAGAACAATTTTGAATGGGTGCGAGGACTTGCCGAGCACTTGGCCATAGCAAAATGCAAGCGAGTGTTGGCAAAGGCTAGAATCAAAGCCACAGAAGCAAGTTCAGATGTGCAATTGCAAGCCTTCTTAAGCATAGTGATCCATGTAATGCAAGTGGGTAGCGAGGATTCTGTGGAGACAATGAGAAGGAAGTTAGAGATGACCACCAAAGCCTTGAAGTACGGCCTACAAGAGCACTCTCTTCCAATCGGCACCGGCCTAATGAGAAAAGAACAATGCCAGTATATTTGAGGCAAGCTAGCCTCTCCACCAATGAAGTGAAGGAGCTAGGTTTTGAAGAGCAAGAGCAGCTGCATCCACCCCCAACTTCGACCCCACAAGAGCAACTGCCAAAGGAAGGGCTGAACCTCGAGCAAGAGCTAGAAGAAGATCAACAGCCTCGAGAGCTTAGCCCACCACTACCAGATGTGCCTTAGGAAGATCCTAAAGGCAACCAAGTACATGAGTGCATCATTGTAGATAAGAGAAGAAGATGGGAATTGGTGGAGCAAGCATAGTAGAGAGCTAGAGCACAACCCCAGCAATTTCCTAGAGAGCCCGTGCCACAACATGATGATTACTATCCCATCAACTGGCCTTAGGAACTGAGCATTTGGGAGCAAGGAGAACTCCAAACTTGGCCCTTCGAGCTATCATTCCTCTATCCATGGGCCCTGGACTAAGTCCTACCAGTGGAAGTAGAGGACAACATAATTCAAATGGCTAACAACTTAGGAAATTGATGGGTCAAGGAGTGAGGCATAGTTATCACTCAATGGAGGTGGGAGGTCCTAGACTACTAGTAGGACAAGGTGTACCAGATTCCCAAGATGGTCCAAGGCTACGAAGCATAGCCCAAGTAGCAAAGAAGGATCTGGGATACAGACCTTGATGCATGGATGGCATTTTGCGGCACACTCCCTAAAGAAAAGAATGATCCTATCTACATGCCCTACCCTCGCAGGCACAAAGTGGATTACAATAGGCAGGAGCATGGTAGGCATGGCTTTCCAAATATCTACAATTCCAATGTAGAGAATCCGGAGGAGTGCCTAACCTTCAAGGTAGGAGACATTTGTCCATCAATCACACACTTTCTCGAGGATTTCTCATGCTGTCCAGACTCCGCTTTCATCACAACTTGTAATTATCTTAGGACTATTAGGTTTCTACTAAAGCAAAATCCAGTGCAGAGGAGGCCCACCTCCCTCTACTCTTTTTTTATCTCAACCTAGGAATAGATAGTTGTGCCATGGCCCGTGGCTAATGTGATGAGGGCTACGTTGCTACCCTCTTTTTGTATGAAGGTACTCAAAGACATGAATGATAGCCAGTTTACGAGGTTTGAGCACCGCTTTTTGTCAACCACACCTCTAAATATCAGGGCTAATCTCAAGAGCTACATGCAAAGGCGTCCTTTTTTAGCAAATCCCTTAGGCCACCCCGTAACGCATCATCAAAAGAGGACCAGGATACAGCCTAAGAACACCCATGTATCTATGATGTCGATTGTGTTTATCTATTTTAAAAAAAGAGAAAAATAAAAATAAAAATAAAAGAAAAGAAAAAATAAGAAAAGAAGAAAAGAAAGAAAAAGAAAGAAAAGGAAAAGACTAAGTCCCTGAAATCATTCGAGCGCCACAATCACTATACCTAGGATTTTTTACCTAGCCCTATCCCCCACTTCATACTTAGGGCACCTCAAGGGTAGGACTTCTAGACTTGTCTCCCTAATCCGTGCACCACACCTACAACAATGCACGAATTGGGTCCTCAAGTGTGGCACAACACCCAAGCTTGCCTGAGGTTCGTTCAACCCAACTCCTAGTTCCACTGGCACCATGCACTACATGGAGAGGTAGATACACCCCTTAGGAAGTGCACAACTTTGTCTTGCAGGTTAAGATCGCGTCATATCAACCTCGGAGGGTACGAGGAGGGATCCCTTCAACACCATCGTTCATTTCAATGATAGATCTGTCCATGTGCCATTCTCCAAGAAGGATTCGTTCACACCATCTTCAATTTCAAAGGACAAATCCACCCACTGTCAGTGTCGGGGAGAGACCCGCCCCAACACCATCTTGAATTTCAAGGGCAGATCCATCCAATACCATCCTCAACAAGGGCTTGTATACAAACTCAAAAAGCCATCCGACCCCACCTTCCAGCTACTACCCATCAAATGCCATGGGACTGGCACACTCAACTATGTTAACCTTAGCACAAGAAAAAGCAAAAAAAGTGGAAAAGCGCAAGTCGGCGTAGCTGAAGAGATGGCCAGAAGGAAATCCGACCTCGAAGATCCCAAAAGTGCAGGCATGGCCAAAAGAAGTCCAAGGCGCAGCTGCCGGAGCCCAAATAGTGCTAAAAAAGAGAAGGCGCATCTTTGAATGTAAAGGCGCAACCAAAATCCTTGTAAAAGAGCTCTAGGCTTTCTCGTATGCAAATTGTAAGGGTAGACAGGTGGTAGAAAGGAAGCTAGAAAGATAGGAGGACAATAGGAAAGAAGGCCTAGGCCACAGCTGTCCATGTAAAAAAGGGAATGACCACCCAAAAGGGATAAGGGCTTTATATATAAACTCAAAAAGTGAATGAGAAGCTTATTATTTGGTGTATGGCAAAAGCTCTTCTTCTTCTTCTTCTTCTTCTTCTTCTTGCTTGTAATTGAGTGAGGGAGTGTGAGTGAGTGAGTGAGGGAGTGAGTGTGTGAGGGTGAGGGACCAGGGTGGAGAAGCTCCCACCATCTCCTCTCTTCTTCTTCTTCCCCTTTCCCTTCCCCTTCCCCTTCCCCTTCCCCTTCCCCTTCCCCTCCCCTCCCCTCCCCTCCCCTCCCCTCCCCTCCCCTCCCCTCCTCTGCAGCAATGGAGGATGGAGCTTGAAGGAGAGGGATTGAGGTTGCTCTAGCTCACATCGCAAATCGTGGAGCTACCGATGTGCACGAGGGAGGAGGGTACTCAATCAGGCATTAAGGTAAGCTCACTACACTCTTAGAGAGGGATAGCGCATCAGCAATGGCTATGTGAGGGGTAGCCATTAGTACTCAGCTTGAAACACTTTGAAAGAATAAGCAGCCTCAATGGGTCTTGATGGTCGAAGCATGAGCTCCCAACAGCTTTACTACATGCACTATTGACATGTTTTTGGATAAAGTTTCGTGACAAATGAATTCTATTGGAGAAAACATGACTTAAAAGAATGTGTATTGAAGGTGTTTTGTGGGTGTGTTTGAACAATATGGGAGGGGGCTATTCAGGTGTCCAAAAGTAACTCCCCCTTCCCTCCCCCACCCCAATTGTTTAAGCATCAATCCAAATCACGTTTTTAAGGAATGTAATTGAAGAAAAATGGCTGAAAATTTTAAGGAATGCAAGAGAGGGGCACTCTTTAGGCATAAATTCAATATTACCCAATAGTGTCCCAATAGTGCAAGGGCACCTCTTTTTACATTTAGAATGGGATTATTTACCCCAAAAACGTGATATGGGCTATTTTCTTGTGCACAATGGCTTCCTCTATTACTATTTGGGACATGCTCAATACCACTCACACGAGGACCCTAATAGTATGAAGGGGATTCATTTTGCATTGAAAATGAGGTCCCTTTGTACCAATAAGATGTCATTTTGCATTTAGAATGGTTTTCCTTCATGCTACTGGGGTAAATATATTTCTAGTGCATATAGGCTCAAATAATGTGAAGGAGACTTGTTTCTCATGCACAATGGCCTCCCTTTGTGCTATTTTGACATATGCTCCAACACCACAATGAATTCCCCCAACAGCATGAGGGCACCCCATTTTCCATTTAGAAGGGGGTCCTTTTCTGCTATTGGGGTAAATGTGTTCCGAGTGTGTATAGGCTTGAATAATGTGAGGGAAGACTGTTACTTATGCATGATGGCCTACCCTTGCATTATTTTAATACTAGCTCGACACCACATGGGAGTGTCCTAGTAGTACAAAGGAACCTCATTTTCCATTTAGGTTGGAGTCCCTTCACGCTATTGAGGTAGAGGTGGTTCTAGTATACATAGGCCTAAATATTGCAAGGGGAGATTATTCCTCTTACACAATGGGCTCTCCTCTTGTACTATTTGAACACACAGTTAACATACATAGGATGTCTTACTAGTGCAAAGGGATCTCATTCTTGAATTTAGAATGTGGTTTCTTCTCACAATCTATGTGCCCCAATAGCATGAGGGGACCTTATTTTCCATTCATAATGAGGCTCCTTCACGCTATTGGGGTAGAGATGTTTCTCATGTGTGTATATGCTCAAATAGCCCACGAGGAGATTTTTTTTGTGCACAATGGCCTCCCTTTCATACTATTTGGACACATGCTTAACACCATATAGGATTGTCCCAATAATGTGAGGGAACCTCATTTGGGGTCCCTCTTCACTTTTAGTGTAACAAAAGTCTTTGAGAAGCATAGGATATGAAGGTACAATAGGGTGGACCTATAAAGAAGAGGATATACACAATTAAGTAAGATGTTTTATAAACATCTATTGGGATTTTTTATTTTATATCACAAATAATTTTCATTTTTTAAGTTAAGACTAACCATGGGCCTTTAAAAATAGATCCATCCATTCAAGCATAACACATTTAGGTGCACATATAAGAATGCTATTGAAGCTATCAAAGTAATAAAAAATCTCAGGTGCACATATAAGAATGCTATTGAAGATATCAAAGTAATAAAAATCTCTAATAGAAGAGGCCAGATACCAAGGATGTGCATCGTTCTCATTAAAGTAGAAGATGAAGCAAAAGAAAGCATTGAATGAAAAGTATGACCAAGAATAGCAATCCATGTAACTGTTGGAGAGTTTCAAGAAAAAGATAGGGATACTACAATGGATGGAGAGCATTTTGATGTAATAATTGGAAATTTTTCAAGAAAAAAAAAAGGAAAAACTAGGCACCCTGCACCTAGGTTCCTCACACTGCTTCAAGAGGAAGAGCTAGGCGCTCTGCACCTAGTTTTCTTCTTTTTAGTGTAGGATTGAGAATAACTAATCACTTTCAAAATTTTGGAAGAAAGACACTTCACTTAACTGTTGGAGAATTTCAAGAAAAAGATAGGGGCACTACAATGGATGGAGAGCATTTTCGTGTAATAATTGAGAATTTTCAAAAAAATAGGAGGAAGAATACAAGAATGTACATAGCTGACAAAAAAGTGGCTATCTAGAATCTTAAATTGTTTGAGAGCCTCTTGCTCTTTGTGCCTCAATAGATTTGTTCCCCAAAAATACCTTTAAAAATAGAAAGCCCCTACTTTTATCGTGATGGTGGCCCTCCCTCTATTGGTTGTTTGAGAGACTTTCTATCTCTAAAATTAAAAGGCTCAAATGTTAATCCAAGTTTTCCCTAATGAATACCATCAAGAGTACCCCACTAGCATGAAAGGACCTCAATGTGATTGGGCTTTAAATATTTTTGTTCCATATATGTTCTCACACTATTTTGGCACATGCTCATCAAGAGTGCCTCAATAGTGCAAAAGGGGCCTTACTTTGAATTTAGACTTTTGCTTGTTGGGGATAGGGGTAGAACAACAAGAGGGGGGTTATTTGTCATGCACAATGGCTTATCCTCATGTTGTTTGAATATATGCACAATACCACTTAGGAGTATCCCAATACACCTTATTTTATATTTAGATTATTTTTTTTGTATAACCACATTTCATAAAGATATCATTGAGCTCACTAAAAATGATAAAGTTAATTAGAGCTAGATAAACTCAATTGCTTTATGAATTGCATTTAAGCTCATCATATAACTATGCTAAGTAATCAATAGTGTATCCATGTAATCATAATGTAAGATCCCAAATACTATTCCAAAGAAGTACTATAAAGCAAATTCAATGAATTAACATTTCAAAAGTACATTCAAATCAAAAACACAAATAAAATTGCTTTTTAAAAATTTTCTAATGCTTGTTGGGTCAACCCATCAAACTTATATGTTTTTCCCCCTTCTTCCCTATCAACTTCCCATTAACAAAAAACCAATATCCCATATCTATGATTATAGATTGTATAGTTGAAGAGCTTCTCTTACATATGCCAATATTCATTGCTTATATAATAACAAACATTTTTTGTCCTTATCATCCAATGGGATACCTAAAGTTAAGTGATCATCGCCTTTCTCAAACTCCAAAGATGCCCATGCACGTTGTCACTAAATTGATTGCTTATTATGCATTCTCTATTTAGTAAATTTATATCAATAAACTAATGACTCACTTTTCTTTAAGTGTTGATGATGATCTAGCATGACCATGAGACCATTTAGAGACCAATATTCCTAGTGCATCACTTAATGGGGTGATGAGAGCACTGTGACGGGGATATCTGGTACAAGCAGTACAAGTTATGAAGGGGGAAGAAAGTGTCTGCCAAGTGTAAGAGTGTACACAAGAATCAAGGAGTTACACATAAATTAAGATGGATTGAGTTCTAAGAAAAGTAAGTACATTGGCATTGTGTATATGTATTTATGTGTGTATCCGGGGACACCTGGGAATGTTTACTTGTGTGTAATAAGCATTGCATTCATTTGGGTCATCCTCTCCATTACAAGTAAAGGTTTAAGGTCTTTTCTTTCATTAAGAAAGACGAGAGCGGTAATTCTCTCACTAAGAAAGATGAGAGACATGATCCTCTAGAAGTGAGGAGAGGAGTAATTTTCCATTTCTAAGGTCTAAAATGACACAAGCTTTTGTGTGGAATTCAATCTTAAGGTTGAGGCCCAAGGTAATCTAATAAACGCTCCTTATCTATGGCTCAAGTTGTGATAGGACCTAAAATGGGCCGGCACTAGCTATGGCACTAGTCGGACCTCATGCACACAACAAACAACCCCACCACACAGCCTCGCGGGCCAGGAGGCTAGGGGCATCTAAGGGCACATTACCCTAATTACTACTAGAGATATTGCATTTGTAATGGAATATAGTCCATCAATTTTCCTTCATTACTTCTCAAAGAGAGATCCCATACGTCTTGGCATAACATACCATGTAACACAAACATAAAGGAGGCACCCCCTCCGATTGAATGCGATGGCCCCACTGTAGCTCTCCTACACCTCGGAGATTGGCCCCAAGGTGTGTTGCTCTAACATAAAGAACATATGAACAATCTCCACTCCTTGACTTTGAATGATCCAAGAGACTTCAATATTTCCTCACCAAGCACTTTTCCCAAGAAACGATCGTCTAGCCTACAGAAAGGGTATCCTTACACACTCCACATTGGTCATTTATTAGACAATCAAGTGCTATGCATCCAGGTTTTATACCATGTGGCATGCAAAATGCAGAAGTGTATGACCATTTTAAGAAATCATTGTATGATTAGAAATCAGCCACGTGGTGTGCAAAACAATCCTTTAATTATTTTTAGCCTCTACGTGTCATTGCGGCACTACTAGAGACTAGCGCCGAGTTTCCTCGTATTGCTAGTCTCCTTAAACTTAAATTATTATCAGCCTATATGCTATGTCTAAACCAAATGAATCAAATTTTGATGTATTTCCAGCAACCTCTCACTTCTCCAATCCCTCTTCCCCCTAACCGTTTAGATTTTACAACGTTGCATAGGTATAGGGTTCATTTTTATGTAATTTTTCACATAAAAACTGATAAAGATGCACTCTAACATGAAAACAAGGCTAATTTGAGGCTTAATCCTCATGCCTCAAACATGTTATACATTCACAAACATGCATCATATTTTTCATTAATTTTTAAAGCACAAAAATCCATTTTCCTCTTATTTTTCTTATTCTTTCCTATTTATATATCCATAAAAATTGGGTACTGTCTAATTTATGATTGTTGACTGCTCATGAAAATTGAAAAATGGTTTCTTTCAATTTTTTATTCCATGTGAATTTCGTTTCCCCTCCTGAAATTAAAGAAACCTTTATTTTCCCTCTAAAAATGCACTTTTCAAGTTTTGATTTAATTATTATGATCACATATCATTACGGGTTCTACATTTTTTCATGTACAGCCCTCAATCATGATGCAAAAAAGATTCATATAAATTTTATTTCCATGTGCACTGTTGGGGATAAAGGTGCCTCCGCCTAGCCGCTCGTGTATTACTACACTGACAATACCCGCCACTGCACACTGCAGGTGGCGAGCGCCCGTCACAATCACTTATTCTTTATTCTTTTAGTGACAATTTGAATAAAGGAAGGCACGGCCACACATTGTGGTTGTTGGAGTTCCCATGTTGAGTTTCACTCTCTCTCTCTCTTGCTCTTACTCTCCATCCCACATAGCTCTCACTGCCAAGCTTCTTCCTCCTGGGTTCCACTTCCCTTTCAACTGGTATCAGAGCAAAGGCATTGAAGCTTGCCCAACATTCTCTTCAGCCCGGATTTGAATAGCTTCAACCCGAGCTTCAATGGTAGCCATGGCACCTTTATTTGCAAGTATGTTTTGATCTCTCGCCTCCTCCCCGAGCTTCCAAACCTTCATTGGCATCTTCTAGGGCTACATCGAAGCCCCATCAACATTGCCAAGTGCCCCCGAGCACTATGGAAGACCCCCCAACCCCTAGGAATAGCCAGTGCAAAATACAGTGCATTTTTAGGGGGTTGGGCTATCGTGCTCTCCTAGCATTTCCCGACCGGCTTCCCAGCACTCTTGGCAACCTTCCTGATCATTGTTGGACTCTCCAGCACTAGTGCTTGGCTCCCGGTGACCAACTCGAGTGCTTCACCCTTCAACCCTTGTAGTCCCAAGACTTTCAAAATAGGGTAGCACTTGACATTTACTGTTTGATGCTTCTTGGCATTGCCCGTTTGATGCCTATTGATGCCCGATGATGCTCAGATGTTATGGGATGCTATGTCTATGCTTTGAGATTGATTTGGAGTAGATTTGGGCACCATTTGAGCTTCATTTAATAGTAAATATGCTGCTATAATACAGTGGGCTGACACTCAATTACTTGGTGTATGCATTCGTACTTGGATCCAAGGTGCTTACTAGAGGATTGAATGATCATACCGATGTATTTGGAGATTGTTAGATGCTTCTTTTTGGTTCCGGAATGCTTTTGAGCTTGGAATAGGCTCCGCCTTGGTCATTATTCACTGGCATTTGGCTTCAATTGGCATGCTGTGGGTCGATTTATGCCTATTGTCACTACTTGACATTTAGGCTTCTTGCATTTATGCTTTGGTCAGATATGGATACCACTTGGTTTGCCCATGCTTGAAAGTTACTTGGAGCTTCGTCTTCAGATGTATTTGAGCATTTTGGACCTATTGGGCATTACATTTGGTTGTCAGTTACATGCTCTTTGAATGCTTTTAGGCTTATGCTTTACGGGTCTGGGATTTATGCTCCGGATGTACCCTATTGGGATTTGGCATGTCTGATGCTATGAATTCAATGTATTAGAGATTGCTTGCTCTCTTTGCATCTAACTTTACTTCTAGTGGGAGCCTCTTGGTATATCGGATGTACACAGAGTCTTATTACACTTGAGCTTGAGCTTGTGGGACAGTTATATGCATTTACATTCTTGAGAGCTTTATGTCTGCAGTTAGTCTATAGTGGGCTGATTTGATATGCCTATTGGGGTAGGCACCTATCTCTGTCACAAGTTTTTCAGTTTTGTATGCATCTTGGATGTTTATGCATTGAGCTTCTTGCTCTATCAGTTGTGCTTGTGCTTGGTCTCTTCTCTTATCTCAAAACCTGTTACATGCATGACTTCTAGACCTATGAGATGTCTCTTACTTGACAGGTTATTAGTTTGACAGTTATTGGTACCTTCTTGCCCCTTGACACTCACTGTTGGATGTATCTTGCTACCTAGCAGTTGCAGTGACATATGTATCAGTGATTGCTTCATTTTGGGACAATTTTACATACTGCTGCCATTTATTACAACAAGCTAAAATCTGCATATTTCGAGCACTTCTATGAGGGTAATGCTTACTATTTGATGTATCTTGGTCATATTTGGTGGACAAGTGCTTCTCTTGGTAATATACACTCTTTTAGCCAGTTTTAGCAGTGATTTTAGTGCATTTTCTACTAATTACAGCATCCTACAATTTTTCTTTTTTTCTTTGATTTGGAACAATATGGCTGGTCATCTGAAAGACACAGCTCTCTTTAACATTGCCAAGTTGGATGGTACCAACTATGGGTATTGGAAGTCCCATATATGGTAGGTTTTGGTGCAGAAATTGCATATTAAACCCTTGCGTTTCAAGGGTGTTGAAATCGAGGATATGGATGATGTTTGGATGGAAGTTGATGAGCTATGCAAGTCTACCATTATCTTGTCACTCTCAGAAGAGGTCCACCATAATGTTGTTGAAGATGAGAATCAAAGTGCATGGGCTTTATGGGAGAATATTCAGGAACTCTATGCGCAGCAGAGTCCTACGTCACAGATGTATTGGCTGAAGCAGTTAATGGACCTTCGCATGAAGGAAGGGACCTCCCTATCATCTCACTCTTTCCCTTACTTGTATCTGGAGCTACATTGGATCATGTTTTGTCTATGGGTTCTATCTCCCATGTAATTCTCTAGCATACTCGTTTGGGGCATATGTCCCTTAAAGGAATGAAAATGATACATGCTTTGCAGTATCTTCTGCCTTTTGACTCTTCGCATTTTGATTCTTGTGATCATTGTTTGTATGGCAAGCAAACTAGAAATACGCATAAAAAGTCTAATAAGAAACGCATGGGTGATCCCTTGGCTCTTGTGCACTCAGATGTATGTGGGCGCATGCCCTATCAGTCACTCGATGGGGCAAAAAAGTACTTTGTTACTTTCATATATGATTACTCACATAAGGTTTGGGCTTATCCCACAAAGAGAAAATCCGATGTCTTAGACACATTTCAACGTTGGCTTGCATTAGCAGAGAACCAGTCTGGGAATAGGTTGAAATGTCTAAGGTTAGATAATGGGGTTGAGTATGTATCACGTACTTTTGAGCAGTTTTGTGATGAGCAGGGTATTAAGCATTAGCTGACTGCCCCTTACACCCCACCCCAGAATGGTATGGTTGAACGCATGAATAGGACCACTCAGGAAAGGGTCCATAGCATCCTTAGCCAGGCTGGCTTACTGCAGCACTTTTGGGCTGAGGCAGTTACTTCTGTAGTGCATCTCATTAACAAGTTGCCTTGCAGTGGCATTGACTTTCAGGTTGCAGAGGAAGTATGGGCAGGCAATCCCCCCTCTTATGATCATTTGCGTGTCTTTGGATGTGAGGCATTATGCCATGTGCCCAAGGAGAAATGCAATAAGCTAGATTCTAAAAGTGTCAAATGCATTTTCATTGGCTATGGAGATGCAAGAGAGATGGGTTACTATCTATGGGATCCGCAGGCACGAAAAGTGATCCGCAACCATGATGTCATCTTTCATGAGGATAAAATGCATATGCAGCCTGAGAAAGTGGTTGAGGTACGCAGAGTTATCTTTCAGGAGGAGCCACCTGCTCCCATTCAGCCTGCTCCACGGCCAGCTAGACAATGTGAAAAATCACCTGATGCTCATGCCCTAGATGTTAGACATGCTGTTATTAGACAATATGTCAGTCAGGCAGCAGAGCCTAGGTTGAGGCGTTCTACTAGAGATAGACATCCTCCTAACCATTTTGCACCCTCTATGGATTATGTACTGGTTAGAGATGCAGGAGAGGCTCTCACTTATGATGAGGCTATGCACAGGGGTGATTGTCACTCTTGGGAAAGGGCTATGCACTCTGAGCTTGACTCATTGCATAAGAATCAGACTTGGTATTTGGTTTCCTTGCCACAAGGTAAGAAGGATTTGCCATGTAAGTGGGTGTAAAAGCTGAAAAGTACCCCTGGACACCCCAAGACGACATACAAGGCTCGATTGGTTGCTAAGGATTTTAAGCGTGAGCATGGTGTTGACTTTGATGAATCTTTTCTTCTGTGGCCAAGATTATCACTTTATGCTTAGTCTTGGCCTTGGTTGCATAGCTTGACCTGGACTTATACCAAATGGATATCAAGATAGCTTTTTTACATGGGGATTTGCATGGTGAGATTTACATGGAGCAGCCTAAGGGCTTTACAGACCCTGGCAGGGAACACCTAGTATGCAAGCTAAAGAAAAGTGTATTGAAGCAGGCACCTAGGGAATGAGAGCTTTCTAAGCAAGTGTCTTGGAGTTTTACCCCCCTTTCGGAGACAATGGAACCATCAGATTTTTTATCAAAGCATCATATCACTGATTTTTTCAAGATCCCCCTCAATAAAGAGCTTCTCTTCTTAGCCACAAGCCTCTTCTCTAATTCACTATAAATATGAGGCATGGGAAGGCACAAGGAAGCATAAGGCCACCTCGAGAGGCTGCAAGAGAGAGGTAGAGGGAAGGATACCCCTCCAAGAGTTTGTGAGAGAGAGCTTGAGAGAGAGAGAGAGAGAGAGAGAGAGAGAGAGAGAGAGAGAGAGAGAGAAGAGTCACCCCAAGAAGCTGGTTTCCATTGCAGTGACACTTTGCTTGACAGAAGCACTATCTAAGAGTTGCTTCATGAGAAGCTCACTCAGCATAAGATCTCCTTCTAGCACTCTTTCCCTCTCAGCATCAAGGCATGTCTATTCCTGTTTGCTAGCGCTAGCACCCATTGAATTTCACACACTTCCATGTTCTACCGCAAGCTTCTGTGGCTGTGCCCTTGATTGTAGGTCACTAGGCTTTGCAAGGCCTCCCGTGCTAGTCTCCTGTCCTCTCCCAGGTTTGCTATGACATCCTTGGAAATCCTACTGTGGTGGTTTGTCTGGGCTTGTAGATCATAATTGGCAACCAACTGCCATTGGAGACTGCCTAGGTTGAGCTCCTCGTCTCGTCCGTGGTTAGTGTTTCTCTCTGCCATATTCGTGGTCTCATGCTCCACCAAGTTGTCGATGAGATTGAGGTCGGGTAGATCCACTTCTTCGATGGATTTTGTCCTTGCTGCGCATGGCTCCCCTGTTGTGTTTTCAAACAAGTCCTACACTTTGGGTTTCAATTATCCAGCTATGTCTTTGGGTCTTCTCCTACTAGTGGGTTCCTTCGGGTTATTACGTTTGAGTGAGATCCTTATTATTTACAGACACTCCTCAACTTAACTCACTTGGTGGATGTGTGTGTGTGCTCTTTCCATGCACAGATTTTCAGTGCATTTTAAGTGATAAAATTGATGTAGGTGAGAATGCAAAACGAAGAATTCAACTCACGGTATCCGCCCTTTTCATTCACAGCCTAATATGGCATTAGGTGTGTTCCCTGGCTGCCCATAATAATAGTTTAGGGTCTCTATTGCTCCCCTCTACTCTATCAGGGTAATTTTATAGTCTACAAGTTAGTTTCAAGTCCAAGTGGGATTAGGCCCTTATTTAGGGCACTAGGGATTGCCCCTAGGTTGTGGGTCACAATTTCATGTGTTCTTGGCTTCTGTAAGCTAGGTTATTTATCTTGGGGGGTTTCGAGGTTGATTCTCACTGGTTCTGGTCAGAGGCTGGTAAATTTTGCCTATTTCTATTCTACCAAGTTGGTTTGATTCCCAGAGTCGAACGGTTTGACTTTGATGGTCCAGGTCTAACCTAAACTATCCGAGTCAATTGGTTCAACTGGTCTGACTCTACAAGTCGGATCGTTCGAGTCCGATTGGCCACCACGAGTGGTCCAAATGGCGAGTCCAGGTGGGGTCATCAGACCAAATACAAGGTCATCCAAATGGCACTAGTTTGTTAGTCTTGGTTCGAATAATTAGTCCTGGTCAACTCGGGTAGTCTAACTTGGATGGTCGAATTGGTCTAACTTTGGGAGTCAGATGCTGACTATTGACTGCGGTGGACACAACCTTGGATGCCAATGCGATCGATGCTAGAGATCCCTAGGGTTTGTCACTTAACATGTAACCCTCCCAAACTACTGATTAGAACACGAGAAAGGTCTGGAGCTACCTGGACTGCAAGATTGGGCTCGAAATTAGTGCACTCGATTTGTCATCTACTTGCAACTCTCTCTCTCTCACACACACTGGAGTGCAGAAATGAGCTCTTCATTGGCTTCTTGGGTTATAAACCCTTCTCTAGCTAAGGATCAACCTTTCTAATCATTCTCCTAGTGATGTAAATCCTTCCAACACTCCTTTTCCTTGACCCATGCCCTGTTTGGGCCTGTTTTATAGCAACAGAACCCTATTGTTTCCCTGCAAGTTATTGGTCCTAATCTATTCTAAATGCAACATAAATTCAAAAAAAAAAACTGAAATGCTCCCTCCTACTTGCCTAATCATCAAAAACACAAAATAATTACTTGTTTTGAAGATTAAGCTCCCAAATCTCCTACCTACAAACAGCACTGGTTTGGGGGTGAATCCTACTTTGACACTTGATTCGAAGTGTACAAACACTCAAGCATGAATCCGTTTGTCCCCACAATGGAACAAAAATGTAATAGGAGCTCACACTAAACTGCCAAGACCCACAGACCACTTATTCCTTCAAGCATTTCAAGTGAGCACTAATGGCTATTTCTCACATAGCCGACGTACTATCCCTCTCTATGAGTGTAGTGAGCCTACCTTGATGCCTGATTGAGTTGCTTCCTCTCTCAAGCATTACAATAGCTCCACAATTCGTGATGCAAACTCAAGCATCCTCAAGCCTCTTCCTCCAAGCTCCATCCTCCATATCCATGCGCGAGACAAGATAAGAGAAGAGAAGAAAAATATAGGAGATGGTGGAGGGCTTCACCTCCAAGATCCCTCATCCTCACACACCCACTCCCTCACTCACTCACACTCCCTCCCTCAAGCACTCACAAGCAAGCAAGAAAAGAGGAGAGAAGAAGAAGAGTTCACTTTGCCACACACTAAAGAATGAGCTTCTCATTCACTTTTTGAGTTTATATACAAAGCCCTTATCCCTTTGGGCACCTATCCCCTTTTTTACATAATCGGCCATCATGGCAAGGTTCTATTTTTCCATTCCCTTCTAGTTGCTTTTTCTCTTTACCCATGTCCTTCTACCCTTTGCAATTTGCATAGGAGGGAGCCTGGTGCTCTTTTACAAAATTTTGGTGACACCTTTGCATTTTAAAAATGTGCTTTTGCCTTTGACTTGGCTTTTGAGGTCGCCCTTGCACTTTCAACCGTTTCCCTTCTTGCTTATTTCGTTGTATTAAATTTCCTTCTGGGCCACCTCTTTTAAGTGACTCAACTTGCACTTTTCCACTTTTTCCACTTTCTTCTTGTGTTGAGGTTAACAAATGCCAATGCGCATATGAGGAATTAAAAAATACTCTAACCATTGCACCAATTCTACGAGCCCCAAACTGGACAATCACCTTCTGCATTCACCTCTATGCTTCGAAATTTGCAGTGGAAGTTGTGTTGTGCCAACCTGGTGAACACAACCTAGACTATCCGGTGAGCTTTGCTAGCAGACAACTCAAGGATACATAAATTAATTACTCAACAATTGAGAGAGAGGGCTTAGCCTTGGTATTTGATGTAAAGAAATTTTAGCATTATCTTTTGGCCACGCCTTTTACCTTCTTTCTTGACCATCATCTTGTTTAAAAAACTTGCACTTCAGGACGCATTGCTTGATGGTTGCTTATGATTTTAGAATTTGACTTCCCCATGGTGGTATGCAAGGGGAAGCAGCAGTACATGGCTAACTATATGTCTCGCTTACCCACAAGAGAAGTCGCTAGACAGGGCATCCTGGACGAATCGCTAGATACGCATATGTTTCACATGTCTAGCAAGAGAGATTTATTTAGAGCTGATTTGACACCATATTGGGTAGACAACATAGTCCAATTGCTTGAGCACGGACTCCTTGAACGACTTATCGAGAAGGACCAACTTAGGCGACTCATCCTTATAATCCAACCCTATTAGTTGATAGTAGCAGGCCAACTTTATAGACTGTGGCAAGACGGGTTACTGCGTAGATGTGTGTGCAAGCATGAAATGCATGATGTATTGGTAGAGGCATATTTCGGGATGCAGGTAGACACTTAAGCAAAGATACAACATCCCGCAAGGTGCTGCAATCTCGGTTCGAAAGGATTAAGCTAATCCCTATCATTGCAAGATAGCCTTTTCGAGAAGTGGGGAATTAACTTCATTGGGCCGACTAGTTCTACGAGACAATATTCACAAGTCAAATACATTATTGTTGCCATGGATTATCTCAAGAAGTGGGTTGAAGCACGAGCAACTCAAAAGAATGATGCTAGGACCACTGCCAAGTTCTAATGGGAGCAAGTGATCTCATGATTCGGCTGCCCCATCGAACTAGTTTAGTGATCAAGGTACGCACTTCATTAATAAAGTGATTGCTCACCTATTTTCTACCTTTCTAATCATCCACCATCAAAAGTCCTCGCCTCACTATCCTCAAGCAAATGGCCAGACTGAGTTACTAATAAAATATTAGTGAACGTCCTAACCAAAGTAGTCTCTGCTTCGTGCAATGATTGGGATAACAAATTGATGGTACCCTTGTGGGCCTAGCGCATAGCCTATAAACGGCTGTAGGACAGACTCCCTTTAGGTTGATCTATGGGATTGAAGCAATACTACCTATAGAGTTATTCATTTCTAGCCCGAGAATCGCTCTTCAAGAGAAATGGGATGGAAAGGAAGCATGGACAAAGTGCCTAATCGAGCTAGAACGCCTCTCAAAAACTCGACTTCTAGCCACCCACACACTAATATATGAGAAGGCAAGACGTAAAAGATGGTTTGACAAGCATGTCAAACAGCAAGATTTCAAACAGGGAGACTTAGTACTCTTGTACTCAGTCAAGGGTCATAAACAAAAGATGAAGTTTAGAGGGCTAGGGCCTTTTAGAGCCCATGCCATTAGCATAACCGATTATGTGGAACTCGAAACCCTAGAGGAGAGGGCATAGGCTTCTTCAATGGTAGTTGCATCAAGAAGTTCTACCCTCCCACACACCCATTACATGAGCCTCCAATGCTAGCGTCCCCTGTCAATGTACGAGTGGCCACAATTACGGAGATTGAAGATAAGGATGAGGAAGCAGTAGAACTAGCTTACTAAGCATAACAGTCAATGCCAAGCACCCTCAATGCATTGATCGATGAGGGAGACGACTTTAATGTCCTAACTCATGATCATTGAACCCAAATTGACAAACCACAATTACAACCCACTAATGCCAAACTTAGCCCATTTGGGGGCCGATCATATGCACTTTTGGAAAAGTGAAAAGTAGCAATCTCTATTGAGTTTGAGAGCATTACAATGATCTTTTATGTGTTGCCAAACACTAAACATGTAGATAGAGAATCGTTGTTAGGACACACATTTAAAAAGCAAGCTCATTGCAATGTTGACTACGAGTCCTAGCATATTCACCTTGCCATAGGCAATGTATGTATAGTCACCGCTTTCAGCAAGGGCTGTGCAACTCCTTCAAAGTCTGCAAAGCCATTGGTAGAGAAACCCACTGTCAAGTCTAAGGAGGGGGGTTGTAACCCATCAAAACCTGCCAAAACTCAATATATGCAAATCACTGAAGCCAAAGTTGTGAGGCCTATGAACCAAAGCTTCAATGGATATCTAAACATCAAGGCCCACCACCTAGGAGCAGACTCCCATGACCCCGCAAGGCTAAAAACCCACACTCAAAACCTAGAAGGCCAAGATGAAACTAATGACATCGATGAATAGTCAAGTTGTGATGGGTCTACGAGACCTTATTGCAAGCTCAAGCCTATTACGAGGGTAATACATGGATATAGATACCTAAAGACAAGATGGCCAAGGTCACTACTCAAACATTGTCCTCAAGCTTGACCACCCCAAAACATCAAGACAAATCAAGCACACATGCCACAAGAGACTCAGGATGCAAAACCCATAGAGCCTCAAAAGCCTAGGCCAACAAAGCCTAAATCGAGATATCGATAAAAACTGCAGCCCGCTACTCACAAGTTGCCTCAACTCAATCCCACTTGTGCCCTTAAGGCCTCTGAAGCATCTAGTAGCACGACAACCACAGCTCCAATCAAGCCTGTCAAATAAGAGGCCAAGCCACAACCTTGTTGAGATATTTGCAATCACACCTAATTCAATCCCTTTGTAAGGAGTAGTGAGGGCTCATGACTAGAATCCCATATGCATAGTAGGAGAAAGTGCCACCACTCAATTCCTATAAAGCATTGTACTTGCACTCTTTTTCTAATGAAATGATAGTACTCTTTTCTTTCCAGTAAAGTGTCCATATCACTGTCCACACACAAGATTGTGTTTATGAGTCCAAGTCTCAATCTTGGAACCTAATTCACTTGTGTGACAATTTGTCTTTGTCAGGGTCAATGTCTTCATGAGTTTCCTCTTCCTCTTTCAACCTCCATAGCTTCCACATCTGCCATGCTCTAGATCCCATATATTTTGACATGGTATCAAAGCTTGGCTGAGCATGGTCTAGTTCTCCTTTTACTCCTCTTAACTTCTCTTCATCTCAGTCCAGCTCAGGTTGAGTGCATGGCCCCCATTTCTCACTTGAATCTCATAGTCACCTCATGGCAGCCATAGCCAGATAGGACCTTGCCTCCTTGGAGCTTCCATATCTCTCTTTATAGGCCATATCATTAGGAGATCTCTTCTAGAAGATTGTTAATCTACTGAAGGCACTTCTCTATATCACCTCAGAACTTAACATTCCCCTGTCCACTACATAGCATTGCCATTTTTCTTAGGATCTATCCTCTGGCCTCCATAGCCAACCAGTACCTAGTCATCTTGGAGCTTATGGATCTCACACTACATGCCACTATTCATCATAATGTCTTCTAGGGAAATCTTCCTTAACTTCAGGCACATCTCTATGGCACATCACGCTGCAACATTGGCCATCGTATGCTTCAGCATTGCTAAAGATTTGTCACGTTGTCAAAATCTACGCCCGTGCTGGTCGATTGCTTTGATCTATCCTTGTGCAGCGTGATTTCAATCGTCATCATAGGGCATTGATAGCCCATGAAGTAAGCTTCATCCTCATATAAAAAGTTTTCAAAATGATCAAGTATAGCTCCTATAATGTCTAAAAAACCAGGCTGTCCCTAGAAACCCTAACTGTGACTCAATAGCCATTTTCACCTGAAACAAAAAAATCTCATCATTTTCCCTCTCGTACCACCTGGAACAACACACTGCCACTCTGATCTACTATCCTAGCACCAAATCAAGGAGGAGAAGAACTTGGATTCATTGATAGAAGATCAACGACCCTGAACTAAGAAGATTTGAGTTTGACATAAACCCTCGACATAAACCCAGACATAGTCTTTACATAGTGTGTTTTCACATTGTCATTACTTGTGTCTCTTGATACACTATAATTTTCTCTTCCACTAATAAAATATAAGAATTTTGGAGTTGTTTGCTGCTACTCCAGTCATCTAACATGGGCAAAGACTCTCCAACTACTCGCTTCAAAGGAGTCAGGTTTTCATACCTGGTAGAACTATATCAAACTCACCCTGATGAAGAAGGGCCTCTAGGCCATTACCATTGGAAAAGAAAATAAGCCTCGTGATGTGGACCTTGCAGTCACTTCGTAGAAGAACGATGATAAGACTCAGGCCATTATCAAACCGGAGCTAGATGACAGGGAGTAGTTCGAGCCGATCTATGATGCTAAGAGCCTCACCAATCTCACTCAGCGAACGATCGCAAGCCTTCGGCTTATGCTTAGGCAACAAGGGAAGGACTTGGTACACCGATCTAGATGCTGCAAAGTGAACTAACTTTAACAACCTCAAGATTCTCTTCATTAAGATATTCTCAGACGTTGGGTACTCCAACAACCTGCTAGTGTGGCTAATGAATGTCAAGCAAATGGATAAGGAAGATATCCGAGATTATGTGACCCACATGAGGAGTCTCTTCAAGAGAATCCCAACTCTAGTGAGCGACCAACTAAGAGAGCAGTGTCCACAATATTCATTAATGGAATACGAAGCGAAGAGCTCTACAAGGCCTTAGCTGACAACTTGAGCTTACAACAAGATGTGCTGACGAGGATTTTGAAGAGGCCATTAGAGTGGATGACCAGCTCAAGGAGAGAAACTTCAGGAGCTCAAATCGAGAAGAGACTACCTCTAGGAATTCTGAGAGAGGTTCGATGACAAACAAAAGATCAAACCCAAGTACTCAAAATAGATGCAAGGGCATTGACTCAAGCTAGGAGCTAGCGTAGAGATGAAGATGGAGCTAGCTAGACTATAAGAGATGATGAGAAGACCAATGTACCCTCACATCAAATGCATGTATTGTGGTGTAAACCATTTGCTAGCTGAGTGACACAACCCTCGATCCCGACCTTGTGCCAATTATGGTAGGTTCAGCCATGATGCCATGCATTGCAGACTACCGAGGAGACTCCCGTACTTGTAACCATATAATCCACCATACCTAGTGAATAGGCCACCAAGCTTCTTCAGAAGGGGAGCCCCACTGGCTCTTTCACCACCCAATGATGCCAAGTTAGCCATTCCTAGGATGGAGATAAACCCCATGGGCATACCTAGACCCTATGTAACACATCCAACGAGTTACACTCCAATCCACTATATGTGGATGAGCCGGATAATGAAGAACCTTACGTACACCTTTGTGTCTCGTATGACAAAGAGGGCAATGCAGTCCTTATGCCAGTACCAGTAATGGCATTAGGTAGAGGGAGAGGTAGAGTCTTAGGAGGGCAGACCCAAGAACCAAACACATGCTGGACTTGCACGGTCACCCATGGCATATCTCTTCGTGCTGCCCTAAATGGAAGTAAGCAAATTGAGATAAAGTTGATCACAAGAGATGCGCTAAATGCAGAATTACACACCTCTTTGTTGATTTCCCTAGATGAAAGCCCTCCTCTAACTTGGAAAACAAGCCATTAGCCCCATTGAGTTTGTTCGGTGTCAAGACACTCAATAGGGAGGCCACACTTATCCCATTGGATGTCATGACCTGTGCACAAACAAAGCAGGCTAGCATATCATTGCCAAGGCCTAGCAACTTAGACGCAACCTCAATTGGAAAGAGGACCGTAGGAGAAGGAGGAAGAAACGGACGTAAAGGTCATATTGAAAATAAAGAGTGCCACAAGCTGCCTATGGGAAAGAAAGTGCAGAAGCAACAACGTCAACCCCAAGGATGGCTGATAAGGGAAGTTAGAATATCTAGGAGTACCCCAACCCAAAGTGCCAATGCAAAGGCATCGAAGAGGTGAAGGAGTGGGTGAAAGAAGCCTAGGAACACCTAAAAGATGCCGAGCCCATATTGAAGGATGAGATCAATGATCTCTCAAGCATAAGCACGCTGGTGTTGCCTCCACGACCAAAATTGAAAGATGCAACTATACCACAAGCAGTGCCACATAAACAAATCATAAACGCTATGGGTCAGCAAATTAGCCAAGGCCATTGGCTAGGAAGCACAGGGATAGGAGAGCAGTAGGAGGCTAGCAACCTCCTCACCTCACTAATAACCACCCCTATGATGCTAAGCCTAGGAGATCCACTTAGGCAACATCTACCGATGTGGCAAGAGCTAAATAGTGGGTTGAAGGATCAATGGGGCAAGGTGTGTTGAGATATCGAGCTCCACTCGTGATACGCCAGGGTGACCGTTGTGTATTTATGTCACCGACTTGTCAGTTGCAGACGCGGTTGGTACACCACCCATGAATAATAGCTACATGATAGCTATCCTTATCTACTCTAGTTCGTGGGTCAGTTAGTATGCCACCTTAGTTAGTTGAGTTTGGTTTGAGACCCATATATAGGGTTCTTCTATTTCTTTGTACTTGAGTTCTTTTTGGCTTACACAACTAAGAAGAGGAAAATTGTTTTCAGCCTCCACCCGTGTGTGTCTTCCCCCATTGTGCAAGCAAGAAAGATTCAAGCGAGACTCCTTCCTTCTCTCCCACAATCTTGACATGGTATCAGAGCCTTGTTCGTGGTAAGGAGCTCAAGAAAGCAAGCCAAGCTCGCTGTGTTCTGGTAAGAGGAGCAGTGTTGCTTTCATTTTCTGTTTTGGGAGCAGATCTCTGCAGGTAGCACAGCCGGAAAGTGTAGGAGTGCATTGTCTCAGGTTGAGATGCCATTCGCAGTGAAGCAAGAGGGCAGTATATGCTGCGGGAAAGGGCTTTAGCCCTTGGCGACCTTGTTTTTTGATTTGAGGCCATTTCGGGGCCTGTTTTGGAGGCAGAAGTTTTCTGCACGCACTCAGGAAAAGGCCCAGTTTTATGCTGTGCAACCACTGTTCTACAGGTCGGTGAATAGTTACTGTAAAAATTGCATTGTATGCTTGTGCGCAAAGACATTGGGAGTTACAGAATCATCCCTGTTGCCTGTTGATGCAAAATCGTCACTAGGAGGTGACTGTGTGGTCAAATTCCACTTTCGCCAGTTTTGCAGATTTTCCCTTGTGAGGGTGAAGCTGTGGTTTTTGTAGTGACAGAAATTTTTGTAGTCTTCTGTAATGGCATCTGATTCTCTTTCACAGATTGTCACTGAAAAGCTTGACAAGAACAACTTCCAAGCATGGAAGTTTAGAATGACGAATTTCCTTATGGGAAAAGGATATTGGGAATTTGTTGCAGGAAATGAAGAAGAACCAGTTCTTCCTGATGTTCCCAATCAACAGCAAATGCAAGCATTTAAAGCATGGCATGAGAGAGCCAGGAAAGTTATGTATTGGCTGTCTATCAGCATTTCAGACTCTATGATTGTGCATATTCAGGATGCAAGTACGCCAAAGGAGGCATGGGATACTTTGTCAAAAATGTATAGCACAAATACGCAAGCCAGGAAAATGCAGCTCAAGCAAGAGTTGCACAATGTGCAAAGAGAAAATATGAGCATCAACGACTACCACATGAAGGTGAAGAAGATTGCAGATGCACTTGCTTCCATTGGGTCACCAGTGGAAGATGATGATTTAGTTTCTGTGACCTTGAATGGTCTAGGAAAGGATTATGCACAGTTTCGGACATCCATTTTAGTTCATGAAAGATTTCCTGATTTTGAGGAGCTGATTGCTCTTCTAATTTCTGAGGAGCAAAGAAATGGTGGTGCATCTTCTTCAGGAGGAACTTAAAAAGAAGTTGTCTTCTACTCAAATGCTGGAAGAGGTAGAGGCAGAGGTAGAGGAGGCCGATATGGATGTCGTGGTAGAAATCAGAATATGCAGCAAACTCAAGAAAACCAGTCCTATGGAGGAGGACGTGGTAACTCTAGAGGCAGGGGGAGCCAAAGAGGTCATGGTGGATGGCAAAGAGGCCAAAATGCAAACAGTAATGTTGAATGCTACTATTGTGGTAAAATGGGTCATATGGCTAAAGACTGCTATAAAAAGCAGAATGACATCATGAATGGAAAACTGCAACAAGGAAATTATGCATCCTCTAGTAGACAGGGTGATGATAGAAATGAGCATCTGTTTATGGTGTAGCACATGAACAATTCTGTGACAAGTGCAGAAGAAAGCAACGATGTATGGTATGTTGACTCAGGTGCATCAAACCATATGACAGGTCATGCAGAATGGATGGAGGATGCAAGGAAAATGGAAAAACTAGGATTTGTGGAGACTGGTGATGATACTGCACATCCTATTGTGCAGATTTGAAAAATTCCTTTGTCTATGCAGGATGGGAAAAAGAAATACCTGTTCGATGTATTTCATGTCCCGAATATCACCAAGAATCTGGTTTTTGTTGGTCAAATGGTTGAGCAGGGCTTGCAGATCAGATTTAATCCTCATGGATGCTTTGTTGAGGATATGAAAAATAAAGGTCCCTTGATAGCAAAAGGAAAGAAGAAGGGCAGAATGTTTACATTGGATGCAGACATGTCTGAATTGAGTGCAGCAATGTTTGCACATGGGACCGGTGTAGTTGCAGATATTGATATCTGGCATAAACGCATTGGTCATGTTAATGTACAGCGACTTAAATCAATGCAGGCCCAAAATATTATTGCAGGTTTGCCGAAATTCAAGGTTGCAAAAATGCATAAGGTATGCGAAGCCTGTCAGTTTGGAAAACAGGCAAGGAAACCATTTCCTAGACATGTTCAAGAGAGTAAGAAGCCATTGGAATTAATCCACTCTGATGTGTGGACAACTAAAGCTGCATCTCTTGGAGGCTGTCATTATTTTGTCAATTTTATTGATGACTATTGCAGAAAAGTATGGGTGTATTTTATGAAAAAGAAAAGTGAAGTTTTTGGGCATTTCAAAACTCTTAAAGCTATGGTTGAAAAAGAAACAGGCTTGCAGATAAAATGCCTAAGGTCAGATGGAGGGGGAGAGTACCTCTCAAATGAGTTTGCAAGGTTCCTGTAGGAGCATGGCATAAAGCAGCAATATTCATGCAGTCATACCCCACAACAAAATGGAATTGTAGAAAGAAAAAACAGGCATATTGGAGAGGTATCTCGTGCCATGCTCAATGAAAAAGACTTGCTAGATTTTTATTGGGCTGAAGCAGTTGCTACAGCAGTCTACATAATGAATAGGACTCCCACTGCAGCAATACATGGAATGACTCCAGAGGAGAGGTATACTGGTAGGAAACCAAATATTTCTCATTTGAAATTTTTTTGTTGCATTGCCTATGTACATGTGCCAAGTTGAGATCCAAGTTGGATCCAAAAGCTGAGAAGTGCATCTTTATTGGTTACTCTCTGCAGCAAAAAGGGTATAGATGCTATAACCCTTCTACTCGTAAGTTTACAGTGAGTAGAGATGTTGTTTTTTATGAGATGAGTAGCTGGTATAAACCAGTAAATGTGATTGATGATGTAGATGCACAAAATGGTAATGTTGCACAAAATTCACAGCAGCAGTCACAAGATATTAGTGGACCTGGAGCATCCTCTAGTAGTGGTTCATATTCTTTGCCATGGACAGGCAGATTGAGATCAGGAGAATCTTCTCAAAGTAATGCAGATATTGGTATGCAGGTATCACGAAAAGGAAAAGAGAAGGTTGATCAGCCCATGTTTGATGTGAATGCAGGTCACTCTTATGTGGATGGTGAATCCAGTGGCTCAGAACAGAGCATTGATGATGAGTTGGGTATTCCTTCTATTGTTACACCTGGAGTAAGGAAGACCAGGGATGTTTTGAGAGCACCTAGGAGTGAACCTACTTTGCGCAGGTCTACGAGAGCTAGGTATCATGTGGATAGGCTGAAATATGATGGATTTACAGCCATTCACTATGCATATATGGTTAAAGTGATACAGGAACCAGAACCCACTTCTTTTGAGGAAGCCATGGGAAAAGAAAAATGGGAAAAAGCCATGGATGAAGAAATGGATGCCTTGGAAGAAAATGCTACATGGGAATTGGTACCTTTGCCTAAAGGTAAAAATGCAATTGGATGTAAGTGGGTTTATAAGGTGAAGCACAATGCAGATGGTTCTGTGAATAGATACAAGGCAAGATTAGTAGTCAAGGGGTATGCACAAACATATGGCATTGACTATGAAGAAACATTCAGTCCGGTTGCAAGGATGGCAACCATAAGAGCAGTCATTGCTATGGCTGCATCAAAGGGATGGTCTTTACATCAGATGGATGTAAAGAATGCCTTCTTGCATGGTGATTTGCAAGAAGAGGTCTATATGGAGCAACCACCAGGTTATGTGCATGCTGTTCATCTTGAGTTTGTTTGCAGGTTGAAGAAAGCCTTGTATGGCTTGAAGTAAGCACCTAGAGCATGGTCTGACAAGATAGGACAGTATCTTGTCACTATTGGCTTTCAGATTTCCAAGGCAGATTTCTCACTTTATGTGAGAAAAATAGAGAAATGTATTATGCTACTTGTCATTTATGTTGATGATTTGATTATGACAGGTGACAGTGATGAAGATATCCTTCATGTAAAAATGCTATTGAAGCAGAAGTTTGAGATGAAGGATTTGGGAGAGCTGCGTTATTTCTTGGGCATTGAGGTGATTAGATCACCAAGTGGGATACAGCTCTTGCAGAGGCAGTATGGATTGGACATGCTGTCCAAATATGGGATGACACGCTGTAAGCCTATTTCAGTTCCTTTGGAGCAGAATGTGAAGCTGACCACGGATGCAGGTGAGCTTCTAGAAGACCCTACTATGTACAGACGCATAGTAGGAAGTTTGATTTATATGACTATTACCAGGCCAGATTTGAGCTATGTTGTTGGATTGGTAAGTCAGTTTATGCAGGCTCCAAGGAAACCACATTTGGATGCGGCTAGACGCATACTCAGGTATGTGAAGTCCACATTGCAGTATGGACTATTTTATGAGACTGGGGTTCAGATACAGTTGCATGGATACACTGATGCTGATTGGGCTGGTAGTATTTCTGATAGACGATCTACCAGTGGATATGTGTTCTCTTTTGGGAGTGCTGCAGTCACTTGTAGCAGCAAGAAACAGCCTATAGTTGCCTTGTCGAGCACAGAGGCTGAGTACGGGGGTGCAGCAATGGCTGCATGTGAGGTAGCTTGGTTGCATAAGCTACTTTATGATATGCATCAGTCTACAGATGGACCAATTGTCATTTATTATGACAACATGAGTAGTATACACTTGGCTAATAACCCAGTCTATCATGCTAGAACAAAGCACATTGAGGTGCATTATCACTATGTGCGAGAGAGGGTTTTACTAGGTCTTATTGATCTAGTTTATGTCAGCACAGAGGATCAGGTAGCTGACATATTCACGAAGGCATTGGGCGCAGAGAAGCTGCACAAGTTCAGAGACCTGCTTGGTGTGCAGGAATTGGGATTGAGCTCGAGGGGGAGTGTTGAGATATCGAGCTCCACTCGTGATACGCCAGGGTGACCGTTGTGTATTTATGTCACCACTTGTCAGTTGCAGACGCGGTTGGTACACCGCCCATGAATAATAGCTACATGATAGCTATCCTTATCTACTCTAGTTCGTGGCTCAGTTAGTATGCCACCTTAGTTAGTTGAGTTTGGTTTGAGACCCATATACAGGGTTCTTCTATTTCTTTGTACTTGAGTTCTTTTTGGCTTACACAACTAAGAAGAGGAAAACTGTTTTCAATCTCCACCCTTGTGTGTCTTCCCCCATTGTGCAAGCAAGAAAGCTTCAAGCGAGACTCCTTCCTTCTCTCCCACAATCTTGACAAGGTGCCACCTATTTTGCATGAACACGACGCAAAAATGTAGACATTGAGTTTGACGCTACACTCAGTGCCAAAATCCTTAAACTTCAATGCCTTTTGGGAGGGCCCTAAAATGCATGCTATCTTGCTGGTCTTAGCTCAATGAGGCAATACCTAAAAAGGAGACAGAAGCATGATGTTTATGCCATGCTTAACATGAAGAAGGAGCAAGTCTTGACAAATGATGGCATAAGCATTCAAGACATCCCCGACCTAAAAATCAGAATGCAAGCAGCAAAAGTCACCCATTCCCTCATCTCCAGCCAAAGATACAACTCCCTCATGCATAAAATCAGTGTGCCCATGTTGGAGAGCTTGGCAACTCACTTGTTGTATGAAATAGACTGGAATGGCTACGTGTGAAAAACCATTGATCAATCTGCTAAGGCACTAGCCCTAGGAAGCAAGCTAGCTGGTGGAGAATCCCTGGCATCAAAGGGTGCTAAGGGAAAGAAAATGTCGTCTAAAGCCTCATTCATCAGGTATGGGGAAATTTTGATTGCTCTCATACAAAAAGCAGTAATGGAGGTGCAAGATGGAGAGGAAGGAGCTGATGAAACACTTGAAAGGTCACCTCCCCAACCATCATGAACAAGAGTAGTCAAGCGAGAGAACAATTAGTGAGGAGGAGAGAGAACCAGAATCCTAGTCCAACAAAAGAAAACCAAAAAAGCCCAAGAAAAAGATGACACACAAGAAGCAGGAAGAAGAAAGGAAGAAAAAGGAAAAGGCAGACTTGAAAAAAGCTAAGAAAGAATTGAAGAAAGAGGTGGAGGAAAGGAAGAAGAAAGAGAAAGAAGAGTCTAAGAGATTGGAAAAGAGCCGAAGAGGAGAGAAAAAGAAAGGCTACTAAAAAGGAGAAGAAATTGAAGAGAAAGAAAGAGGAGGACATTGCGCTAGCTACGTGCTTCTCCATCGAACAGCAAGGCAGGCAAGACGAGCTGGGTGCCTTTGTTAAGATATCGAGCTCCACTTGTGATATGCCAGGGTGACTGTTGTGCATTTATGTCACCGACTTGTTAGCTGTGCAGATGCGGTTGGTACACCGCCCATGAATAATAGCTAGATGATAGCTATCCTTATCTACTCTAGTTCATGGCTTAGTTAGTATGCCACCTTATTTAGTTGAGCTTGGTTTGAGACCCATATATAGGGTTCTTCTATTTCTCTGTACAAGAGTTCTTTTTGGCTTACACAACTAAGAAGAGAAAATTTGTTTTTAGCCTCTACCTTTGTGTGTATTCCCCCATTGTGTAAGTGAGAAAGCTACAAGTGAGACTCCTTCCTTCTCTCCCACAATCTTGACATGGTATCAGAGCCTGGTTCGTGGTAAGGAGCTCAAAAAAGCAAACCAAGTTCGTGGTGTTCTGATAAGAGGACCAGTGTTGCTTTCATTTTTCGAGTTTGGGAGCAAGTCTCTGCAGGTAGCACAATCGGAAAGTGCAAGAGTGCATTGTCTCAGATGGAGACGCCCTTCGCGGTGTAGCAAGAGGGCAGTATATGCTGCGGGAAAGGCCTTTAGCCCTTGGTTGCCTTGTTTTTTTTATTCGAGGCCATTTCGGAGCCTGTTTTGGAGGCGGAAGTTTTCCGCACGCACTCAAGAAAAGGCCCTGTTTTTTGCTGTGCGACCACTGTTCTACAGGTCGATGAAAAGTTATCATAGAAATTGCATTGTATGCCTGTGTACAGAGACATTGGGAGTTACAGAATCATCCTTGTTGCCTGTTGATGCAAAATTGTCACTAGGAAGTGACTATGTGGTCAAATACCACTTTCGTCAGTTTTGCAGATTTGCCCTTGTGAGGCTGAAGCTGTGTTTTTTGCAGTGACAGAATTTTTTGCAGTGTTGTGTAATGGCGTCTGATTCTCTTTCATAGATTGTCACTAAAAAGCTTGACAAGAACAACTTTCAAGCATGGAAGTTTAGAATGACGAATTTCCTTGTGGGAAAAGGATATTGGGAATTTGTTGCAGAAAATGAAGAAGAACTAATTCTTCCTGATGTTCCCAATCAACAGCAAATGCAGGCATTTAAAGGATGGCATGAGAGAGTCAGAAAAGTTATGTACTCTATCTATCAATATTTCAGACTCTATGATTGTGCATATTCAGGACGTAAGTACGCCAAAGGAGGCATGGGATACTTTGTCAAAAATGTATAGCACAAATACGCAAGCCAGGAAAATGCAACTCAAGCAAGAGTTGCACAATGTGCAAAGAGAAAGTATGAGCATCAATGACTACCACATGAAGGTGAAGAAGATTGCAGATGCACTTGCTTCCATTGGGTCGCCAGTGGAAGATGATGATTTAGTTTCTGTGACCTTGAATGGTCTAGGAAAGGATTATGCACAGTTTTGAACATCCATTTCCGTCCGTGAAAGATTTCTTAATTTTGAGAGTTGATTGCTCTTCTAATTTCTAAGGAGTAGAGAAATGGTGGTGCATCTTCTTCAGGAGGAACTTCAAAAGAAGCTGTCTTCTACTCAAATGCTGGAAGAGGTAGAGGTAGAGGTAGAGGAGGCCGATCTGGAGGCCGTGGTAGAAATCAGAATATGCAGCAAACTCAAGAAAACAAGTCCTATGGAGGAGGACATGGTAACTCTAGAGGCAGGGGGAGCCAAAGAGGTCGTGGTGGATAGCAAAGAGGGAAAAATGCAAATAGCAATGTTGAATGCTACTACTGTGGTAAAATGGGTCATATGGCTAAATACTGCTATAAAAAGCAAAATGACATCATGAATGGTAAATTGCAACAAGGGAATTATGCATCTTCTAATAGACAGGGTGATGACAGAAATGAGCATTTGTTTATGGTGCAGCACATGACCAATTCTATGACAAGTGTAGAAGAAAGCAACGATGTGTGGTATGTTGACTCAGGTGCATCAAACCACATGACAGGTCATGCAGAATGGATGCAGGATGCAGGATGCAAGGAAAATAGAAAAACCAGGATTTGTGGAGACTAGTGATGATACTGCATATCCTATTGTGCAGATTGGAAAAATTCATTTGTCTATGCAGGCTGGGAAAAAGAAATACCTATCGTATGTATTTCATGTCCCGAATATCACCAAGAACCTGGTTTTTGTTGGTCAAATGGTTGAGCAGGGCTTGCAGGTCAGATTTAATCCTCATGGATGCTTTGTTGAGGATATGAAAAATAAAGGTCGCTTGATAGCAAAAGGAAAGAAGAAGGGTAGAATGTTTACATTGGATGCAGACATGACTGAATTGAGTGCAGGAATGTTTGCACATGGGACCGGTGTAGTTGCAGATATTGATATCTGGCATAAACGCATTGATCATGTTAATGTACAACGACTTTAATCAATGCAAGCCCAAAATATTATTGCAAGATTTCCTAAATTCAAGGTTGCAGAAATGCATAAGCTATGTGAAGCCTGTCAATTTGGAAAGCAGGCAAGGAAACCATTTCCTAGACATGTTCAAGAGCGTAAGAAGCCATTGGAATTAATCCACTCTAATGTGTGGACTACTAAAGCTGCATCTATTGGAGGCTGTCATTATTTTGTCACTTTTATTGATGACTATAGTAGAAAAGTTTGGGTGTATTTTATGAAAAAGAAAAGTGAAGCTTTTGGGCATTTCAAAACTCTTAAAGCTATGGTTGAAAAAGAAACAGGCCTAAAAATAAAATGCCTAAGGTCAGATGGAGGGGGAGAATACCTCTCAAATGAGTTTGCAAGGTTTTTGCAGGAGCATGGCATAAAGCAGCAATATTCATGTAGTCATACCCCACAGCAAAATGGAATTGCAGAAAGAAAAAACAGGCATATTGGAGAGGTATCTCATGCCATGCTCAATGAAAAAGACCTACCAGATTTTTACTGGGTTGAGGCAGTTGCTAGAGCAGTCTACATAATGAACAAGACTCCCACTGTAGCAATACATGGCATGACTCCAGAGGAGAGGTATACTGGTAGGAAACCAGATATTTCTCATTTGAAAATTTTTGATTGCATTGCCTATGTTCATGTGCCAGATGAGTTGAGATCCAAGTTGGATCCAAAAGCTGAGAAGTGCATCTTTATTGGTTACTCTCTGCAGCAGAAAGGGTATAGATGCTATAACCCTTCTACTCGTAAGTTTACAGTGAGTAGAGATATTGTTTTTTATGAGATGAGTAGTTGGTATAAACTAGTAAATGTGATTGATAATGTAGATGCACAAAATGGTAATGCTACACAGAATACACAGCAGAGCAGTCACAAGATATTAGTGGACCTGGAGTGTCATCTAGCAATGGTTTACATTCTTCGCCATGGACAGGCAGATTGAGATCAGGAGAATCTTCTCAAAGTAATGCAGATAGTGGTATGCACGTATCACGAAAAGGAAAAGAGAATATAGATCAGCCCATGTTTGATGTGAATGCAGGTCACTCTTATGTGGATGGTGAATCCAGTGGCTCAGAACATAGCATTGATGATGAGTTGGGTATTCCTTCTATTATTACACCTAGAGTAAGGAAGACCAGGGATGTTTTGAGAGCACCTGGAAGTGAGCCTACTTTGTGCAGGTCTACCAGAGCTAGGTATCTTGTGGATAGGCTGAAATATGATGGATTTATAGCCATTCACTATGCCTATATAGTCAAAGTGATACAGGAACCAGAACCCACTTCTTTTGAGCAAGCCATGGGAAAAGAAAAATGGGAGAAAGCCATGGATGAAGAAATGGATGCTTTGGAAGCAAATGCTACATGGGAATTGGTACCTTTGCCTAAAGATAAGAATGCAATTGGTTGTAAGTGGGTTTATAAGGTGAAGCACAATGCAGATGGTTCTGTGAATAGATACAAGGCAAGATTAGTAGTCAAGGGGTATGCACAAACATATGGCATTGATTATGAAGAAACATTCAGTCCGGTTGCAAGGATGGAAACCGTAAGAGCAGTCATTGCTATGGCTGCATCAAAGGGATGGTCTTTACATCAGATGGATGTAAAGAATGCCTTCTTGCATGGTGATTTGCAAGAAGAGGTCTATATGGAGCAGCCACCAGGTTATGTGCATGCTGTTTATCCTGAGTTTGTTTGCAGGTTAAAGAAAGCCTTGTATGGCTTGAAGCAAGCACCTAGAGCATGGTCTGACAATATAGGACAGTATCTTGTCACTATTGGCTTTCAAATTTCCAAGGAAGATTTCTCACTTTATGTGAGAAAAATAGAGAAAGGTATTATGCTGCTAGTCATTTATGTTGATGATTTGGATATCACAGGTGATAGTGATGAAGATATCCTTCATGTGAAAATGCTATTGAAATAGAAGTTTGAGATGAAGGATTTGGGAGAGCTGTGTTATTTCTTGGGCATTGAGGTGATCAGATCACCAAGTGGGATATGGCTCTTGTAAAGGTAGTATGGATTGGACATGTTGTCCAAATATGGGATGGCAGGCGATAACCCTATTTCAGTTCCTTTGGAGCAAAATGTGAAGCTGAGCACAGATGCAGGTGAGCTTTTGGAAGACCCTACTATGTATAGATGCATAGTAGGAAGTTTGATTTATATGACTATTACCAGGCCAGATTTGAGCTATGTTGTTGGATTGGTAAGTCAGTTTATGCAGGCTCCAAGGAAACCGCATTTGGATGCGGCTAGACACATACTCAGGTATGTGAAGTCCACATTGCAGTATGGACTATTTTATGAGACTGGGGTTCAGATACAGTTGCCTGGATACACTGATGCTGATTGGGCTGGTAGTATTTCTGATAGATGACCTACCAGTGGATATGTGTTCTCTTTTGGGAGTGCTGTAGTCACTTGGAGTAGCAAGAAATAGCCTACAGTTGCCTTGTCGAGCACAGAGGCTGAGTACAGGGGTGCAGCAATGGCTGCATGTGAGGTAGCTTGGTTGCATAAGCTACTTTATGATATGCATCAGCCTATAGATGGGCCAATTGTCATTTATTGTGACAACATGAGTAGTATACACTTGGAAAATAACCCAATCTATCATGCTAGAACAAAGCACATTGAGGTGCATTATCACTATGTGAGGGAGAGGGTTTTACTAGGTCTTATTGATCTAGTTTATGTCAGCACAGAGGATCAGGTAGTTGATATATTAATGAAGGCATTGGGCACAAAGAAGCTGCACAAGTTCAGAGACCTGCTTGGTGTGCAAGAATTGGGATTGAGCTCGAGGGCGAGTGTTGAGATATCGAGCTCCACTCGTGATATGCCAGGGTGACCATTGTGCATTTATGTCACTGACTTGTTAGCTGCAGATGCAGTTGGTACACCACCCATGAATAATAGTAAGATGACAACTATCCTTATCTACTCTAGTTCATGGCTCAGTTAGTATACCACCTTAGTTAGTTGAGTTTTGTTTGAGACCCATATATAGGGTTCTTCTATTTCTCTGTATAAGAGTTCTTTTTGGCTTACACAACTAAGAAGAGGAAAACTGTTTTCAGCCTCCACCTTTGTGTGTATTCCCCCATTGTGTAAGTGAGAAAGCTACAAGTGAGACTCCTTCCTTCTCTCCCACAATCTTGACAGCTTTGATCCCACAAAGAGATGAAGGCTCATGGGCTCGAGTGCACATGTACCAGAAATTACACCACCTACAATGACTGAGGGCAAGGCAAGGGCAAGGCCCCTATCAACCCCATCCCACCCCTCTTAATGCCCACCATCGTAGCAGCAACACCTACTCAAGGCACCCTGGCCACTATAGATACCAAAATATCATGGCCTGGGTACAATACTTTGTCAATAAGGAACTAACACAGGGGAAGAGTGTGGAAACCACAACTGTTGGACAAAAGAAACCAGCAGCAGCACAGACGCTGAGTTAAGATAGAATCCAAAATGACAGAAAGTGAAAACCTCCACAATTTCCATAGCTACAACAATGATGCCAACTGCTGACTATGATGAGCATATCAAAGAGGTACTCTCGCAAGTAGAGAAAGCTCAGGAGGAGAAGAAAATAGTAATGGTTGAGTTGGAAGCTGAGAAGGAGTCGGTGGCTATCTTCCAGCTAGAGAAGACCAAACAGGTGTGGCCATGTGCTAAAAGGAAATATACGAGCTGAGAGAAGAGCTCAGAGCAAAGGAAGGAGAAGACAAACAGTGGGAGGCAAGGCTAGCCAAAGAAAAACAGAGCTTCATGAGGATGTAGCAAAACATTGCGGAGCTAGGAGAGTTATGTAAAGAACTATAGGTAGAAATGGTAAATTTAAGGGATGCCATGACAACACTGGAAACATATAAACAAGAGCATACCCTTAGATTACACACAAAAATAGAAAACTTGAAACATGAAGTAACCACAGAGCACGAGGAGCAACAGATACTAAAAAGAGAGATTGAATATCAAGAGCAAAGGCTAATGGTACTAGCTCAGAGGCAAGGGGAAAGCCTTGAGGAAATGAAGAAGAGAGTTGAAGGCTAAGAAACCACAATGAGAGAAGAGTCAAAGCCTTAGTGCATCGTGTCTGGCTCATGTAGAAAGGGATAAAGTTCTAGTTGAGAGTAGAGCAGAGGTTGCCCAAGTGAGCTTGGAAACCTAACAACGCGTCTTCCTCAACACCTTGCTAGACATCACTCAGACAAAGGAAGAGGAGGCCATTGACACCATAAAGAAAAATCTAGGGACTGCATGTAGGGCCTTGGGAGCAGGCCTACAGATGCTACTGCAACCTGTGGGAGATAGCTTAACCCTTGAAGAGCAATGAAGATACCTACTGCAAGCACGCTTGACACCACAGGAAATAGATGCACTAGGGTTCGCAGAGGGAGCAGCATAAAGAGACCAGCAAGGAGAAGGGGCTGGACTGAGCTTTGAGTTGGGACCTCAAGAAGATGAACTTTTCCCATAGCTTCTGCAGAAAGAAAGGCTGTACTTAGAGAAAAGAGGAAGCATATGGTGGAGGAAGCACAGAGGAGACTAAATGCTAAACCAACTGTAGGGCTATCCACACCTATCCCACCAAGCCAAGACTACTTCCTAGCAAGCTTCCATGCTAACTTGATAATCTGGGAGCAACAAAAAAGTGCTAGAAACCCCTTCGATCTTAGTTTCCAATTCCCTGGCAACTTGTGTAGGGTTCTACCAATCAAGGTGGTGGAAGAAGTGATTAATATCAGAAGTAGGCTCGGGGAGAAATGGCTAGCTAAAAGAGAGCAGAACCCCACTCTATGGGACACAGAAGATGCCAGGTTTTGGCACAATAAATTTTTTGAAGTGCCTAGATCTGTGCCTAGCTATGAGTGCCAACCCACATGGAGAAGGCGATTCTGTGATGTGAATATGGACACTTGGATGGATTTTTGTAACATCTTGCCCTTCGAGCAGAACAACTTGACGTTCATGCCCTACCCTCAAAGAGTAGGACTGGATTTTGACTCCAATGTCCATGGTCAATACGACTTCCCTAAAATCTACCATGCGAATTGTACTAAACCTGAAGAGGCCCTTGTCTTCACATCTGAAGAATTGTATGACTCTATAGTCCGCTTTATAGATGAATTCTCCTCTTGTCCTGACCCTGCTTTCATTATCACTATATGTAATTACCTTAGAATACTTAGAATACTACTTGGGCAATATCCCACTCCACAAGAACACAGGCTCCCAACCCTTTATTTTGATCGTAATGCCAAGGACAGCTGCGCCATGACTCGATTGATGATGCGAGCTACTCTTCTCCCTTCATTTTTCTTTTCCCTCCTCAAAGTTATGAATGATAGCCTCTTTACGCAAGCATCCATTTCTTTCTACTACCACTCTGCAAGTCCACCTGAATCTCAAAGGGTACTTGCAAAGTTGGCAATTCTTGAATAAATCTCTTAGGTCCCCATCTCCACCCCACTCAGATGACACGAAGACTAGCTCTCATCATATGTAAAAAAAAAATTTAAAGAATAAAGAGGAAAGAGAAGCACCTCACGAGAAAAGCAGTTAGGCCGCCTCACTTTACATAGACCACAAGCACTGCATCTAGGGATTCTCAAGTTAGGTGAGTCCAATGGCTTCAGTCGGCCAACCCCCTAACCCTTTTGATTCCCCACTACATACACTTAGGACACATCAAGGGCAAGACATACCTAGGGAGGTCACACTCACCTACGGTTAGACTTATCTCCCTAAGCCGCACCCACCACACCTCCCTTATGCACGAACTAGGTCCTCAAGTGTGGGACACCACCTAGGCTTGCCTACGATAAGACCCAGCTCCCAGTTCCAATCACACGAGCACAATGCACCACACAGTAAGGTAGACACACCCCCTAAGTGGCCCAATTCTTCTCTTTCGGGTAATGACGGATGTTGCAAACCACCAAATCAGAGGCACTGCCATCTAGGCAACATATCCTCGGCCTCCAACAACACAATCATTTGCCAAGTTTCTCACCTAGTACCTATCCACACAAGGCCCATCATCACCTCGACAAAACCACCCTTCTAGGCACCAAGCCCTCATCAGCAAAGCCCCGCAAGTGCCATGGGTCTTGCACTCTATCTAGGAGGGGGGCAATGTTAACCCCAATTCGAGATGGAAGAAAAAAAAGTCAAGAATGCAGATGCAACGGAAGAAGCAAGATAGAGAATGGTTAAAAGCACAAGGGCGGCCTCAAAAATCAAGTCAAAGGGAAAAACACATTTTTAAATGCAAGGCGTCCCTAAAACTATTGTAAAAGAGCACTAGGCTCTCTCTTGTGTAAATTGTAAAAGGTAGGCAGGCATAGGTAAAGAGATAAGGCAAATAGAAGGAAATGGAAAAGAGGACCTTTCCACAATAGTCAGTCATATAAAAAAGGGATGGTTGCCCAAGGGATTTAGGGCATGTATAAAAGCCAAAAAGTGAATAGAGAATCTCATTCTTTGGTGTGTGAAAAATTTGGACTCGTCTTCCTCTCTTCTCTTTGCTTGCTTGTGTGTGCTTGAGAAAGGGAATGTAAGGGAGTGAGGGAGTGAGTGTGTGAGGGTGAGGGATCTTGGAGATGAAGCTCTACATCTTCTCCTCTCTTCTTCTTCTTCTTCTTCTTCTTCTTTTCTTTTCTTTTCTTTTCTTTTCTTTTCTTTTCTTCTCTCGCATGTGGCTATGGAGGATGGAGGCTGGAGGTGGAGACCTGAGGGTGCTTAAGCTTTCATTACAAATCGTGGAGCTACTGGAGGCTTGAGTGTGCTTGAGCTTTCATTACAAATCGTGGAGCTAATGGTGTGCTTGAGGGAGGAGGCAACTCATTCGCACATTGAGGTAAGCTCACTGCACCCTGATTGGATTGATGGCGCATCGGCTACATGAGAGATAGCCATAGGTGCTCACTTGAAATGCTCAAAGGGATAATCGGTCCATGGGTCTTGGCGGTTGAGTGGTGAGCTCCCTCTACATTTTGAACATGTTAAGTGTTGTGATATATATCAGAGACACAATGCTAAAAAAAATGTAAGAGGCCATTAAACCTCATTTTGGTGACCTTTCCCTTTGAAAAGTGGGGCATTGATTTTGTTGGATTTGTGCATCCTTCATCTACCACATAGAAGCATTATATCATTGGCAACAGACTACTTTACAAAATAATTTGAAGCTCATGCTATAATAAAGGATAATGCTAATGAGATAGCTAGTTTCATTTTGGAGTAGGTTGTTTGCCATTTTGGTCCATCTAAAGAACTTGTGTCTACCATGGAACACATTTGTTGAATAAAGTGATTAAGGCTTTGATGGAATCTCTAAAGATTAAACACAATACTATAGCTTATAATCCCCAAGTGAATGGGCAAGTAGAGAGCACCAATAAGTAGGTTGTGGGGATTTTATCCAAGACTATATTCGAAGGTAAGCACGATTGGGATAAAAAGTTGTATGTGGATGTTTGGGCTAACATGACATTTAAAAAACCACACCCCTCTCAAATTGATATATGGAAAAGAATATGTTTTGCCTTTGGATATTGAGCTACCTACAATAAGGTTTGCTCTAAATCATTAGTTGGGTGACAAGGAAGCATTGTGAGAAAGGTTCACTTCCCTTATGTATCTTGATGAGATCTTATTGTAAACCTTATTAAGGTTGTTTGGTGGAGTAAGGTTTATCACATTACTGAGTGGCAAGATGGATCTTTCATGTGGGACATTTAGGTCTATTGCATTGGGTTCTTACTAGAATTTCCATTGAGTTAAGGAAGGAGGGATTCTACTTATTTTATAGCCCCTCTCTAGTTTAGACTTTAATTATCATAACTACAAGTAGGTTGGTCGTTATGGTACGTAACATCAATGAAGCATTGATTTATACATTATATTTTGACATAGCTTCTCAAGGACCTACTAAATATGCGAGTGTAGGAGTTGCTAAATATACATTATATTAACCCAAGGTTACTATGGGGACTGCTTGTAGATAGGTCTTGCTTTGGCTACCAAAGGTGGTTAGTATGGGTTATGAGCCATGTTGTAATCGATCACCTTCCTATTCTTCTATAAATGTATCAGATCATTCAATGGCATATTGTCTGGCACACCTTTCCATTTATGCAAGGGGGTTAGCCAAAATTTGGATGCATTTAGTGTAGGGCTTGAGCAGTCCATCCCTTGGTCTAGCTTCCATACTTCAATAGGCTTTATGTGGGGACCAAGGGTTTTCTTTCAGTAGTAGGTTGTTGAATGATGTGCTTTATTGTTATAATTCATTAGGCCAAGAGGGCCATTTCGTTTCCTTTCTTGGTGCAACTTCTTTTAACTTGTGGGATGTTTGTGTTGTTTTATAGGAAAATTTATCCATTGTCAAGGAAGGTGTGTTGTGTATCAAAGTGTATACTTCTTCAATGCTAGGTGTCTCTATCACCTTGTCCCTTGTTGGTTACTAATCTTTGTTTTGTAAGGTAGGGGTTGGGATCACTTTGTGTATATATTTCCATGGATCTAAGGAGGCTGAGAATTAGGCTAGGGTTTGAGTGTCCTTGCTAAGTGGGATGCCTCCCTTGCTAGGTTCTTTCTTGATGGTACTCATAAGGTGACTTTGGGTGTCAAGCCTATCAGCTTCACAGTCAATAGGGGGCCACTATTTTTGATGGGGTTACTAGCCTAGTAGGAGTGTCTACTTTGATTCTTTGTCATGATAAAGTCCCCAACTGAGTGAGGGTTTGGGCTTTGAGTGTGTCCTATGGGTTGATATTTGTTCCAAGTTCAATCATGTGGTAAAAGAAAAGAGAAGTGCTAGAAGATACTTGTCACCTTACCAGGGCTTGGTAGGTTCTTAAGTTCTTAAGTTCGAGTGTCCTCCTTGGAATGAGACCTAGCCATGGGATTAAACACACAAAAAAGAAGAGAAAATGATAAATTCTAGGTATTGCCTTACGAGGTTTTTGTAGGTTCCTCGGTTTGACACCAATGCCTTGATCTCTTAGGGACACTATAGTGCAAAATGGCTGACGTGCCATCCCACTAAAGCCATCTTTGAGAGAATAACCATAGGCTTTCCTTCTGATCTTCTTGAACTCTTCATCTATCCATTCATCTCTTTTGCTTAGTGTACTAAGGTACTTGCCAATCTGCAACCAATCTCCAACATAGAGTTCTTCTAGGAAAGCCACAATATCATAGACATGGCAAACATGATCAACCATAGTGGCTGAAATTTTTGCATCATCCTCTTCTGCAAATAGCATCTCCTCGTCATCATATCTGACTCTAGACAGCATATCTGCCACTGGATTATCCTTCCCTGCTATGTGTTTAAATTCTGGATTTAATGACTTGATGTATGCAATCCATCTCAACATGGCTATATCCGGAGTAGAGCAACTCGTAATCATACCAATCAATGGCAAGCAATCTGTCTCTACCACAACTGAAGCTCCAATAAAGTACTCCTTGTCACATTTGAGAGCCGTAACAATCCCCAATAGCTCCCTCTTGATTTGCGGATATCTCCTCTGTCTCTCGTTTAGGACTTTCGCCCCAAACCAAATAGCATACCTGTTTCCATCTGCATCATCTTGACCCACAGCCCAACCTATGCCAATTGGACTAGTGTCAATTGTCAATACAATAGGCCTTCTGCAATTATAATCTGCTTTCCTGAGAGTAGGAGCATTCTGCAATAACTTCTTCAATTTTCGCATGGCTCTAGTATGGCTCTCATCCCAATAGAATTTTTTCCCCTTTCGAAGCAGCTGATATAAACAATTTGCTATGTGTGCAAAATGAGGTATCCAAATCATATAAAACACACAAGCTCCAATGAATCTCCATACTTCTGAAGTGGTAGAACAATACTCCGCAATCTTGCCTATAGCATCCACCTTATCAGGTGAGGGTTTCCTGCCATAATACCCACACATATGTCCAACAATGACAACCTCATTCACTCCAAAAATAGATTTTTGCCCTGAAAGTGTCAAGTTCACTTCTTCTAATCTAGCCAACATTTTCTCACAAGCTGAAATATGATCAGCCACAAAGCATCTACATCCCTGCTCATTTAGACTCTCATTTTTCTCTTCTTCTGCACACCCCTTAATGGACACATCATCCAAGAAAGGCATAGTAAGCTGAGGTATATAGTCACGAAGGACCTTATGCATGGCATTCATCATATGCGCAACAAAATTAGTGGCACCTTGAGGCAAGGTACACATCCTGACAAGCCCAATAGGAGTTCTCATGGTGGTTATGTCCCTGCTTTCCAAAGCCAGCTGAAACTGATCATATCCTGAATACAAATCACCTAAAGAATAGATGGCACATCCAGCAAATGCTTCTGCAAACTCATCCACAACTGGACCTATACCAACATTCCTGATAGTAACTCTGTTCACTGGCTGCATGTCCTGAATTAATCGGAGAGTACCATTCTTCTTTGGAACTGTAAACCACCTATTTGAGTATGGTGCAGATGAAGGCTCAAGAATTCCCATCCTGATTTTCTCATTCAATAAATCAATCAGCTTTGGCAGGTGTGCTTTAGGCACTGGAATAGGTCGGAGACTCCATGGAATATGAGGAATAGTAAAAATCACCATAGGAGCAACAATATCTAGATTCACACATCCAATCTCATGCGGAAAAAAAGCAAATCCCCTTCCATGTCGCTCAAGCATCTCCTGAAAGCATTGCTTCTCTATGGGTAGCAAGAAATCACCATTTCCAATTTTCAATTCAGCAAGAGTCTCTACCAAAACTTTATGACCAATATGCTCCGGATTCCTCAAAATTGGCTGTTTAGCAGCCCTCTCTATTTGCTCATCACTGTCAAGTGGAAGCGGTACAGCTACCGGCTTCACCTTCTTATCCACAGTTTTGTATTTCGTGTCAACCTTGGCTTCATTATGCTCTTCTACATTACTCAAATCTTGCTGTAAATTAGCAATTCTGCACTCCAATGGCTGAATATCCTCGGCCCTCTGCTCTATGGACTGCATTGAAACAGCCCTAAACTCTGGATGCTAAAATATTTCAGCAGTAAACTTTGTTGGCTGAAAGTTTTCAGCCCTCTGTGTCTCTGTAAGCTGATCATAACCAGCTGGAAAATCTGTTTGCTAAATTTCTTCAGCACTCAACACTTTTTGCTGAGTCACCTCAGCCTCTGACTCAATCTGTGACAAAATCTGCAATTTCATGAAACATGTCCAAGGATTGCACTAATACATTACTATGACAACTCTGCATATCAGTTTTCAGCATATTTTCCATCTCTTCCATCGTATCTGCACAAATCATACTGTCATACATCCCATCTATGTGCTCATCATCCTCCAAAATTCCTGCATTTTTCAAATTTTTCTCCTTCCTGCATATGTACTGCCTGGCAGCTCTAGGCAACCTAGAAATCTTCTGATAGCTCATCGAACTGTTTGCTGAAATCCCAACAAAACCAGAGGAGAAAACACTACTGCCAGGAGGCGAGAACTCCAATCTCCTCTGCTCTGTACCACCGTCGTCTCGCGAAACGGCGGTACGTAATGAAAACCCGAATCCCTCACAGTGGACAAAGGTGCATCTCTAAGAGTATCTTTGTTTCTAACATGGTTCACTTTACTGGGAATCCGTGCATAAGCAGAACCATCATCCATTACCTTTGTTTCCATGCACATCTTTGTGATGAATGGCTGTCCAAGAATTATAGGATAAGAGCATGAATACTGCACAAAGAAATGGAAATCCTCCTCTACATCTCCAATAGAAACCCTGACACTAGGACAGGCAGCATACAAATCACCTGCAGTGTTATTGGCAGCTCTCATACGCCACCCATTCTCTACATCCATAGGCCATCTGTTACTCTCATAAACTCCACGAACTATGAGATTAATCTCTGAACCATGATCCACCAATGCAACATAAGGCACATGTTTCTCTCCAATCTTTACCATCGTCTCTGTAGTTGCCCTAGCCCAATGACTCCGTGAAAAGTGACTACGCGATATCAAGACAGGCTCATCAGTTTCAGCATAATGCATAGGCTGAACCCTCTTCTCTACCTGCGGAAAAATAGAAGCATTCTCAACCATAACCTCATCCTCATCCTCATCCAACTCCCCAATCAAAACTCCCTATGTATCAGTGGTAGGCAATGCATGTCTTTTCCTCTTCAAAACCTCCTGAAACGGATCTTGAAACTCTCTTTTCAAGATGCCCAAAACCTCAAAAATAGTGAAAGTCACCTCACTGCCAAGTATCTTGTCATTAAATATTTTCTTCATGTCTGTAGATGTCTCAATATCGAACATCAATCTAAACCCTGGCTGCTTTCTCTCTCTAGGCTCTTGCCTCTTTTCTCTCTTTTGAGCATCTTCCATCTGTCGATTTGGCCCTGGTCTCAAAGATGATCCTGCAGTAGGTGGAGTAACAAACTCACCCCCTCTAGTCTTTTTAGCTACACTTGGATTTTCTTCATCCCTCTTACGCTTCTCCTCAACAAGTACATCTCCTCCCTGAGACTTAGCCAAATAAGCATAAATAGAGTACCTGTCAACAGGCGAATCCCAACCTGTCTCTGATCTGATGCTAGAGCCTGCACTAGTCAAAATAGTTTGTTGAATTTTTCCTTTATTTGCAGTCTCCATGGCATAAGTCCATAGTGCAGACTGATTCTCTGATCCCTTCTCAATCTAGACTCCATAAGCAGAAGCATCTCCTCTAGCTGTCACATAAGAAGTACGCGCAGTCATGTCATCCACTAACTTTTTCATTCCACCTTTACCAAAGTTGGTAGCAAGTGGAGCTCCTGTCTCAGTCAACCAAATCTTACCATCTTGTCCCCAATATACCAAATTCTTCCTCCTTGCATCCTGAAAAGATTCACAATCCCTGCAATGCTGATGGTCCGTACTATCACACCAAATACATCTCCGATCTCTCCTAGGTGCACTAGGAGCACTCCTAGGTGCAGTAGGAGCACTAGAAGAAGTAGTAGCCGCAGTCGAAGCAAACTGCTCTTTCAACTTTCCCACCAACTCCGCTTTAACTGATTCCAATGTCAAATCTGTTATGCCTTTAATTATGTCATCAAGAGAGGTAGGCACCGATGGAGCGGATGGTTTTGGAGCAGAAGGTGCTAGCATCAGTCGTGGAACAAGAGGAATAGGTGGAGTGGAAACAGTAGGCACTGGCATAGGCCAAGAAATTGGCTGAGGAGGAGAAGAAATAATAGGGATAGAAGTAGGCATAGGAGTAGAAGACGGTGTCGGTGTCATAGAACCATTCTGTAGGCGGGTCTTCCATATCCTCCTCTTGGTCAAAGTCGAGACTGCATCCTGGGCATCGTGCCAATCCGTTTTAAGTCCCATAGGCTTCGTGCGATCCTCAAGAAGCTCTCCCAATTCTCCTGAAGAGTAGGATCTGCAGCTTGCAAGAAAAGCTCAACTTTTTCAACATCCAATGCTCTTTGTTCAATGGCATCAAGCTGACTATACCTCTCTTCAAATTCTCGAATCAACTCTGAAGCATCTAAAAACCTTTGTTTGGCATGTAGACCCACTCTCGGAATGACCGCCGTGTAGCCATCCCAAAGTTTTCAAGGAAATACTCTTCTTTCAGGGCCTTCTTAAAATCTTGCCAATGTGTATTTTGAATAAAAAGATCAGTCACTTTTGCCCTCAAGGCGAGTGTGACAAGAGGAAGGAAGTACTTACTCATAAGTCCAGCTGGAACTCCAAAAAACCCCATCTTGATCTCATATGTCTTCAAATATGCTGAAACATTACGGCCATCAAATAGCTTCTTCTCATTCTCAACTGCTTCAATCGCCTTAGTTGCGTTGTTTGCATTCTCCTGCTCCGAATAGAGTTGCCTTTGCTGAGACAACTGTTGTTGATGCAATTGTTGCTGCTGCATATACAATTGTGTGTGCTGATTTTGGAGCTGCATATACATGGACATATTCTGCAAAATCTGCTTTAGATCCTTTGTTGAAGTACTTGACGCAACAGTCATTGATGAAGCTGAAGTAGAGGACGCTGCTGGAATCGTAGAAGAGGCTGAAATAGAGGCTGACCATCCTGAAATTCCTGTGACGCTTTCACGTCGGGTTCACCAAAGATGTCAAAGGGTTTGCCAAAGCAAAACAAAGTCGTATCTACAGAAGACCTTGACGAATTTCAGGATAGAAGATCAAGCAAGTGAATGAAGTCAAATCTGTTATGACTGCAATTGCTTCCTGTGATGTTGATCAGTTGGAAAGATCAATAATGTTCATGATCATACACAATCCTTTGTATTGAATGAAACAGTAATCCTTCAGAAACGAGGAAGAGTTCTGCATGGTATATATCATGTGTTTGCTGTTAATTTACTGTCTTTCCCTCAGATATTAGGTTCAGAGGCATAAGCAGTATGGAGGCAAAACGGACATCCTCATGGGGGCTATCCCTTTACGACAAACACTGCATGCCTCACCCCTCCCCTTCTTGTCATAAGCACTTGATGAACCACACTAAAATCCCTTCCATGCGAACAGTTGTATCCTGTATCAAGGTCTAACCCCTGGATTGCATCTTGCAGGCTTCCAGACGAAGCACATGGAGAACCATGGCCATCTAGCATGCAAAGATGCTCTTCACAGACGATGAGAGCATGTGGCACGTGCCCCTCCACTGGAGCGCTATGTGCCCACCCTCAAGAGGTATGCCAAGAAGCGAGGCCCTAAGCGACACCGTCCCAGACGAAGGCCGAAGAATCCGCCAGTCAGGAAAGACGAGACTTGAAGAAATGCGCAGCAGGTGGCAACGCCAGTGGCACAAACCCCCAACATACATTTGGGCACCAGATGCTCAAGGGCAGAAAAGGCGGCCCGGGACAAGGAAGAATTTAATGAATTTTTTAAAGACATTCTAGAAATAGTAGTGGCCCGGGACTACACCATTCATGTCCCGGCCGACATGTTCCCTGCCCAAACCCATGGGAGCCATGTACCAACAGTTCCTCAGTCGCCCGACCACCCAGACTCGCCCCACCTCGTACAAATAGAGTAGCCCCATGTTGTATAAAAGGCTTATTAAATGCTACCTGGCCATGACTTTTTGTCTTTAAATGGTTAAATGTTGACATGTTTCCCAACTGTACAAACTTTTCATATCTGCGTTTAATGTATTTCACGTCTTTAGCAAAAGAAAAAGCTAATCAAGCGCAGGTGATAAATATCTAAGTCAACACCATAGAATTCAGATAAGTGATGTCTCCTTGCATTGCATTGGTTTATTATAGTTGCAGCATATACCATGCATGTACTCTCATGAAGTGACGAGTGGATGCAGGATGATACAGGTCTTTGTGTGAAAGTGTACAATGCCCGGATCACTGCAAGACCATCAATCCCACAAAGAGCCGCGGCAAAGCCACGCTGCTGAAAGAAAAAATCACCCTTGCCAACCGCCCACATCGCATGGCCCAAAGCATATTCATGGGCTATGCTCTCTTTCTGGGTCAAGCTCTATAGTTGGCTCACGGCAGTGTGTCCTCAATTGTACCAACATCGCGTGTGTCGTAAGGAGGTTTGCAATATCTCAGGTGTATCTCCCCATCTCAACAACTGCTTCTCTAACAACGAGGCTAGGGCACAATCATCACTATAATATCCATTTCTTGAGCCTTCGAGCTTGACATTTTCCAACCCACTGAAAGGCTAATAGCCTCAACATATTGCAATGGTTGTACTCAGGAAAGTCAAAAAAAGAAAAAAAAAAGGAGAAAGAAAGAAAAAAAAAAAACACAAGAAAAAGCAACAAAAAAGAAAACAAAAAAGAGAGAGAAAAAAGAAAAAAGAAAAAAAAACAAAGAAAAGAAACGAACGAAAAGAAGCACCCACAATCACAGCACAACACCTAGGGGTCCTCGAATTAGGTACATCCAATGACCTTGATCGACTGGCTCCGTCCCTAGTCCCCTAGCCCTTTAGCATCACCCACAATTGTTCAGGGCACATCAAGGGCAGGACATACCTAGGGAGCTTGTCTCGCCTATGGTTAGACCTGTCACCCTCACCCACTTGCACAATTCCCTCTTGCACTCTGCCTTAATACCGTTGCAATCCATTGCGGTAAGCACCGCACGATTGGCCGTGAAATGTACACCGTCCTCATCAAGCAAGTCCAATAGCTTCCAACTACCAAAAGTGCGGTGTCCCTATATTCAATTATGCTACGTCATGCAGTCACAATGCAAAGGATGTCTCATATACCTTCACATGTACTTCTTCTCAACATGGACAACTTTGCTACATCTACACATTGTTACGAGAAACTAGCCCGCGGTCTTCTAACTATGTAATATCTAAGTATGCACGAGCACTCACATAATATCTGCACTGAAGTATATACACAGTTTGGGTCCTCAAGTGCAGGATAATACTCTCAGCTTGCTTAGAGTTCGGTCTGTCTCCCAAACTAATCAAAATATGTCTTGTGCACAATAGCGAAGACTAGCACTACCCTTAGGGAGAGACCACATGAGAGGTTTTCAATTGCAGGTGTTGAAGACTCCAACAAAAGTGTCGTTCGCTCTTCATCAACACCCAACTTTGAATGCTTATCCCTTACCATCCGACAAGCCCGCAAAGAATCGTCAGGTGCAGAATCCACAACAAACCAACACTTGTGCTGGCCATCAATGCAATCCCCAACACAGAATAGCCCTACCACCAACTCCAACAACCTTCCACCAGCCACCTTGGCCACCAACAGGCCCCTAGGACCTTCTGCCACACTACCACCAACACTCCTCCACGAAAACCACAGGTGTCCTTGTCACCCACGTCTTCGGTGCATGCTACAGCCTGCTACCTACGACGATGAGTGCCATGGGACTGGCACTCGTCTAGGAGGGGGGTAATGTTAACCCTCAAATGAACGAAGGTGGAAAATCTGGAAAAGCTAAAGCAGAAGACAAAGACAAAGGCCAAGGAAAAGAGAAATGGAAGACAAAGACGCACAAGGAGAAGAGTCTTAAATAAGGGAGAAAGGCGCACAAGGAAAAGCACAAGTCAAAACTTTTGTAAAAGAGCGCAAGCGCATCATGGTTTAATTCAAGGAGCACCGCGGGCTCTCACCCGTGCAATTTGTAAATGTAGACGGGCAGTGGAAAGGAAGCTAGGAAGATAGAAGGACAATGGGAAAAATGGCCTAGGCTACGGCCGACCATGTAAAAAAGGGAAAAGGGGATGACCGCCCAAAAGGGATTTAGGGTTTTATATATAAAGTTGAAAAGTGAATGAGAAGCTCATTCTTGTGTGTGGCCAAAAGTAGCTCTCTTCTTCTTCTTGTTCTTGCTTGCTTGAGCTTGTGCTTGAGAGAGGGAGTGTGAGAGTGTGAGGGAGTGAGTGTGTGCGGGTGAGGGACCGAGGAGGAGAAGCTCTCCATCTTCTCCTTTCTCCTTCTCTTCTTCTCTCTTCTCTTGTCTTGCTCGCGGCAATGGAGCTTGGAGTGTGGAGCTTGCTTGAAGCTTGCACTTGGATCGTGGAGCTACCGGAGTGTGTGGGAGAGGAGGTAACTCGAACGGCACGAAGGTAAGCTCACTACAGCCGTAGATATGGATGGCATGTCGACTATGTGAGAGGTAGCCATTAGTGCTCGGTTTGGAACGCTTGAAAGAATAAGCGGTCTGAGGGTCTTGGCAGTTGAGCGAAAGCTCCTCCAGCCATCTAAGGTTGTTTTTGCCTCCGTTTTGATATTTTAAGTTAGTTGAAAGAAATTTTTAGATATACTACAAATTCACTTGTCTTTACTATTTATAGGTGTAGATGTTACAAATTTCTAATCTATGTAAGGTCTAAGGTATTTGATTTAGTGTACCTAGTATCAGCTTGGTTGCAAATTGCACGTTTTACAAGGTTTCTTCTCTTGTCAAAATATTTAAAAAATTTAATAAGATTGTGATCAAGATGCTTGATAAGTATAATTATCCTACTTGGAAGTTTAGAATGACAAATTTCTTGAAGGAAAAAGGGATTTGGAACTACATTGGAGGAGAGATGAAATACCACTATAAAACACATGACTACTCCATTCATATTTTTTGTAGGCCATCAAGTGCTCCTCTGTTTGGTCAAGAAGTCGTGTGATATAGGCCTCACTACTAGATGGCTTCTACTCATGCTAGATTTTGAATTTAGTGTGGTTGTATGCGAAGGGAAGCAACACTTTATAAGAAACCATGTGTCTTGTATCATTAGTGGTGGAGGAAGAGATTGGGATTGAAGATAATCTCCCAATGCCCATTTATTTTGCATTCAACAAAATAAGAAGTCCAACTTTTTAAGATAGACCTCAAACCCCATTGGGAAGATGATATCATTCATATCTTCAAAAATGGCCTAGCAAAGAGACTTGTTGAAAAGGTAAGATTTACATCATCTAATTAAGAGCCAACCCTATCAAAAACGATTGTCAATCAACTTTATTGGCTAGGCATGATTGTCTTCTTTGAAGATGCATATGTGAGTGTGAAATTGAGGGTGTGCTTCAAGAAGTACATGGAGGGATTGTAGGAGGCCACTTTGATGCAAATGCCATGAAAATTATACACTCTCACTCACTTGTAATTGCTTCCCATTAGAAAGAATAAAATAGAGTTCTCCCTTGTCATTGCCTACCAACATTTTGAGAAGTGGAGAATAGACTTTATGGGACCCATCAACTGTGCTACCTAGTACTCCCAAGCATTCCACATTATTATGGTCACATCGGCTACATGACCCAATGGGTAGAGGTGAGGACCACAAGGTAGAATGATGCATTAATCATAGCAAAATTCTTGTGGAAGCAAGTCATCTCACACTTTGGCTACCCCATTGAAATTGCTAATGACCAAAGAACTTATTTCTTAAACGACATTATTAAATACCTTTTGTCTACATTCCTAGTCCTATATTACAAGTCTAGTCCTTACTACCCACAAATAAACTGCCAAGCAAAAATGATTATTAAGTTCAAAAATTATCTTAGCTTCTCAATCAAACTAGGATAATAATCTCATGGCTACATGAGGATTATCATCATATATCTTACAAGACAACAACTATATACCAAACTCTTTTTAGGTTGACTTCTTACAAGACTAACATGGTTATGTCAATCAAGCTCATTACACTGACCCTCTACATCACAACATAAGAATGCTTACTAAATCTTGGATTGAATGCATTATCGAGATTGAATACCTAATTGAAATAACATTTCTCAAAACTCATGCCTGCTTGTAGAGAAGGCCCAACTAAATACCTGGTTTGATAAACGCGTTAAGTAATGATCCTTTGAGAAAGATGATCTTATAATATTCAATCAAAGGCCATACAAAAAATCTTAAAATTTAAGGCCTTGGACATTATTGTATTCATATCATCAATGGAATGGGACATAGAGTTACAAATCATGAATGAAAATAGTAGTCATATAAAGCATTACTATCCTATAGGACATTACTTACATGAATCACCTATGAAGGATGTTGAAATCTCCATGTGATCCATCATGGTGTGACCAAAACATGGTATGAAAAAATGGAAAAATACACAACACAACGATCAACCTCCAATCAATATTCTCCCCAAAAATTTCAATATTAGGATAGACAATGTTATTAACCTAGGATCAGAGGATGACATTATCATTCTTCCCGCACACCAACCTCTTTGGTGGTTGATTGCAATGAAGGATGTAACCACTGATACAATCATTGAAAAAGGTGTTGATCTCAACACCCTTACTATTATTGTCACGAATTATCTCAATTGCTACTATAGCCTACTGATACCAAACCATAGCCGTACATAGGCCAACCATATTCATTTCTAGGCAAATGCAAAATATAATGCAAGTAGAAATCGAAACCATTCCAATCTCTTCTATATTCTAACAAGTAGAGAAGGGGTTGAAACCAAAACCTTGCTAGGTCATTCATTCAAATTCCTCACAGACTGCCACATCAACCACATTGACAAGTGTATTCACTAAAACTTACCTAGTACTATGGGTGATTTCAGCCTTCAATTGTGGAAATCTTACTCTACAACCCATCCCAATCGGTACTTCCACATTGCCACCCCAAAAAACTACTCCCTCAATGGATATAGCTCTCCTCTCACAACTTCTAACTGTGCAAGCTTAGAATCAGCAACTTGTGAGTACCAATGCTCCAGTACCTCAAATTCACCGACAGACCAAGTTCCTCTCTCACAATAGTTCTAGATAAATATGCAATGAATTTTGTTGTAATTTTCACAAGATACATGAAACACCTCGATGGGTGGCCAAGGCCCTCTTATGCACCCAAGGATACTATCAATGTTGTACATACCTCTAATCACAACACAATAGCCCAATGCCACCATTTTATCTAATGGAAGATCATAGGATGATCGAACTAAGCCATCTTGTCTTCCTTTGTTTCTCTTCTTCCCTTTTGGAGGCATATTTTGCTTTCCCGAGTTCTTTCTCCTCCTCAGTTATGCCCTTCTCTTGTTTAGTTGATAGCTTGATGATAAAATTTCCCCCTTCTTTCCTTCTGATTGATATTGATTGTGGCTTCTATTATTGCTCATGGGTTCCTCATCTCCTATATTGTGCATCTTGGAACTTCTTGCTCCTCAACTTGGATGGTCGCTCCAATGCCATGGATTGAGCCGAAATATTAGCTTGATTTGATTGAGTTGCTTCCTATTCTTCCAATTGAGGTTGTCATGAGGTTTTTGGTTGTAGCTCTTTTACTAGGTGCTTTCTTAGTTTAGATATTTTTTTTGTATGGTTGCAAGCCTTCTAGCAATCCCCTCTGCCTCCTACTATTGCAATCTCCCAATTTCCTATTCTTCTTGCATTTTTGAGGATCCATACTCAAGCGCAAGTATTCAAACGATTGAATTCCCCAAATGCGTGCATCAAGAGGAGCTATTTATATTTGGATGCTATGTGATAAATTCGTAACAACATATAAGGCTTCAAGCATGATAACTTCCCGTCCTCACAATTGTAGGTGGGTTTTCTTCACTTCAAAGGTATATGTTGCACCTTGCATGTTTGATGGATTGCATGGCAAGCAACTTAGTCTAGAAGAGAATCATTTCCAAAGCTCTAGACCTTTGCCCAAGCTCTCATTAATAGCTCACATTGATAGATTGGGAATCTTGATGTTTCAAGTCCATCCTAGTGGGTTCGGTTGCGGACGTTCTGTTGTGAGGCGGACTCGGAAAACCCTAGGAGACAAACCCTATGACATTCCATGGGAGTGTCAAGCGGTATCGCTTAGACTCGTCTCTCGATGGACCGATAGGCGGGCATGTTACACCAAAGTGAAATAACATTGAAGCTGGACAAGAGGTAGCATATGTGAGAGATGTCCCCGGTATAACTCAAGCCACTTAGGTATTTTCCTTATAATTTTGCAACTTATTTTGACACAATAATAATAGAAATCTTGGATGTATAATGGTAATAGCATAGATCAAGACTAGTTGAGGCCCATGATCCTTGTGGATATGTGAGAATCAAGTAATTGGACAAGAAAATTGTAATATCTCACCTCCGCTCCCGCATGGGAACCACCCCCCTTTTTAAATTAATTGGAAATCCCCCCTATCATCACCAATGACAGGTGGTGAGGGTGGGAAGGGAAGAAAGGAAAAGAGAGAGCCGTCATCAATGATCGTGAGGGTAGGAAGAACATGATGACGACGTGGGAGGCAGGCATGATGACAACATAATGATGAAGATGACAAGGAGGATGAGAATGACGTGGAGGAAGATGAAGTGGAGGGGAGGCCACGGGCCTACTACTCCTCTCTAACAGTCCGCAGTGCCATGCGATGCGACAAGTGGAGGGTGGGAAAGACCACCACCACTCCACCTCTTTCCCACGTTCCCCCCCCCCCCAAAAATAACCCTCCCCTCCTATTATAAACTCCTCCCCCCCCCCCCCCCCCCCCCCCCAATTAAGCGAATAAGGGAGGCCACCTTATTCTCCCACCCCTTTTTGTTGCCGAGGAAGAGAAAGAGAAAGGAAGGGAGAGGTGAGAAGAGAGAGAAGGAGAAGAGAGAGAGAGGGTGAGGGTGAGAGAGAGAAGAGAGAGAGAGAGAGAGAGAGAGAGAGAGAGAGGAAGAGAAAGGGAGAGGTGAGAAGATAGAGAGATAAAGAACAAGAAGAAGAAGGAGGAGAGAGAAAGAAGAAGAAGAGGGAAAGAGAGAGGGAGAGAGACTCTTTCTCTTTCCCTCCTAGGAGGGTGGGCATCTTTTTTTTCCTTTGGCCGCAAATCACTATATCTTTTCCCGTGAGATTATCGTCCACCCACAAGCCTAATTCTCCCCCTCAACTAATCCCACTAATCGAGCTCAAGGTGCGGAAGCCCTGTGTGACTCGCATCTAAGGGAGACGAAGATCGAGCATGGCCCCCAAGCGGAAAATATTGCGTGCAGATGGCAACCCCACAACAAGCAATGAAGCCTCAGGCAAGGGTATCACTGCCGATCCAACTATGATACCAACCATAAGTAATGTATTTCCAAATTAATAGATGTTTGTTGTGATCCTCGCATGAAGTACATTAGATGCCGCACGAGGCTAGGTCACGGGAAGGGATAAGCTTCATCTCATACATTCGAAAGATAAAGTTGCAAAGCGCAGGTATCAACAGAAGTTAATTGTATCTAGATGCTATGCGACAAACTCACACATAGCATAATAGCATTCCAAGGTATTGTCAACTCTCCTTTTCATGAAAATAATAGATGGGTATTTCCCCACACTGGAAGTATGATGTAACTTGCACGCTTGACGAATTGCATGATAAATAATCTAGCGTAGGGGAAATTCAATCTCGAATGTGTTAGTTCATGGGAATCTTGATGATGTGCGTAGTTAACGCAGACAACGACCATAAGGACTAAGACTAAGATGCCTTGAGATCCATTTAATAGTGACTATGTTATCAATCCTACTCGGGGTTGGGCTAGATGCAACCACAACTCTAGGGCAAGTGAAGAGCTCAAGTATTAGGAAACCCTAAGTCGAAGGAAAGACTTATCCTTTTGTACTTGTTGGGAAGAAGGCTGGGTTATCGAACAATGTAAGTGATCTATAGAACTTATGTCACGTAGAGTGTTAAAACCCCTAACATATGCCTTAGCCAAAAGAAGGGTGTGTTAAGTAAATTTTACATAGAAATGCTCCTAATGCCAAGGGGGAGAGAAAATACGTGATGGAAAGGTTATCACGACTATTCCCGCAATGTTTGGAAAAGGATACCTTTTTTTTGTGGATTGATCAAATAAGTCCTAAATGCTTTTGCATTAAACTGATTGTTGGGATGTGATTTGGATGATTATTCCAAGTGCTTGTGTTTGATGATAAATGCATGGAAGGGGTCAATGATGACAAGTTGCCATGGTGAAATAAAGGAATATTTTCTTGGAAGATGATATTAGGGTGATTACCTGGATTGTGCTTGATTCTTAATTGGATTAATTAAGGAAGGATATTTTGTGTGGGTGGATCATCTCCAAGGTCATGCCGCATTTCAACCCAAGAGGGCACTGCTTAATTCACAGGCCAAAGTCGAGTGGTTAAAAGGCCAACCACGAAAGTTGTTTCACTCCTAGGTCGCTTGGGGTCAAGTGGAGCTCTAGACACCCCTTGCCTAGTCTGGAACAGAGTTGTAGACTACCGTGAGCCCAACATCTAGGGCATTGGAAGATTATATTCTAGATAATGGATGGAAATTACTGTGCCATGTGATTTGGACCGAGTACTTCTGTTGGAGAGAAGGGATACATAATTTCTCGTGTATGGGCAAGAGACAAAGATTACTGTGAAGATAAGTTTAGGAATTTGTTTAAACTTGCTTGTCAAAGGATTGCTTGCTCTGTATTCGTATCTGTGCCATAAATTACGCGAACGAACCATGTTCCCTAAAAGGCCTAATTAAGGAAGCTGAATTTGAATGTCACACATAAATGTGATAGGACCTAATTAGATAACTAAAGAATGCCTACTGAGAGAAGCGTATGGGTAGAACCCCCGACGGGTCTATCCTATGCAGGGTGGTCCCAAAGGACTAGAAGGCTTCTCAAAAGGTTCTACATTCGTATGATCTTTAGGTATTATTAGGTTAGAACTCGATTCATGTTGTTTTAGGGGACTGGAATGGGACTATGCCCTATGGGCAGAGAGGTTGAGCGATGCATCCCTCTCGTTTCCGATTCTCTTTGAACTAAGTGTGGCATGGGTTTGCTTCGGCTTGGGTATCTCTGCATAAAGTAGAATGTCCAGGACTCGCAATGCTAGAATGTTGTCAGAAGACCTTGTCCACTAGGGACTCAAGTTTCAGGTCGATCCTACTGGGTTCTTTGGGCATGAACGTTTCATTGCGAGGCAGAATCGGGAAAGCCTAGGCAACAAACCCCGTGACATTCCATGGGAGTGCCAGGCGATGTCACTTAGACACATCTCTTGATGGACCGCTAAAAACATTCATGGACAGCCGATAGGCGAGCACATTACAGTTGGTATCAGACTGAAACTTCGTAATGATGCGTGATTGATTTATGTATGGTTTGTAGACATATCCTAAACAAAATAACCTAAGTGGTATGGCTTGATTGTCATTCACCTTCTACAACACAAATGTTGACATACAAGAGAAGAGATTCCTTCTCAAGCTGATTAAGCCACCCAAGTTTGGTGGAGAAGGAATAGACATCGTAGCAAAGGTGGAGATATGGATTGGGTCAATGGACGATTATTTCTCTGCTTCAAGAGCTACTACTACCAATCAAGCAAGAATATCCAAATTTAAATTAGTTGGCCAGGATATGGTGAAAGCAACGGTGCAAAGATCAAGGTGTTTCTGGAGTCGCTAGTACTTGGGCTTAGCTGAAAGATGCTGTATGCAGACGACGCCTTCCGCCAACCTACTAGACTTTGAAGATGAATGAATTCTTCAAGCTCAAGCACCTGGAATTAACCTTGGAAGCCTACTACACAAAGTTTGTAACCCTACTAAAATATGCACTTGCACAACAAGTCTCCAAGTTTTGTCATAGCCTGAACACTCACCACCGTCTTGAAGCAATGCATCCAACGGACTTGCAAGATTCATTACTTCAAATGAAGCCAATCATCCAAGAATTTAATTTGGGAAATTGTGACAAAAATGATTCTCGAGATCATGGCAAGAGATGCCACACGTGTGGAGAGATAGGGCACATCCATAGGAGATGTCCCTACTGTCAATGCTACCATTGCAATGAGTTAGGACACATCCAAGCAAACTGCCCTTACTTAAGTCCAGAAGACATTGAACTTCCAAGGAAACGAAGCTACATAGGTGCAGTCTTTGGATATATACAGGAGTCGGATGAAGGTGAAGACTTAGAACCCCCTACACCTCTTTAGGATGACTAGAAATCCTGAAAATTTAATCGACATGAAATACAACCTGTAATTGAATAAACTTTACTCTTGTAATCCAAACTTGGATAGATCTAATACAATAAGTTGATGTTTCAAAAGACCGCATGCCTATGAGTGATCGAAGTACCGTAGCGGAAGCATGGTGGGTCCTAACCCATAGGTCTCAAGCCCCATTAATTCTTGTCTTCCCCGATTCTTTCAAGATGAGGACATCTCGAGTTCTCTAAGGGGGAGAGGATGTAATATCTCACCCCAACTCCCGCATGGGAACCACCTCCCTTTTTAAATTAATTGAAATCCCCCCTCATCCCGCCAACAACAAGTGGCGAGGGGGGGAAGGGGAGAAAGGAAAAGATGGCTCCATCAGCGATGATCGCGAGGGGAGGAAGAACATGATGACAATGTGGGAGGCAGGCATCGATGATGACAAGGGAGGGAGGCAGACGGTGACGATGACAAGGAGGAAGAGGATGACGTGGAGGAAGATGAAGTGGAGGGGGAGGCTTGGGCCTACCACCCCTCTCTAACAGTCTGCAGTGCCATGCGATGCAACAAGTGGAGGGTGGGAAAGGCCACCACCTCTTCCACACGTTTCTCCCCCCAAAAATAACCCTCCCCTCCTATTATAACTCCCCCCTCCTTAAGCAAATAAGGGAGGCCACCTTATTCTCCCCCCTTCTTTTTTCTGCCGAGGAAGAGAGAGGGAAAGGAAGCGAGAGGTGAGAAGAAGGAGAGGGAGAAGAGAGAGAGAGGATGAGAGAGAGAGAGGGAGGGAGGGAGAGAGAGAAAGGGAGAGGTGAGAAGATAGAGAGATAAAGAAGAAGAATAATAATAATAATAATAATAATAAGAAGAAGAAGGAGAGAGAAAGAAGAAGAAGAGGGAAAGAGAGAGGGAGAGAGAACGATAGAGAACAAGAGAGCGAGAGAGACTCTTTCTCTTCCTCTCTTAAGAGGGTGGGCATTTTTCATGAAAATAATAGATGGGTATTTCCCCACACTGGAAGTATGTTGTAACTCGCACGCTTAACGAATTGCATGATAAGTAATCTAGCCTAGGGAAAATTCAATCTTGAATCTGTTAGTTCATGGGGATCTTGATTATGTGCATAGTTAACACAAACAACGACCATAAGGACTAAGACTAAGATGCCTTGAGATCCGTTCGATAGCGACTATGTTATCAATCCTACTCGGGGTTGGAGTAGATGCAACCACAACTCTAGGGAAAATGAAGAGCTCAAGGATTAGGAAACCCTAAGTCGAAGGAAAGACTGATGCTTTTGTACTTGTTGGGAAGAAGGCTGGGTTATTGAACAATGTAAGTAACCTATAGAACTTACGTCATGTACAGTGTTAAAACCCCTAACATATGCCTTAGCCAAAAGAAGGGTGTGTTAAGTAAATTTTACATAGAACCGCTCCTAATCCCAAGGGGGAGAGCAAATACGCAATGGAAAGGTTATCACGACTATTCCCACAATGTTTGGAAAATGATACCTTTGTTTTTGTGGATTGATCAAATAAGTCCTAAATGCTTTTGCATTAAACTGATTGTTGGGATGTGATTTGGATGATTATTCCAAGTGCTTGTGTTTGATGGTAAATGCATGACAGGGGTCTGTGATGACAAGTTGCCATGGGGAAATAAAGAAATGTTTTCTTGGAAGATGATATTAGGCTAATTGCCTGGATTGTGCTTGATTCTTAATTGGATTAATTAAGGAAGGATATTTTACACAATTGGATCATCTCCAAAGTCACGCCGTGTTTCAACCCAAGAGGGCACTACTCAATTCACGAGCCAAAGGTCGAGTGGTGAAAAGACCAACCACAAAAGTTGTCTCACTTCTAGGTCAGTTGGGGTGAGTGGAGCTCTAGACACCCCTTGCCTAGTCTGGAACGGATTGTAGACTACCATGAGCCCAACATCTAAGGCATTGGAAGATCCTATTCTAGATAATGGATAGAAATTATGGTGCCATGTGATTTGGACTGGGTACTTCTGTTGGACAGAAGGGATACATAATTTCTCCTATATGGGTAGGAGACAAAGATTAACGTGAAGATAAGTTAAGGAATTTTGTTTGAACTTGCTTGTCAAAGAATTTGTTTGAACTTGTAATATTCCCACCCGTAAATATTGACTTCCCGCACACTGCGTAAACCTCGTGCAAAGGTTATCTTTCATATTGGAATTGCCGGCAGTGAAATCTGTGACCTGCACGCGAGAAATCGGGACCTCCGCATTGGCAAGGCAAACCCGAGAGTTCAAACCCGCAAATCACACGTAAACACCCTCTTGGGAGGGGCAAATTGAATATTATCAAGGCAAATTTTTTTATTTTTATCCCTTTTCCCTAGCCGATGCACGGCTGGAGGAGAGGGAGTGTGGGGGGATGGGACTTGGTGGAGTCGTGGGCTGCATGGGGAGGGGGGAACCCATGCAGGGGGCCACGTGGTGGAGCTCTTCTCTCCCCCCCCCATGCCTATATATACACCCTCTAAGGTGTTGAAGGAGGGAGAGGAGAGGGAGACGAATGATGCTGCCATCATCGTGTCGGAGGCCAGAGGCTGCGTGGAGAGAGGAGGGGAGAGTTGCTGTCGACGCTGGGAGAGAAGAAGGACGCCGCCGCCTTGCTGGAGACCACCAGGCCGCCGCCCATCCTCGCCATCGCCATCAAGTCCTTTCCCTTGTCCTCGACGCCTTTTCCTTCCCAATCATTGGGCCTCCCACGACGTCGTTGCTGATCTCCAGAAGCTTCTTAGAAGCTTCTTTAAGAAGCTTCTAAGGATAAGCCCATAAGCCTTGGTCCTACGCGGCCTTTTCGATTTTAAAACCGGGCCTTCCATAAGCCCAAAACCCGCAAGCCCGGTACTCTCAAGGATCCGCACTTTGGAAGGGATCTCCGGCGTACGAGGGAAAAGGGGAAAGATCTTGAAGCTGCTCGCAACGGTTGGAGAAGACTCACCGATCGCGTAAGGGTAAAGGCAAACCGGAAGTCCGTAAGCACTCTAACGATGGCTCCCAAGAAGTCGCAAGGCGCGCCTGCGGGAGGTTCTTCTCCTAGCATTCACGTGGACATCTCCCCGAGCCCACAGACCCAGGTTTTTTTACTATTGTGATTTCATACTAAAGTAATGCATTAGGCATGACGACTCCACGGATTAGGAAGCACCCGTGCATGTTCAAATTCACCTAGCCTAGTTAAATGCAATTGGCAAAAATTGGTATTTTCAATATAAACGCTATTTGTCCATCCATCTTACGACCTTAATAGTAAATTGTCTTGTCGTGCATTTTCAAAGGAAAGCCACATATTGCCTAGGGTTAAAGAGGAAATTGTTAAGTGCATTGGTCATGAAGGAAAGGAGTATTTTTGCAATAACTCCCTTCGTTAGGATTCGCATGAGGAAATTGTTAATTCCTGTTGCACGGCATGAAAAAGAACCCCGATCTTATATAAGTTGCATGGGAAAAGATGCTTGCAATTAGATTAAATCGACACTTGCCTTAGTATTGCATGAACTTCATTCACGATGTTGTTGTATCTAAGGGTCGCACTTATACTTTCGCAAATTTCATTTCATCAAGTTGCATTTAGGAATGATTGCATGGCTTATAAAAGCATGAAATGCAAATACTTAGACAAAAGGTTGTAGGTGTTATTCCTTGATGTAAATCCTAGTAGGGCCTATGTAAGTTATTCTTCAAATTATCATGCCCTTTTGACTTTAGCAAAAAGGGATAGGGCTATTGCAGATCTTATGGTGCGTAGAAGTAATAAATTACATGTTTACATGTATTGTAACATTTTTCAACTATTTTTCTACTTTAGATCAAGTTTATCATCTCTAGGAAAGAATTGTCCTTGTCATAAGACAAGTAGGTCAATTTACCCAAGTCATTTGTGGTATCATGACTGTTAGGGTTTCGTATAGGCATAATTAGCCGGTTCAATAAAAACCTCAAGTACTAGCTAGGGCTTGGCACGTTAGAAATGCAGCCAAGTATCGTACTTGGACGCCAAGTCGAAGTCCTCAAACCCAAAGGTCCTACCCACCTTCCCGGAATGTTGAGTCAATGGGACGCGCACGCAAATAATGATCTAGGGTTTCTACCCTAAGGATCATTCGACCTAATGCTAGAACTTGGATTGAGTTGGAATCCCTAGGACCGAACGTTGTCGGTCTAGTGCAATTAGGATTGGGTTGAGTAAGAAGACACCCTAAACCCTACTTCGAGTCTAATCATAATTCTTTGACCAGAAAACACCGTTCAATGGGTGAAATGATCCCTTGGAATGGAGGCGACACTTGTACAACAAGTTGCAACGTCGCATAGCCATGTGGTTTGATCACAAGAAAGTTTTGCCATTCCTTGGAATGAGGTTGGCAGGGTCTTCGCAAGTTTAACTTGCAAGGGGATGAGTAGTCATCCTGTTACATCACCCTCATTGGGATAATTTGCCAAGTTAAGGGAAGTTAGGTATTTGCTTGGACGCAAATGATCAATCAATAAATTAAAGCGACATGGCCGCTAGGATTTACTAGTAACAAAACCTAAAGTATTGGTTAAGTTGGGTTAACAAGGTATGGCCCTAACTCAAGGACAAAAAGGGTGAACGAACAAACCCTTGAGGTTCTTGCCAAGTCGAAATTGATCCCAGATCGAATGCTGGATGCATTCGGAGAGAAGGATTCACTCCTTAACAGTTGGCCAAATAAACGACCACTGGAGATTGATTGTGCTTGTAATAGTTTAGAAGGCACTGTTTGCATTGTTTTCTCAAGGAACTAAAAGATGAAAAGATATCTAAATGCTTCAGGTTGAAGGCCTGAAGGGAGTGGCAGCTTCAGTTACCCCCGACTGCCTGCCTGACCCTAACCAAGGGGGTTGTTGACCGCGCCGGGAACGTGGACCGAACCCGCCGCGAGAGGTCTTTCCCTTGAGCTCTACTTGGAGCAGGAGGACGCTTGGGTGCCAGGGGGGGCTCTGGCCGTAAATCCCTCGCCTTCCGGGTCCTGCACAAGAGGCTAACGTGACTCGGGATTGGATCTCGAGGCCCGCATACTAGTCTACGGGCAGAAGCTTGGAATAGTGATCCCTGGCGGATTACTGGATAGCCTTCGGGCAGATTATGGACAAGCCTACGGGTGGAACTCCTTGTATTTCAAAGATAAAATGATGAAATGATAATAAAGAATTTGTCTGATATTGTTTTTCTATGTCACGTGATAAGATTACGTGAAGGAACCAGTGCTTAACAGGATTAATTAAAGAAGCTGATTGCTATATGTCAAATTAAATGTGTTAGATAATTACATAACTAAAACAAACCGAGGAAAGTGCGGAGGATGGACCATGGGTCCATCCTACGGTTGGGTGGTCCCGGTTAGCCGGGAACTTTTCTCAAAAATATCGAAGAACAGCGGGATGATCATCATTATCAAAGCGAATAATGAGAGCGATAACCTAGAGTTACGTCTTACCCGATTTACGTTGTTTTAGGGGAACGGAATGGGACTATGCCTTATGGCAGAGAGGTTGAGCCTTGCATCCCTCTCGTTTCCCATTCTCCTTGAACCAAGTGCAGCATGAATCCGCTTCAGACCTGGCGTTTCTGCGTAAAGTAGTTCGATCGGGTCTGACGCTAGTTGTTGTTAGCTAATGACCAAACAGGAAAACCCTAATTCCGGTCGATCCTAAGTGGGAAACGGCCAGGATACTTCCGCTATGTGGCAGACGCGGGAAGACCTAGATTGCAAAACCCGTAACATTCCATGGGAGTGCCGGGCGGAGTTTTCTAGACATCCTTTCCGATGGACTGCCAAGACGTGTCCTAGATGATTCTAGTGGACACGTTACAGAACTTGCTTGTCAAAGAATTGCTTGCTCTGTATTCATGTCTGTGCCATAAATTAAGTGAACGAACCATGTTCGCTAAAAGGCCTAATTTAGGAAGCTGAATTTGAATGCCGCACATAAATGTGATAGGACCTAATTAGATAACTAAAGAACGCCTACTAAGGGAAGCGGGTGGGCAGAACCCCCGATGGGTTTGTCCTATGGTAGGGTGGTCCCAAAGGACTGGGAGGCTTCTCACAAGGTTCTATAGTTATATGATCTTTAGGTATTATTAGGTTAGAACCTGATTCATGCTGTTTTAGGTGACCAGAATGGGACTATGACCTATGGACAGAGAGCTTGAGCGGTGCATCCCTCTTGTTTCCCATTCTCTTTGAACCAAGTGCGGTATGGGTCTGCTTTGGCTTGGGTATCTCTTTATAAAGTAGGATGTCCAGGACCGGACGCTAGAATATTATCAAGAGACCTTGACCACTAGGGACTCAAGTTTCAAGTTGATCCTAGTGGGTTTGGTCGTGAATGTTCCAGACTCAGAAAACCCTAGGCAACAAACCCCATGACATTCCATGGGAGTGCCAGGCGGCATCGCTTAGACTCTCTCTCAATGGACCACTAAAAACGTGCCTGGACAGCCGATAGGCAAGCACATTACAAAAATATAGGTACTTGAATGGAAATTCCAATAAGAGTGCCACTCCCATGATGATACCTAGTTTGTGCTTTAGAATTTTCAAAAGCATGGAATTTTCATAATTATGATGGTGAAATACTTGATTCAACGAATATAAAATGAACTTTCAATTTTGAAAGAAAAGATTTAAGGAAGTCAAGGTTGTTGGGAATCTTAATTAGAAATTATGTTAACTATCGTATAAAAACCAATTAATAGGGAGAGATTAACCTCTCAAACTAGCAAGGGTTAGGAAAACATAACTCTTTTTGCTAGAGAATTGTCTAGCAAGGTACCTCAATGGAATTGAAACGAAAGAGGTAATTTAGTTATACTGAAATTTTTGACCCATTTAGAAAAGAAAGTCTTCGATGCTTAAAATAGACACTTTGTTTTGTTACCTAGATTGGAAATGAGATAGCCCAATGCAAGGCATCTCATTGGTAAAGCCCAAGACCCATGAACAAGGACCATGACTTAAATCAAGCAAAACATATAGTTATAACCTCAAGGCTTAGATGAACATTTATGCACAAGTATATTTTATCCTAATACTTGTTGCATTGAAAGGAATGTTTACAATATTTGTGGGTTCTAATAAATAATATATCCAAAATAGATTAACTCTTGGATGCGCACATTAGACCTCCCCTGAGGTTAGTTACACTAGCTTTTCATTGACAAGGTTGGATTACCACTTTAGATTGCTTGGACTAGCGCCAGATGCAAGAAATCTCTCCATAGGAACTTATTGTATACTAGGAGATACCAAGGAGCCATGTGAGCTCTAGCCGTAATTCCTTGGGTGTGCTAGGAATAGCTTACCCCCTACAAGTCTAGTGAATCTTCTCAAAGGCCCTAATGCTACTCGAAGGTGGACTTAGCATGCTTATTTTGGCCTTCGACCAGAGTCCTGATATGGACAATAATAGTTATTGGAATAAGAATAAAGACAATAAAATTCAAATAAATATTTTTTTTTTCCAAAAGGATTGTTGTATTTGTGCTTAAGCTACAAGAAAAGAACACTATTTAACAAGTTAATTAACAAAGCTACCTTTAGATATTGAACTAAATTATGTTAGGATGATTCGACAACTAAGAATACTTCTCGAGAAAACTAATCTTTCTTATAGTAAGGTGGTTTAATTAGCCAAGAGACTTCCACAAAAACTTAAACACTAGATTAGAACAAGCTAATAAGGGCCAAACATTGACTATCCTAGTGTGTTGTCTTAGATCCTAAACCAATGCCATTTTAGAAAGCCAAAGTCAAGAGTATACCTTATGGATACAGGGGTCAATACGCATTGCTCTCCTCATTTCTCACTCTCTTTAAACAAAGTGAAGCAATGGTTTGCTTCAATTGAAGGGATGATAGCAATGCAATTACCTCAAAAACTAATTATGGTTCAAGGTTCAAGCAGTTCAAGGTTACAAATGTTCGATTATTCCAAGGGAGTTTCGAATTGCAATTACCTTGATTACCTCTTGATGGACTATAAAAAATACGTGCTATCACAATTTATTAGATAAGCATGTTACACTTGTGTTTTGCATCTAGGGAAACTAAACAATAAACATTACTCAATTCCTTTCATGACTACAAAGTTTATTAAAACATAATATTGGAATGTTAACTAGCCAATCCTTCAATACACTCAACGGAAAAACTATGAACCCACTAGATTGAAGTGTAAATCCTTGCTTGGTGGGCTACCCCAAGATTTCAAGATAGATTGATTCATGATACTAACTCCTACTCCTATGTTGATTATATCCCACTTTGCATAGAGACCTAAATCCTCCATTGGAAGGACAACATGATAATCATCTCCTTCCTAGAACACATTGACTCCCAATGTATCTGGCAACAAAATTGAAGTCAAATTGGCTAAGCTAGTCCTTGTGATCTCCAAGTCATTGGCTTAGTTTTCTTAGCCAATTATTCATTCTAGATCTTAAAAGCAATTAGAGATCAATTCTCCACCTCTCATGTAACTACATAGGTAAATTGTTGACTCTATCTTTATAAGTCCCCCCAAATGAGGAGGAAGCATTTATGAGCAACGCATTTACCTAGTAGGTCTTGGTTTCGACATCTAATGGTGGTCAAGTGTAGGTAACTAGCTAGAGACAAACCATTAGGGGGATTGGTATATTGGCAGCCTCGTTACATGCATATGTAGAGGCCATTCACCTATCTTACATCAACCTATAGAAACTATGCCTTGGATAAAAGACTCTCCCTACATCGCGAACTACGCGCACACACTAGAAAATGTGCTCTCCCCACATCGCAAACTATGCGCACACACAAGAATAGGCTCTCTATTCACTTACACACATTTAAGGTTTCTTCTACAACCTTTGCATCTGTTGCATGTCTTTTATTTTAGACTTGGGTGATATTACAAGTTGCACGGAAGTGAGCCCGGTTATCATTTTATTTTAGGGAAATATAATGTTGTTACTGCTAGAAGTCAAGCTCGGTAGTAGGTACATCTTTATGTGTGACCGACATCTGTGACAGCTAGGTGTGTGTTGTCTCCATGTGACTACATTGAATAAGTCGGGTTTGTGTTAGTAGGTGACCTGCCTAGAGTTAGTCAGTCTAGTCAACACTAAGACTAGGTTACTTTACATTGTATTGTGTGCTTCTCAGTTAGTGTGGAATAATGAAGAAAGCTATGGGAACCTGAAGGTTCATGGAGATTGAGTTTCTGTGTCTCTCTCTCTCTCATCTTTGAACATGGTATCAAAGCATTGCCAAGTTGAGCTCTCTGGAGCAGGAGGAAGTCAAGAAGACTTGCAGGAGTGGTTCTCAAAGATCAAACAAGCTATCATTGTGATGGAAGGTAGGCATTGTGTGATTGCTTGCTCTATGGTTCAAGCTACTATTTTGGCTTGTTTAGAGCCTTGTGAAGGGGGTATTAAGCACTAGTGTGTGCTTCATCATCATCACCATCATCCAATCGAGCTGCTGGAGAGCAGAGGACAGATCTATGCAAACTGCACCTGTATTCTGCAGACATCTTCATGGCTGAAAAACATCATATGCAAGTGATATGAAGTGGCTAAATGCCTGACAGAGACTAGTGGAAGGTACTTGAAGAGTACAAGGTGTAAATGCTTATGTGAGAGCTCACCTATGAGCTGAGAATAGAGACTGTAGGTCTGCAACAAACAGTGGCCTGCTATATACAAGCATTACAAAGCATGTATGCATTTATGACATGAATCTGGAGCCCTCAAACATACCAAGAAGCATCGATGGAGCAAAGGTATATGCCAGGAGGACATATGTACTTGATGAAATGCATTTGAGCTGAAGTTTCTCACTGAAATCATTCAGATCTGAAATATGTTAATGGCTGAAAACTATCATATACAGTGAATGACAAGCATTGTATCTTGCTAAAGCAATACATGTCACTTTGGAGCTTCTATCACCTATATGAACTGACATATGCATGCTGAATGTATGGAGGATTGAGGAAAGCATTGGATGCTACTAAATATTAAAATCTGAACCTGAAATAAGTCCCTTAATAGTGCTTGGGCTGGTTGTGAATAGCCATGGTTATGAACAGTCATGTACTCTTTGACAGTGATTAATGAAGACAGGTTGTCTATGCCTACTCAAATGCTCATGTATTGAACTTGCCACTATAAAGTAAATGTATGACATGTCTTGAGGACTTTTGAAGCTGAAATACATCTTGGTTGCCAAAATATTGGTTGTTGGTGATCTGTAAGAAAATTTATGTCACTTATACTTGTTGGTTATGCACTGTTTTGTGCCTCTGTGCTTATGTCTTGACTGCCAAATGTACTAGCAGCTATCTGGGAAGTTTTGGGACATGTATGACATGAATACCACTCAATTTTGACCTTGGAATTACTGTTGGTTACTCACAGTTTACAGTTTTCAGACTGCATGTATTCACCCTGGCAGTGAGGTTGCAGAAGCTTAAGCTAAAGCAAGTACATAGCTTATGTATTGATAGTTATACCTACAGCAGCTGAGACCACTTGTTTGTGGGCTGTTTTGGGTTATCAGTGGGCTGAAATACCCTGGTTTTTTATTGTCTGCCAAATGGTTATTGGGCTGAAGCAGTGATGATTGTTGTCTATGTGCTGAATTGAACCCCTACAGCAGGGATTCATGATGTCAGTCCATATGAGAGGCTGTATAGTCATAAACCTGATATTTCACACTTGAAGGTATTTGGCAGCATTGCATATGTGCATATGTGCATATACCAGATGAGAAGAGGAAGAAATTGGATCATAAGGCAGTGAAGAGTGTGTTTGTGGGATATGCACAGGAACGGAAAGCTTATAAGTGTTATGTACCTTCTACGCATGAAACACTCATAAGCAAAGATGTGGTATTTGATGAGTTAGCATCTTGGTATGGGAATCCTGTTGCAGTGCCTACTGATGGCTCACCCAGTATGAGTCATACTGAAAATACTCCTGCAGAGAGTACTTCCATGAGTGGTCAAACAGGTGATGTATCATCTACAGTGAGTCCTTGGACAGGATGATTGCGCAGTCACACTACTGCATCCACTGACACAGATATGTCAGTGAGGGGGAGAACAAATAAGGAAAAAGAAAAGGTTTTTGAAGATGTAATAGGTCCACTCACTGCAAGTTATGATTCATCTAGCAGTGATAGCTTAAACAGTGAATTAGGGATTCCGTCTGTTATGATGCCAGATGCTAGGCAGAGTCGTTATGTGCCGTCTCATGAGAGGCAAGCTCACAGTGAGACATAGCTCACGAGATCAGAGAGGGTCAGACGACCTGTTGATAGGTATACTTACACTGGATATTCAGCCCGTCATTATGCTTATATGACGAAAGTAACAGGTTTTAGAGAACCAAGTAAGTTTGATGAGGCAGTTGTAGATGAGGATTGGCGTGCTGCTATGGATAAGGAATATTCAGCTTTGGCTGAAAATGGCACATGGGATTTGGTACAGTTGCCTGAGGGAAAAACACCTATTGACTGCAAGTGGGTGTATAAGGTAAAATGTAAACCAGATGGATCATTGGAAAGATACAAGGCCATGCTGGTTGCAAAAGGGTATGCGCAGCAGTATGGTCTTGATTATGAGGAGACTTTCAGCCGTGTAGCAAAGATGGCTATAGTTAGAACTGTGATTGCTTTGGCAGTAGCTAGAGGCTGAAAACTATGGCAGATGGACGTAAAGAATGCCTTTCTGAATGGAGAGTTACAGGAAGAAGTTTACATGGAACAGCCTGAAGGCTATGTGCATCTAGAATTTCCAGCACATGTATGCCAGCTGAAAAAGGCATTATATGGGCTGAAACAGGCACCCAGAGCATGGAATGCTCACATCAGCAGTTATTTCCAGCAACATGGTTTTCAATTGGGTGATGATGATCATAGTTTTTTGTGAAGAAGACAGATCGTGGCTATGTATTTCTAGTGGTCTATGTTGATGACTTAATCATTACAGGAGATGATGAAAGCGGGATTGCTGAAGTAAAGACATGTTTACAGGCTGAGTTTAAGGTCAAGAACCTAGGAGAGTTGAAATATTTTTTGGGGATTGAGGTTGTCTCTACACCTCAAGGCATATGGCTGCTACAAAAGCAGTATGCTCAGGACATGTTACAGAAATATGGTATGGCTGATTGCAAGCCTATGGATACGCCTTTAGAGCAGAATGTCAAGCTGCAGATTGATGTTGGGACAGAGATTGAGAATGTTACCATGTACAGACAGATGGTAGGTAGCTTGATCTATCTCATGATCACTAGACCTGACTTGAGTTATGCTGTGGGGCTGATCAGTCAGTTCATGCAGAAGCCTCACAAACCACACTTGGATACAGTCAGGAGAATTCTGAGATATGTAAAGAGTACCATAGATCATGGGTTGTTTTATGCATATGGGAAACCCCTTGACTTGATGGGGTATACTGATGCTGACTGGGCTGGTTGCACGTATGACAGGAGGTCAACCAGTGGTTATGCATTTGGATTGGGTAGTAGCATGATCAATTGGCAGAGTAAGAAACAGCCTACAATTGCATTGTCCAGTACAGAAGGGGAGTATCGTGGTGCAGCCTTAGCGGCCTATGAAGCTATGTGGTTACAGAAATTGTTGAATGACTTGGGAGTACACTTGGACAGCAAAGTCAGGCTGTACTGTGACAATTTGAGCAGTGTCATGTTAGCAAGCAATCCTATTTATCATGCAAGATCGAAACACATTGAGGTTCACTACCATTTCATCAGGGAAATGGTTTTAGCATATTAGATTGACTTGGAGTATGTGAAGACTGAAGACTGTTGAGATGGCAAGCTCAACACATGTGGACATGGATGATGGACCGCCTGGTTAGATGGGTCCACACGTCTACACTTAGTACGTCGGTGGTCATTTTGCATCTCACATGGTCACTGACTCATTACTTATTATATTTAGGTTGTTACACCTATTTACAGCTGGCATAGTTATAGCGCCAGTCGACTAGTGTAGTCGGTTATGCATTGTTTATAGTAGGCCACTTTCCTTTTATGTTGTATCTTATCTATACTTTCTGTACATTGTAAAGTGTGTAGAAGAAGAAGAAGAAACCAGCAAGAAAACGTTTTGGCCTCCATCTCTCTTCTTGTCTCTTGAGTGAGCTTCTCCTTGTGCATTCTGTGTGTGTTTAGCGCAGCATCTTGAGCAACCCCCTCCACCACGCGATTCTTGACATCGTATCAGAGCCGCGCCATTGAGAGAGGCTGATTTCGAAGGTTGAAGCAAAGGAGAAGAAGCAAGGTTCGAGCAAGCAAGCCACGAGTAAGAAGCTCTCCCATCCTTCAACTGTTTCTCTTGGATAGTGCCTGTGGAGGCACCGGAAGCAGGGCAGAGCAAAAATCTCAGATTGCAGTGAGATTTGGTGTGCGCGAAGAGCGCTGTGTATTCTGCAGATAAGCCCTTAAGGGCTTATCCGCAGTTATTTTGGGCATCTGAGGCCGTTTCGGGGCCCGTTTTAGAGCCGCAAGGTTGCGGACAGCAGTTTCAGGGTACGCTGTGACTTGGACTGTATTGACCGAAAGTGAGTGCGCAGGTTACAGATTTCAGATCTGTAAGTTCAAAGGTGTTTACCAGTGAGTAAACACAAGGTTGATCTGCAAACAGGTTGCAGATTGCATGTATTGTTGAGCAGACAGTGAAAAAGGTTGTCTGGTATATTGCTGTGCACTACAGGTCCAGGGTTGCAGAAGATTTGCTTGCTGTTGGTATTAATTTTGTGATAATGGCAGAGAACAGTGGAAGCCCCATCATTGAGAAGCTCGATAAGAACAACTACCCTTCATGGAAGTTCCGTGTCACGAACTTCCTTATTGGAAAAGGCCTCTACGAGTTCGTTTCAGGTGAAGAAAAGGAGTCGGAGATGAGTGATCCTCCAACTGCAGAAGAGACAAAGGCACGGAAAGAATGGAATGCAAAGGATAAAAAGGTCATGTATTGGTTGTCTGCAGTAATTGACAATAATATGCTGGGACACATTAGAAATGCAGAGAATTCATATGCAGCTTGGACCATACTTGAAAGTATGTTTTCTGTAAATACAAAGGCACGAAAGATTCAACTCAAGCAAGAGTTGAATACATTAAAGAAAGGGAAGATGTCTATCAATGAGTATGCACTGAAGGTAAGAAGCATTGCAGATGCATTGGCAGCGATTGATGCAATGCCGGACGATGATGATTTGGTGTCGTCTACCTTGGGTGGACTTAACAATGAAAAGGCTTGGAAGTCTTTTGTAACTTCCGTATATGTCAGAAAGCCATTTCCAGATTTCGATGAGTTGGTCTCTCTAATGATCACTGAAGAAATCAACATGCAGAGTGAGACATCTGAAAGAAGTGGTGAACAGGTCCAGGCTTTCTACTCCAGTTCAGGAAGGGGACGTGGTAGGTTCTCTTCAAGAGGCCGTGGTACAGGACGTGGTAGTGATAACCAACAAAATAGATTGAATCAGCAATTTGGCGATATGCAGGTTTCAGGAGGTCGTGGTAATTTTAGAGGCAGGGGGAGCTTTAGAGGAAGAGGTGGATGGCAGAACAGAGGTTCTAACAACTCTGGTATTGTGTGCCACTACTGTGGCAAAACAGGTCATATTGCAGCCCAATGTTATGCTAAGAGAGATGATATCCGCAGTGGTAAGTTGCAGCAAGGAAACTATGCATCGTCTTCACGACAGAATGAAGACAAAAATGAACGTTTGTTCGTTATGCAGCATATGCTGAATGCTATTACAGGAAAGGGAACACATAAGATGTTTGATATGTTGATTCAGGTGCATCCAATCATATGACCAGCCATGCAGAATGGTTTGGAGAGATGCAGGATTTGCAGAATGCAGGTTATGTGCAGACGGGTGATGACTCATGCCACCCAATTTCACACATTGGAAAAGTTTCCTTGTCCTTGCATGATGGTAAGACAAAGAGTCTTTCAGATGTATTACATGTGCCATCTATTACAAAGAACTTGGTGTCAGTCGGTCAAATGGTAGAGCAAGGGCTGCAAGTCAGATTTAATGCAAAGGGCTGCTTTGTAGAAGACTTCAATGACAAGTGCAGGTTGGTAGCAAAGGGAAGTAGAGTTGGACGTATGTTCATTCTAGATGCTGGAATTCCTACTACAAATGCTGCTATGTATGCCAAAGGAAAAGGTGTTGTTGCAGACATTGAAATTTGGCACAAACGCATTGGACATGCAAATGTACAAAGGCTGAAATTAATGCAGTCCAAAGGGTTGGTTACAGGTTTGCCTACATTTAAAGTTGCAGAATTTCAGAAGGTATGTGAAGCATGTCAGTTTGGTAAGCAGGCAAGACAACCCTTTTCACATGACAGAGATGTAAGCAGAAATATCCTTGATGTTGTTCATACAGACATTTGGGGGCCTACACAAAATGTATCTCTTGGAGGTAGTTCATACTTCGTCACATTCATTGATGATTGTTCTAGAAAGCTGTGGGTATATTTTATGAAGGAAAAGAGTGAAGCTTTTGAGCACTTTAGAACTTTCAAGGCTGCAGTTGAAAGAGAAACAGGCTTGAAAATAAAGTGCTTGAGGTCAGATGGAGGGGAAGAGTATTTCTCCAATGAGTTCAGTGATTTTCTGAGGTCTCATGGGATAAAGAGACAGTTCACATGCAGGTATACCCCACAGCAAAATGGGGTTGCAGAAAGGAAAAACAGGCATATTGCAGAAGTTGCACGTGCCTTGATGGCTGAAAAGAATATGCCTAAGCATTTTTGGTCTGAGGCTGTTCATACTGCTGTTTATATTATGAACAGAACTCCCATAGCTGCAGTTCATGGTATGACCCCCAAAGAATGTTTTACAGGTAAGAAGCCTGATGTTTCACACTTGAAAGTGTTTGGCTGCATTGCGTATGTTTATGTGCCAGATGAGTTGCGGAAGAAACTGGATCCAAAGGCTGAAAAGTGTGTCTTTATTGGATACTCTTTAGAGCAGAAAGGGTATCACTGTTACAACCCTATCACATGTAAGTTCAGAGTGAGCAGGGATGTCATCTTTGATGAAATGAGCAGTTGGTATGCATCTAGTGGTGATGCATTGGATGATGATGATGATCATGACACTCATGTGCAGGCTGAAAAGCAAGAATCACGAACTCTTAGCGGACCAGAGACATCATCTGGTAGTCCTTGGTCTGGGAAACTAAGGAGTAGCTCTACATCTTCAGGTGCATCTAGTAGCACTACAGGTAAAGACAAAGGAAAGAGCAAAGTGTCAGAAGGCATTGATGCAGTTCTTGATGGAGACTCCAGTGGCTCAGAGAGCTTGGATGAGGAGCTTGGCATTCCTTCAGTGAGGACTCCAGGTGTGCAGAGAGCACGCGTTAATGTAAAGACTCCATTGAGTGATCCAGTGGTACGCAGGTCTAGCAGGGTGAGATACCCTGTTAAAAGATTTGGTTTTGAAGGTTATGCAGCTCACCATTATGCTTATATGGTGAAACTAGTTGAGAATGTTGAGCCCACATGTTTTGAGGAGGCTGTTAGTCATGCTCATTGGGATGCAGCAATGGATGAGGAGATGGCTGCATTAGAGGCCAATAAGACTTGGGATCTAGTATCATTGCCGAAGGGAAAGAAAGCTATTGGATGTAAGTGGGTTTATAAGATTAAGCACAATGCAGATGGTTCTATTAGCAGGTACAAAGCTAGGCTGGTTGCAAAAGGCTATGCCCAGACATATGGCATAGATTATGATGAAACCTTCAGTCCAGTTGCTAGGATGGCAACTGTCAAATGTGTGATTGCTTTGGCAACAGCCAAAGGTTGGAGGTTGCAGCAAATGGATGTAAAGAATGCTTTCTTGCATGGTGATTTACAGGAAGAAGTGTATATGGATCAGCCAGCAGGTTATGAAGATTTAGAGCATCCCACGTATGTGTGCAGGTTGAAGAAGGCACTCTATGGGCTCAAGCAAGCACCTAGAGCATGGTCTGACAAGATTAGAGAGTATCTTGTCAATATTGGCTTTTATGTTTCTGATGCTGATCACTCACTTTATGTGAGAAAGGGAGATGCAGGTTTGGTCATCATAGTCATCTATGTGGATGACTTGATTATTACAGGTGATAGTGATAGTGGGATTGCTGAAGTCAAGGGCTGTTTGAAGATGAAGTTTGAGATGAAGGATTTAGGTGAGCTAAGGTACTTCCTTGGCATTGAGGTGATCAGATGTGATGATGGTATATGGCTGTCCCAAAGACAGTATGGCTTGGATATGTTGTCCAAGTATGGTATGACTGCATGCAAACCACTTTCAGTCCCGTTGGAGCAGAATGTAAAGCTGAGTGCTGATGTTGGGGATGAGATAGAAGACCCTACTATGTTCAGGAGGATAGTGGGGAGTTTGATCTACATGACCATTACAAGGCCGGACTTGAGCTACGCTGTTAGTCTTGTGAGTCAGTTTATGCAAGTACCTAGAAAGCCACATTTGGATGCAGTCAGACGCATATTGAGATATGTGAAGTCCACATTACATTATGGACTTTTCAATGAGGCATGTACAGATGTACAAGTATTTGGATACAAAGATGCAGATTGGGCTGGTAGTATGTCTGATAGAAGATCTACTAGCGGATACATGTTCTCTCTTGGTAGTGCAGCAGTTGCATGGAGCAGCAAAAAGCAATCTACAGTTGCTTTGTCGAGTACAGAGGCTGAGTATAGAGGTGCTGCTATTGCAGCATGTGAGGTAGTATGGCTGCAAAAGCTATTGGCTGATTTGGATGTCCAGGTGGAAGGTCCAGTTGTCATTTATTGTGACAACATGAGCAGTATACAGTTGGCTAGGAACCCTGTGTTCCATGCCAGGACAAAACATATTGAGGTACACTACCACTTTGTGAGAGAGAAGGTACTAGGAGGTGAGATTGACTTGGTGTATGTCAGCACACAGGATCAGATAGCTGATATCTTCACGAAGGCATTGGGTAGAGAGAAGCTTCAAAAGTTTCGAAGCTTACTTGGAGTTGCAAAGATGCAGTTGAGCTTGAGGGGGAGTGTTGAGATGGCAAGCTCAACACATGTGGACATGGATGATGGACCGCCTGGTTAGATGGGTCCACACGTTTACACTTAGTACGTCGGTGGTCATTTTGCATCTCACATGGTCACTTACTCATTACTTATTATATTTAGGTTGTTACACCTATTTACAGCTGGCATAGTTATAGCGCCAGTCGACTAGTGTAGTCGGTTATGCATTGTTTGACTTAGTAGGCCACTTTCCTTTTATGTTGTATCTTATCTATACTTTCAGTACATTGTAAAGTGTGTAGAAGAAGAAGAAGAAACCAGCAAGAAAACGTTTTGGCCTCCATCTCTCTTCTTGTCTCTTGAGTGAGCTTCTCCTTGTGCATTCTGTGTGTGTTTGGCGCAGCATCTTGAGAACCCCCTCCACCACGCGATTCTTGACAAAGACCAGGTAGCAGACATCTTTACCAAATCACTTGGTAAAGATAAGTTCATTCACTTTAGACAGCTACTTGGAGTGATGCAGATGACTTGAGTTTTGTTTTTGAGCTTGAGGGGGAGTGTTAGAAGTCAAGCTCAGTAGGTACATCTTTATGTGTGACCAACATCTATGACAGCTAGGTGTGTGCTGTCTCCATGTGAATACATTGAATAAGTTGGGTCTGTGTTAGTAGGTGACCTGTAGTCAGTCTAGTCAACACTAAGACTAGGTTACTTTACATTGTATAGTGTGCTTCTCAGTTAGTGTGGAATAATGAAGAAAGCTATGGGAACCTGATGGTTCATGGAGATTGAGTTTCCCTGTCTCTCTCTCTCATCTTTGAACAGTTATATCCACACATAATAGATTAATAAAATTGCAAACGCACTTTATGGATGATGTGGTGCTCTAAATAATAGAATGAACTCCTTAACAAACAAGATATGCCATGGACTAGTGCATGCAAGAAAAATTTGGAAGCTCGGCTTAATGTTTTTACTCTACTTGCCCTTTATTGCCACCTAAATACTTGGATACTCACCACAACTACATGAGAGAACCTGTCTACAGGGACCGGCAATCCTTATCAACACAACTAGGTGGGGAATGTCCACCACGCTCCAATCCTATACCTTGATCTTGAACACCACTACTACATAGGCTTGCAAAGTTCCTTACTATGAGTAGGTTTCCAACATTATCGTTAGCTTTGTTGCCATGACTTCTTGTGGGTAAAAGAGTTGTGTCTCTTTCATCTTTCTTTCTAAGAATGGGAAGCATCGCCTTGGCGGGCTTATCTACTTTCTTTGCTCACCATGAACTAGTATAAAGACGAATTCTTTCGAAGTCCTCTACTTCAAATCGTCTAAGTTATTGTTTGGTTTGTATGAGCCTCTCTTGAAGTCCTAAATTACCTTTCTCTATTTCGTTTTCGAACCGCAACAACTTGCTCGAATGTTCAACTCCTTTTCTCACTATGAACTTGCGAATTGCTCTGCATTGACTTTTTGACTTTCTTGTGATTGACTACACCACAATTGACTGCCTCTAAGTATTCCATCTCCATGGCGTGCCCTATGATTTTCCTCTACCAATGTTGCTCCTAAGCCATGCTTGACCAATATACCCCCATGCATACATGGAGGAGGGAGAGTGTAGCCATGTGTGCCACCAGTGTTGAAAGCTAGTAGATGGACTTTAAAACGGTTAGGACACTAGGGCCTATAAAATGATGACCCGAAAGAGTCGATTTAAAGTAACTTCGAAGGACTAATAGCATGACAAAGTGTAATGGGTGAGTGGCTAACACGGAAAGAAAGGAGTATTTTAATTGGCCACCGAGGTACGAAACCCCTAACTCTTCTAGCCCTTCCCAGTGAACTTTTCAATGCTCATTCTTGCCTATCATGCTATAGAAGGCTTTTATCACATAATGCGTTTCCCTATTTTGGCTTTGATTACGAGCAAAAGTGCATCAAATCTCTTTTTTTTTCTTCTTTTCTAATGGTGGGGCCCATGCAAGGAGGGTAAATGTCAAGAGGTTTTGTGCACTAGGGTCAAGTCCAAGGAATCAACATTTGAGCTCTTGCCATTGCACTTTTTGCCCCACGAGTTGCAACGATCAACCACCTTCATCAAGGAACATTTGCAAGCTTTTCTCCAAGGCACCTAAGGTAAAGCAGCCAATACAGTGGTTCTCCCAAAAAGAAGAGCACACACCACCCCAACTGAGTGGCAGTTCTACCGAAAAGAGGTGGTTTTTTAAAGCTACCTAACATTGTAATGTAAACTGTTCTAAATTAAAGACGAGTGTAATGTAAGGAGAGCACTTGAGCCATGTACATAAGACCTTAAAGCAACGCATCCTTCAATGTCGCTCTATTGGCCCCTTGTTGTCACTCTTTTATGAACCCTTCATTTTCTCTCGATAAAAGTGATCAAAATGGCCCAAAGTTTTTGAATTGAGTTCCATATGATATACACAGTTTGACCATTAAGAAAATATTTATGGAAAAAGGGTATAATGGAGGATTGTTAGATACACTCTATTGGTCCCCCTCTACCCTAGAGGCTTTCCCAGAGCAGGCTTAGGACTACACGTGGGTTTTTGAATTTGCGAGAGCGTCCTTCGAAGTTCGCACTAATGTCAAAGTGGAGGAGGGCCGAGGCCACGGCCCCTCAGGGACTATGTGCCACAGGGTCCTGAGAGTTGGGATCGACGGTTGAGGGGGGCCCGTGGATTGCGGGGTGGATCTGGGCCCCTACTTTTTCGCCCAGGGTAAACCCGGCCCACGATGGTGAACCCCGCCAAGAAAGTAAACCCCGCCTAAAAAGTAAACCCGGCCCATATTGTAAACTCGGTTCGGCAGGGGGGAGGGGGCCGGCCCGCCGGAAAAGGGTGGCCTTCGGTCGATTTGACGGGTCACGCAGTATTTTCGCCGGGTAGGAGGCAAGGCATCATAGTAACGAGGGGGGGGTACTTCGGGCTGGGTTTGCACGCGTGGCCCGTGATGGATTGGAGGGGGGAGGGCTCCATCGGGCAGGAGGGGGAGTCGAGCAGGTTTACTATTTGGGTTGCTCACCCGACTGGAGTTGCCCGCCCGACTGGATTGGAGGGGGGAGGGCTCCATCAGGCGGGAGGGGGAGTCGGGCAGGTTTACTATTTGGGTTGCCCGCCTGACTGTTTGGGTTTTTAACGCCATCGCCTCAGCCTGAGGATCGCCTAAGAACCCCATCTTCGTCATCGCCATCACCATCGTCCTGGACGGAAGGTTTTGTGCTTGCGAGGAGCCGAGAGGCATGAAGGTTTTGTGCTTGCGGGGAGCCAAGAGGCGCATTGAAGTCCGAGTCCGGGAGCAGGAAAGCTTGCCTTTCTCGCTGCTCGAAATTGGTGGAGCCAAAAGCGCGCATCCGGCTGCCCACCTCAACCATGAATCGCCATAATCCACAACACTATTGTGGCACATAGTCCTGAGGCTTGTAGGTTGACCCCATCGACATGCCGCTGAAAGGATCGTCCACAACACTATCGTGTGTGCTGCTAAAGGATCGGCCTTGCATTGACGAGTGATTGTGCAGCCTTAGCAGTGAAGAGAGAAGAGGTGCATAACTGAAGCCAATCCCTCAACCGCCATCCTCGAGCGTATCGAAGGTAGTTTTTTTTTTATGATCGCAATGAAGGTTTTCATGTCAACAATGCTCATGAATGTCTTGATTGCAATGCATGTCTTGATTGCAATGCATGTTAGGAGGTATGCAAGTGACTAATAATCATATTTACAATGCATGAATGTCTTGATTGCAATGTCTTGATTCAGTCCATAACATCAAATAACTTCTTTAAGTTTCCAAAAAACCACCTTAAATTCGACTATTTTGAACCTACTTTTCCCGCAAAATAAGTAAGGCTTGTCCTTTATAGAGCAGCTCTATTTGATCTTGAATATTTATTAATCACATAATTTCTAGCTTGCCATATTGGTCTTAAAGGGACAAGTCTAACTATTTGTCATGGCTTCCAAGTTTCATTGTCAATATGCCCTTGATCTCCTGAGAGTGCATTCGTGAAATTGATGCTTGGATTCAACGAGGCCTCGTTCATCCATTTCTTCACAAGCCTTTAGAGAGTGTTTCTTTCTTTATGTTTCCAAAGAACATGCAAGGCATCTTCATCTACCCTCTCACAAAAGTAGCACCAAGTAGCACTACCCGTATTTGGTTATATCTGCCTTAATCGGCAAACCCTTGGCTATCATTCACAAGACCAACAAGTGCTAGTGTTGGCATTTCTTGGCTTGCATCTTCAAGATATCAACAACTAACTAATGAAGTACCCTAGATTCCAACATTGTTTGACTTCTACAGCCATGGCTAGACTCCTCATCTCTACATCCTTATGACCCTTGTGATCTTGTACATATTGCCCTTTTAGGTTGGTTATGAATTTCATCCACGGTTTGAATTTGGAAAGAAGTGGACTAGCTCTCCTTGCATTAAGCCATGAAATCCTGCATCCATTCTTTTCTTTCATATTACCCCAAACCACAAGCTAATTTGTCATTGTCTAAGAGCCAAAGGTCTTTATCATCCCATATATCAAACTAGTTTTGGAAAACTTTATTGCTTAAGGCCTTGGACAATTGGGGCTGGAGTCTACCAAGGCTTTGTCCTCCTCAAAGGCTTCTTTAGGTAGCAAAATTGGCCTATTGAGTGAGGAGTTAGATCTCCCACTTTGCCTCTCTTTAACGAGCATTAGCACTCTTCTAGGAATATTTTCTCAGCTCATATCAAGGAATTTGCTATCATTGATCTTGTACTTTGACTTTGATGCATTTGCAATGTGCCTAAGGTCTTTCTAGTGTTTGCATGGGGTTGCTAAACTAGTGATAAAGAGCTTCATCCTGGCTGTCCAAGGCTACACGTCAATCATCCTCTTAAGCTAGGAGAGTGCTATTCTATCCACCTTATCTTTTAGTGTCCATATGCCCCACCCCCTTCCTTTTGAGGTGTTGTGGGAAATTGCTAGGAGATTGAGTGTGAGTCATATTTGCCTCTAAAGGACCACTTTTTCATCTTGGCATCGAACTTGGCCATGAGGTAGTTAGTCCTTAGATCCAAGTGGGGCCCTTTGATATCAAAAGTTTCTCCCACCTCAATTTTTTTGAGATTGTAATCCTAAATCCAAGACATATCTTCCTCTTCATAGTTCAAAAGGAGCACTTTAGTTTTGTTTATGCTTATGATAGAACTAGAGACTACTTTAAATTGATCATACTTAATAAGAGATTTCAAGGAGTCTTTATTAGCATGCAAGAGATTTGTATTGTCATCATTGAGCATTTTCCCCAGAAAGGGCTACCCATATGGCAATATTAAACACCTAATAGTGACATTGTTGCCTTTTCTTCCAAATCCATTAATAGAGCATCTATGACTGGGGCAAATAGAAGTGGGGTGAAGGGGCACCCTTGTCAGATAGATATGTTTAGACTAAAGGACTCTTTAAGAATCCCATTAACATAGATTCTAGATGTCGCCATGTTGAATAGGGCCTGTATGACAAGCTTGAAGCATGACCTAAAGCCCTAACTAGCTAATCACACCTCTAATAAAGCACCAACTCATCTATTCATATGCCATATCTAGGCTTAGGCTTATCAACATAATGACATTCCTATGTGCATCACACAATTGAAGTGCAAGCACTAGCTTTAGGATGGAATTGTGGATCTTCCCACCATTAGCAAAACCATATTGTGCCTTGTGGACAATCTCCACAAGGGGTAATCTCATCATGAGTACCAACACCTTAGCTAAGATCCAATATCCTACATTGACTTAGCCTTCCTCCTCTCCAAGCCTTTAGGTAAGCGTTTTACCTAAAATTCATTTACTCTCGCATGTAGAGAGGCATTAGGCACACATACATTAACAAGATTGTAATCGCCATGACCATAGATGTTCCACAGATATTGAAATAATTTGACACGGGGACTTTTCTTTCTTCCCCTTTAACTTCTTTACGTGAAAGCCCAATTAAGAGTTGGGACACTATAGGTATCCATGGAGCCTACTATTAATGCACTTCAAAAAGTTAGTGAGTTGGGCCTCATAAGAGTGACCTCCTATACACTAGTGTTGCAAAGTGGTTACAAAAGACCCTTGCAATTTTTGCATCAATGTAGAATTTTTGCCCACTATTATCATCTAGCAAGATGATATTCTATTCTCTATGCTTGCTTCTTAGGTAATCAAAATAGAACTTGATGGGGGCATCCCCTAAATCCCAATATGCCTTTAATTGTAATTTCATACATTGAAAATGAACTATTTATTGATCCTACATGTAATTCTCAATGTTTTGAAGGGCCTTGAGAGGCAAAAAATCATGAGATTCCCAATATGCCTTTAATTGTAGTTTCATACCTTGAAAATGAACCATTTCTCGATCCTACATGTAATTCTCAATGCTTTGAAGGGTCTTGAGAAGCAAAAAATCATGAGATTCAAAAGAAAGAGCAAGTAAGAGAAACCTTCTTCCTTCAATTTGCCCAAAGATGGATCTTCTTCTTTGAAACAGGTTCCTCCTACCACAACTCTTAGAGATAAGTGTGATTAACTCGAGCACTATAGTTTTCATCCATTTGTGAGGGTACATGCAGCTCCAACCAAGCACTACTAACTGGCTCTAAGAATTTCTACTCCTTAAGGAAGGCCATGCCAATCTTAAAGGGGAGCTACATGTTAATGGAGTATAGGTGGCGATCCTAAAAGCAAAGAGCATTGGTGTTATCATAGTCCATCACATGATGGAGGGCATGCATCTTGCATTGCAATGCCACCACCCACCTTGATGAGATGTGAAAGATCAATCTAGTTCAATGGCTCTTCATGAGGCATCTTGGTGATGGTTTAGCCAAGTGAATCTTGCCTCCCAATTGTTTATCAAGGATGTAGTTACATCTATCAAGTCATTCTTGAGGGTTAAGAACCCCAGATAATCTTTCTTCATAGATGGTAGTTCCAAATCCATGCAATCTACCCCCCATAGTCAATGTCATATTCCAATCGCTAGTGAATTATTAGCCTATTAGGGGATTAAACATTGGCTATCTAGATCTTAATCTAGAGGGCATTAGTGTCACCAAGCAACTTTCTTTGCACTAGATTGGCAAGAATTAGTCATCAGATGCGCTATAAGCCAAGCATGACTATCATTATATGTCCTATAATCCATGCATTTAATAGTAGCCTCATGTAAGCTATGCACTCAAAAGTAGCCCCATGATGTTATCTGTCTCTCATTGGATGTTCTCCTTCTCGTGTTGGGCTTCTAGAGTCAAGTCCATGATCTTTTTTAAGGTATACTTGCTCTATGCTACTAGCATCTCGTATTATTGTTTCTTCCATGATGGGGTTCATCTTGTCATTAATGTAGGATATGTCCATTAGCTCACAAGTATCCTTTCCTATAGTGGCTCAAAACCTACCTCTAGCGCTTTGTGGAAGTCTCTTGGCATGTCCTTTAGTGATTGTTCCTTCTCCATCATGGAGGTCTAGTTCCCTACTATAGTGACATGGTGGTAGACAAAGTGTCTCTAGCATATTCTCTTGTCTAATTGCACAGGTGCTTGGCCAACTTGGCCTATAACAGTTGATTGATTCCCCAAGTGTAATTAGTCCGATTGGGTAACTGAATTTGACTAGTTGAGTGGATCTCAAGTCATGGTGTAAAACACTTCTAGATTGGCACGAATCTTAGGATATAGCTCAATCATCCTTACAGCAATCAACGGATCAATTGGTCAAGGCTTGGCTATTAAGTCCAGCTTGAGTAATCCTATCAAATCCTCAAGTAGTTGAGAGTCAAGAAGATAGTCTTAAGGGGTTGACTTTAGACTCTTGAGAGGTCCATTGTCATCAACTAGTCAAGTCATGTTTGTAGACTTTAACTATTGAGGGCTTGAGTGATCTTAAGTATTAGTGCCTTGGCTAGTCAAGGATCAAGTGTTATAGGGAATCCTAAAGAAGCAAACCTTGGCTTGATATCCTTGGCCCGATCGCACTGCCTCGATGTCCATCATTAGCGGAGTTTGGGTCTTGTCTACGTTGGCTTGATAGCCTCACGAGGTTGAGATCTTTCTATGTTGTGGTGTTACTTACACTGGGGTGTTGCCCACATTGGCTTCCTTTTTAGTGTTGTGATGATGTAACCTACATTGGGGTGTTGTGAAGCTTGATTATTTGGTTGTTCACTTTGGATTAGTTGTGCAATGGTTCAAAATTCATTTTCTACATCATGAGCATAAGAGGTAACAATAGTTAAGTGAAGAAGGTTTAATATTGTTGAGCTTTGCTTGGATGCTAGATTTAGCTAATCACGCATAGCATCAAGGTGAAATTGAGAAGGAATGTGCCTTTACCTTTTTCTTGGAATTTGTGCCAAGTGGTAGGATAGTCACCGCTATGACAAAGAATGTTTTACAAACGTGAAGCTTTAAGTAATTATCCTTTTGGGAAAAGATTCTTTGTCAAAATGATTATCTTGTTGGCTCAACCAAGCTAAAATAAAATTAACATTATTTTCTTAATTAAATTAAAAACTTGATTAAGACTTATGCCTAATTTTCTAGCCCTTCTTGGCTTGTTATGCATCAAAGATGTTTCAAAGGATGCAAGCAATGTAGGCGTTCTTGGATTGTGATACTTGATTTTGATGCTCTTGCTCTTGAAGTACTTTGATAACTTTCAATGGATTGGGTTGGAGAAGTCCGATGTGGTGTTGGAGTAAGATCTTAGGAAGGAGAGATTTCATGTTGATATTTTCTAATGATATTATCCATAATTCAAGGTCTTGAAATTTTAGAGTTAATTGTGAAAATTTCTTTGTAATAGGAACATACCTCAAAAAATACTATTTTTGAAATCAATTAGCTAGGTTGCTAGCCAAAGTGCTCCAAAATCTTAAAAATATTTTTAGTACCACTTTCTAGAGTTGCACTGGCCTTTGTATTCGTATAGCTTGAAATTGATGATTTAAGTAAACAAAAAAATCACGAACACTTGCTTGCATTCGAAATCATCTAGAATTATCCTGTGTGGACCAATTCTATGTGTTTAACTAGGTGGAGCTTCATAGAGAACCATATAGCAAAAAAATTGTTATGCTTAACTTCTTCCTCAAGGTACTTATTTGGAGATGTTTAAAGTTTCTGCACACCTCGGTACGGAATTTCAAAATTCCTACAAATGCAGATTTTTATTTTGGTTACGTTTGTTGTTCAATAATGTGAGATGCACACGTAGTGGAAAGTGAATTTGATACCTTTGTACACATGAATAGTTGTTTGAAAATTGAGTATAAAGAACTTCTTCTACATTGCTTTACATGCCTCGTCGCGTGCGCAGTCCTCCGCGGGTACTTCGACCATGCGTGTGAAGAAAAGGGTAAGTTTCCTTGTTTCTTTTGGAATATGGATTGCGTGCAGCAGTTTCTCTAGATTGTTTCAATTTGTGTTATTTTCAAATTGTGTTCTTTTCAGGTTTCATCGTCTTGTCGTCGGGTGCATAGAGATGATCACGAGGACATTGCATCCGAGACACATGATGACGTTGACCTCTCCAGTCCCTCGGTAAGAGTATGTTTATTGGATAGATGCTATGAAAGTGTGATTTTTTATTATTATAGAATTTTCAATAATGTAAGATAGAAGCGGCACTCACTGCACATGTATGTGTATGTAGGGTCATGCACCCTATGTGGACGTTGCTCTACCCGACGGCACTATGGCTCGCCAGTGTCGTGCGGACATCCTGTGTCCAAAGCGACATGTCAATATTGTGAAGAGGGCACGGATGTTGGAGCATCTAAGAGTTGAGCATGGCCTTGAGTGCGACATTCCACATAGGAAGACAGGTCGCCCGACTGATACATCGCATGCCCGCACCACTGTCGATGCGTGGCAACGGAAGACAGAGGCACGGTTTAGCGATGTAGAGAGAAAGCTAGAGTTGGCTAGGAGAAAGTATGAGAGAGGCCAGTATGCTCGAGCCCAGCAGTTGTGGGACCTACTTGAGGAGACAGAGCGCACCATGACAAATGAGGAATACGTCCAAGCATTTGTGAGAAGAGCATTGGACAAATACGATTCAAAGAGAGAGCATCGTGTCCAGCGCACGAAAAGGCGCATTGCCGAGGGGTATGGAGCACATGTAAGTATCTAGTCTCTTTCTCTTCCATGAGTATTGTGATTTTTAAAAAAAACTTGAATGGATTATCTCACATGGATTATGTAATATGTATTGTCTCTTTTTTCTCGCATGAATAGTGTCTAGTCTCTTTTTTCTTGCATGAATAGTGTAAGGTTTTGTTGAAACTCTGGATATAACATATTCTCACGTATGTGTGTTTGTGAATAACTTCCCTGTCTCAGAGACGGCCTCGCACACAGGAGAGGGCACAGGTTGAGACTGAGGAGGCGACTCACGGTGAGGGTAATGCCATTAGTCCTCATCATGAGTTGCAAATGGTTGAACATTACCCTGAGACAAATTTGGATGGCTTACCTGAGGATGGGCCCCCCCGCGCCATTGAGGATGTTGGATCGCAGGTTAGTGGTGACACATGTGTTGCTTATTTAGTCGAAATTGTCTAATGCTTTTTGGCATCATGTTACATTTTATTGATTGCATTGTGTTATGAAAATATAACACATGGCATTGTAGGATGAGGGGAAGCGGTACACAGCATGCCTCTTGTCACCGCGACCCTCCCCTATCACTGTCTCTTCCCCTCTCGAGCCGATGAGTCCCCCTCCCCCATTGTTTGTTCACAATCGGGGGTATTACCATTGATGTGATCATGGATGGATCCCCCGCAAAGACAAGGGAGCAAAAGAGTGCCACTTCAAGGTGTGTACCTAGTAGGTGTGTTGCTTACAATGGCATAAGTTTGTTGTTTTGTAATCAGTTTTGGTTTTTTTGTATTTTAGGTTGGATCATGGTGTGCGCACCGAGTTTGTAGCTTGTGTGTCAAAGCTTCGTGTGGACATTGGCAGTCGCTTGATAGCTGCATTGGTTAGTGCAGAAGAGGCGAGTACCAGGACTATGAATTTATTTGCCATGTAAGTAAGGGTTTAGGCATACTGCAATGTTTTTGGCTTTAGGCTTTGAAAGTTTACGTTACTAAATGATGTTTCCTTCCATAGTTGGATGGAGTACATGCTTCCAAGAGAGCACGTTTTCGATGTTTGCTTTGTTGATTCTCTTTGGTATCCATATCTGAACATGATTGAGGAAAAGGACGAGGATGTGGCATTACATAACTACTTTGATGGCATTGACCCTACACGAGCAATATTTATCTTCTTGCCAGTGGTCTTGAGGTATGCATTGATGCTATGCATTCTACTTTAGCAAGTGTCTAATTTCCACCATGGCTCATGTGATTGAAATGCTTTCGTATTTCTTAAGGGTTGCAATGTGCTTTTATGTTTACATGACTCAATTAACTACGTATGAGCTTAGGGCTTGCATCTTGCACTTGCTTGCGCATGGCACGGTTGGTTTCATAAGTGTTCAGAGTTTGCAATATTAAAATATGTCTCAATTGCAGAGGGCATTGGAGTCTATACGTGGTTTATAATCCACGTGTCAAAAGAGTGGATCGACTACCCAGCGATCGAGGTGCCATCATGTACCTTGACTCGTTGGAATGCAGGGATGCCATGGAGTGTCTACGAACTATGAAGAGGTACCTTCAACCCTATACACATCCACGTAGCATGCATTATTGTCATGGATGAATATTTTCTCTAATATGTCTGCATGCCAGGGCCATCAACGCCTTGTCAAAGCGATGTCTAGACCCAGAGAGTTTCAAGACATTATCTGCCATTGATGAGATGAAGCTGATCCATATAAAGGTATTGCAACTAGAGCGTGGCATAAATCTCTTTTGCATAAAGCTCGCTAACATTGTTTGTTGCTTTACTTTTCGCTAAACCATTGTCTTATGGTTTCATTTGCAGGCCCCCCGTCAAACAAATGCGATTGATTGTGGGTTTTATGTGATGGCATACATGAAGGCCTTTATTGACGGTGGTGTGGTGGGGAAGCCAACAAGGAACTGGATATGCATAACTTTTACTTTTTATAGATATTTTTGTTTGGATTTGTAGCTTGCCTTGCTTAGTTGCATTAGCCTTTGCTCATTGTAGTTAAGGAGGACATGGTTCGATAGTACGTATGTGGCCAAGATCAGAGAGGACCTTCACAAGTGGTCTCTTGATGTGCTTGCAAAGTGATGTCTATTGTGATGGATAATTATGCTAGGTTTGACATTGCCCACCTTGCCATTGCCTCCCTCTTGTGGCCTGGACTTGCAGTAAAAATGTGTATCTATGGAACATCTGGATAAAAATGATTTATTTGGTTTTTGATAGTATAAACATTTTCATTGGATCATGGATCATTGCTCAATTATAAAATTGTAATTAATTTTAGTGTTAAGTAGTAACTAGTAATAATAGTCTATTGGTTTTAGTGTGATTTGGTAGCAATAGTGTAGTTACACTAGGTTGTAATTTGTATTAATTCAATAATTACTAGTTTTTGGTAATAATTTAGCAATAGTCATTTCAACCTTTAAGAGTCGTTGCTCCTTGAATGGGCAGCAGTGCTATTTGTTGTTGCCTTAGGTAAGGAAGACTGCGGTTTTGTGGTTGTGAATTGACACTAGCACATAGGGTGGGATAAAGAAAGAAGTTGGAAAAAACACTATATCTTGCCTTGAATGTCCACAATCGGTGCATGAGTCACTTCATAAGAAGCCATGACACTTCATAGGGCACACAATTTTGGATGTGATGCAAGCACACACGTATATCAAGTGAGAACTGATAATAAACCCTTCATGACAAAGAACTATATGCAATTATATGTATGTGGATTACTTGAACTAGGGTGGGCACCATCCCAAATGTGGTGGAGCCATAATCACCGCATAATTAAAATCATGAGTGTGTCAAGCACAAAGTTGGTTCCTAAATGCAAAAATCATACTTGTTGGCATGGATTGCCAATGAAAGGGTTCTGTATTGTTATTAAGGAAGGGCTTAATGACCCCCAAAAATCAATTTGAGTTAAACACAAGTTAAAAAACTTAATATTGCGCTATGAAATATAAATACAATTGTAGTTAACATACAACGTTCATTCTTTATGGATAAGGAAAAAAATGTAGTTAGGGTTGCCAAAATCCAAAAGGAGTTAAAATAATTTGTTGATTCAAGTATGGGTTAATAGCATAAAAATATGGTTAAGTTTAACCAAATAACTTTACTTTTTTTAAAACATGATTAAAATCATTGTTGGAAAATGAAAATAAATGAAAATAAATGATTAAATAATTAAAATGAATGTTGTGAAAACAACCCAAAAACAAGCTAATTTAAATACAATATTTATCATGTGAGCCCCTACAAGAACTAAAGCCATGCTTAATATTACATCATGCAGCATATTATTATAGTAAAGAATATTCAAGCAATCCAATAGTGAATCTTGAAAATTAATGTGCATTGCAATAGAGGCCAAAGTATGGCATATCATTGTTGTTGACTTAATTAAACTATGCCTATGGAATGCACATATAATAAATTATTAGTACGCATTTTAAGTACTACAAAGTGCAAGTCCATAAATTAAAATTTGTCATTTTATAATGAACAATGAAATATCTCGTGTGTTGCAACATGTGGATGTAAGGATAGCATCAATGAATCAAAAAGATGAAAATGGACATTGATTTGATGAGAATGATTACAAACTTCTATATCATGCATAATGATGATCATTTTTGGAGCATATTTCTACTAGAATCTTAAGCATGAGTATTGATTTATATTTGAAGCATATATGCCACAATTGTACCTTGCTAACTTTGTTGGTAATTCAATTTATCTTCTATTGAGATAATCCAAGGCACCAAGTTATTTTGGCCAACATCCTTGAGAATGAACTTTGCTTTTAAAACCACTTTAAAAGTTGTCACATGCACGCCCTTTGTTTCTTCATAACTAAACAAGCCAAGTAGCAACATTCTTATAAAGTAACTCAAGCAACATGATGTTGGGGAAAATAATGTTGACATTCAATTATTTAAATAGAGCCCATACATTGGTTGAGCCAACATCGAAAGATTTGGTGTTTGATGCAATATGTATCAATTGGCTCCCTGGTTGTTGAAACTTTACCACAATCTATGGTAGGTATTGTATTTTACATTATCTATGCTACAAATGGGTTATTTCCTTCATAAGGTATTGTATTTTACATTATGTATGCTACAAATTGGTTATTTCCTTCATAACTCAAGGATAAAACTCCTACATGACTTTCTTATCCACTACTTTTGTGCCTTCCATGGCAATATGTGAAGCTAACATGAAATAACCAATTTAGACTCCTTATTTATTTCTACTAATGGGGATTATAGAGTTTGCAACCTCATTTGGAACTACTGGTACATTCCTATATGCAAGTAAACAATGCTAATAAAAACTATTATTGCACCTCAATTCTTGGGGTGATTCAAGTAGGTAACTAGACACCAAGTTGCACACCATATTATCCTTTGTTGGTTCTATACAAAGAAGGCTTGGGTTCCATACACAAGTACACATTGCTATGATTGTTTTGATTTTAAGAACTACCTTTCATGTGTTTCAATGAGCTTGGTAGTGATCAATGTCCCATGTGGTCGTGGATGAAGGTTCCATCGCATGGGCGTGATTAGGTATTCACATCCTTGTCCAATCTCATGCAATGTCCAAAAGAATTGCAATTTTTGGGGTGATTCAACTAGGTAACTACTATGTACACATACAAACAGCTCAATTTGCTAACTAAAGAGGATGTCTAATAGTAGCTAGCATTTTCTCTTTTCAACTCAAATATTTACACTACAAATAAGGTTATGTAGCCCTAATACAAGGGTTCATATACTAGTTGAGATGATTGTCCCCCAAACTTATTCAACTTCCATGGCACGCTCCTGGAATCATTGTAGACGATTACATCTACATTGGTATTTTTTTCAAATGTATTTTGCGAGGACGACCGCAACCACAGGCGACTTCTAAGAGCTCGTTGGATCGGCAATGTCAGTGGTCTGAGCAGATGAGGAAGATGCAGCGGTAGATGCAGAAGCTTGGGGTGTAGAGGGTCGGGAGATAAGATTACTATGATATGAATTTTGGCTTTTAATGGCATTAGACAGTAATACCAGCACACAACAAAGGCGCAGTAGTGTCCATAGACAAGACGTTTGCTCTTAGGTGCACAACACTATTAAACATTTTAGAAAATTGAAAACCTAATCTAGGATGAAGTTGCAGGCCTGATATTTTCAGGCCCATTAAGGGGTGCCAATCAAGAACTAAGAACCCGCCCGAAATCCTTACATAAGGGTTACCTATGCATCCTAAACTTGGCCACCCCCTTGCTTTGAAGCACTTTCAAGCATGTCCACATTCAACACCCACGACATCGTATTTACTCTTACTTGCCGTTTCCATGCTTGGTAACTACAAGTAGGCAACAAGATTAGCATGCATGTTGACTAGAGTGCCTCGCCCACCCTAGACGAAACACATGCCATGCCGAAAATTATGTGTTGTTCTATTCGTTATACACGAGTCATAAAAACAAAATATGCGATGAATTAGGCAATGTAAGAGTATGATCCACATAGCAAGGTTTACTCAAAAGCCTATACAACATGTGTATCAAGTACTATACAAATTCCAAAGAGAGTCTTGCACTACATCATCCTCGAGGGTGTGTTGCTCATGAGTACAATACCAACATCCTGAGTCTAGAAGCCAACACATGTGTCACCACTGACCCATTGGGAAATGAGAGAGTGAACTGGCGCTCCTCATTCTCACCGCTGTATGCACAATCAAAAATAGTGCAGATGCCCCTGTAACTCTCGTCATAGAGGCGCACCATCGTGCCAATCAAGATAGACATCACTATATGTGGTACATACCGTAAGGTAAGGGGAAGCAATGCATGGCAAGTGTGACATGAAAAAACAATCAAAGGGTCCACCAAGAATGTTTTGGTGCAGCAGTGAGGACAATATATGCGTGGTTTTGCATTGAATCTAACGCGGCCCCTTCCTCGTTGATGCTTGCGTCTCAATACACCTCTGGTGTGGGGATGCTTCGGTTGCGAGGAGGATCCACATTCCTCGTCTGGTCGAGGATGGTCACTCTTGCCATGTCCCAAGCGTGTCTGTGTGGCATTTGCCTGGACTTGATAGATCCCACCCTTCGTAGGCATATCAATCTCATGTGGGGCAAACATGCGAACAAGAGACTCCCTTGCACTTTGCAATTGGCGCATACAAACTTCCCTCTGTGTTGAGGTATAGGAAGAAACCTCAACCTCAATGCGTTTGAGGAGCCCTCTGAAGTCCTCAATAGAGGACACAAGATCCTCTTTTTGCACACATCCATCGGTGCATGGTCTCTCCAATACTAGATTTTCATCACCATAAGGACTATGCGGTGTGCCATCAAAGGCCTGTGCACTGTCGATGATGGGTAGAACCTCATGAAGGTGAGGAAAATAGCTCCTCAAGATGAGCCGCAAGCCATAAAGATGTTTACAATTTGCAACCCAATCAGCACAATCACAATAGTTTGCTTGCACACTTACATTATACCATTTGTCTTGTTGTGTTGCACTTGCCATTTTGAAGAGCATGGTTCCCTCATGAATGACTTGAAGAGACAAGGGATCGACCTTGAACCGCTGGAGTATCCTCTCCCCTGCTGCCAATCTAGCTGTGTGGCTCTTGCTCGACCCATAGACTTTGAAGCGCCTAGAGTCAACTGCGAGAAAATAGTCCCTTTCAAGAACATAATGTATCACACCAAAATGATAAACAACATTCCAACTCAAAATCAAGCACATTACCTATCTCTTGCTTTTGTTTGAAGAACTCAAGTGCGGTTCCACCCATTCTTGATCCTGATAATGAGTTGCCAACAAGGGCGTGCAATAGATCCAATATAGACATGTTGATCTTAGCATCAAGTAGAGTGTACTTGATGTACTGTCATAGTCTCTCAATTAGATTGGTGGTGTCAACATTACCATGCAGAAACATGCGACCAAACTTGGGCCATCTTGTACGCCATATACAATCTCTTCCACACCATCCATTTTTAATGTATCGTACCACGTTTGGATGAGAGGAGTAGCGGTGCAATAGCTGTTGAAACAACTCATCAAATTGCAATTCTGTTGGACATTGCATGAGATTGGACAAGGATGCGAATATTTGATCACGCTCATCCGATGGAACCTTCATCCACGAGCACATGGGACATTAATCACTACCAAGCTCATTGAAACACATGAAAGGTAGTTCTTAAGATCAAAACAATCATAGCAATGTGTACCTGTGGGAGAAGATTCTCAACCCAAGCCTTCTTTGTATGGAACCAACAAAGAATAATATGGCATGCAACTTGGTGTCTAGTGCCATCGAGATAGTTGGCGGTCCAGCAATGAGGATCATCGAAGACAACCTTTGAGAGTGCCTCCAACTCTTGTTGAGACTTATCGATGACAAGTGCCGAAGGGCGAATGTCCCCCATTCTAGAGAGAACTATTTTCATTGTGATCTGCAAAGCGATAACCTCTTGGTTCAACCCATTGTCACATGTGCACAACATAAACCAAATAGGAATGCCCATTCCATGTTGGTTTGGTAGAACCGCTGCATAGAGAGGAAGGCCAAACACATTGGTCTTAAACGTGCTATCAATCGCCCAGGCACTGTTCTTCGAGAACCTCTTGCTCATTTCTAGCATCCATTCATCTTGGACAACCAATATGAATGGTCTATCCTTGTCCTCTTTTGCATGTGGATTATATGGTTGGCAATATAGCACCTAAAGGACCCAAGATTACTTTATCAAATAGATGTACTAATCACTATAACATATAAATATCGACAGAAATATGACAAGTACCTTGTTTTGGTCTCGTAGACGAATTGCTTCCAAGTACATCGCCATCCAATCATCCTTAGAAAGTTTGCCTGCAATATACCAATAGCATTAATGCTCAAGGTAGCACAAGACCATTGAACAATAACTTAAAAGATGAGAACATACCTTCATTTCGCATTTGGTAAGATAGTGTTTGCACCTCTTTTGGAATCATGAAGAACCTATACGTTACACGATCTAATGGAGAGGCATTTTTGAAATGAAATTGCTCTTTCGTCAAGCTTATCTTGGCGACGTGGCGGCATGTCCCCACATCAAATAGATCGTCCTTGCAGCAATCAACTACACATGGATGCACTGGCAAGTGATACAAATCAATGCGAGAACTGGGTGTATGGCCCTCCTGTAGAGCATGTACTCGTAGAGTAACCTTGTGGAGACCATCTTTATACTCGATTTGCAGCTTGAATGGGCAACCACATTTCTTCGAGGTTCTCAATCTGCGAATTTGGGAGCCTTTGCGAGTTGCGCTGCCACCACGATGACATGCATATTCCACTATTGTCTTCCCTAAACCATGCGTTTTGGTTGAGCGAACCTTGACTAGCCTGGCTTTGTGTTGAACCTGTTGAGATATCGAGCTCCACTCATGATACGCCAGGGTGACCGTTGTGTATTTATGTCACCGACTTGTCAGTTGCAGACGCGGTTGGTACACCACCCATGAATAATAGCTACATGATAGCTATCCTTATCTACTCTAGTTCGTGGCTCAGTTAGTATGCCACCTTAGTTAGTTGAGTTTGGTTTGAGACCCATATATAGGGTTCTTCTATTTCTTTGTACTTGAGTTCTTTTGGCTTACACAACTAAGAAGAGGAAAATTGTTTTCAGCCTCCACCCTTGTGTGTATTCCCCCATTGTGCAAGCAAGAAAGCTTCAAGTGAGACTCCTTCCTTCTCTCCCACAATCTTGACATGGTATCAGAGCCTTGTTCGTGGTAAGGAGCTCAAGAAAGCAAGCCAAGCTCGCGGTGTTCTGGTAAGAGGAGCAGTGTTGCTTTCATTTTCTGTTTTGGGAGCAGATCTCTGCAGGTAGCACAGCCGGAAATTGCAAGAGTGCAGTGTCTCAGGTTGAGACGCCCTTCGCGGTGAAGCAAGAGGGCAGTATATGCTGCGGGACAGGGCTTTAGCCCTAGGCGACCCTGTTTTTTTTATTTAAGGCCATTTCGGGGCCTGTTTTGGAGGCGGAAGTTTTCTGCACACACTCAGGAAAAGGCCCAGCTTTATGCTGTGCAGCCACTGTTCTACAGGTCGGTGAAAAGTTACTGTAGAAATTGCATCGTATGCTTGTGTGCAGAGACATTGGGAGTTACAGAATCATCCTTGATTCTTGTTTATGCAAAATCGTCACTAGGAAGTGACTGTGTGGTCAAATACCACTTTCGCCAGTTTTGCAGATTTGCCCTTGTGAGGGTGAAGCTGTGTTTTTTGCAGTGACAGAATTTTTTGCAGTATTCTGTAATGGCGTCTGATTCTCTTTCACAAATTGTAACTGAAAAGCTTGACAAGAACAACTTCCAAGCATGGAAGTTTAGAATGACGAATTTCCTTATGGGAAAAGGATATTGGGAATTTGTTGCAGGAAATGAAGAAGAACCAGTTCTTCCTGATGTTCCCAATCAACAGTAAATGCAGGCATTCAAAGCATGGCATGAGAGAGCCAAGAAAGTTATGTACTGGCTGTCTATCAGTATTTCAGACTCTATGATTGTGCATATTCAGGATGCAAGTATGCCAAAGGAGGCATGGGATACTTTGTCAAAAATATATAGCACAAATACGCAAGCCAGGAAAATGCAGCTCAAGCAAGAGTTGCATAATGTGCAAAGAGAAAATATGAGCATCAATGACTATCACATGAAGGTGAAGAAGATTGTAGATGCACTTGCTTCCATTGGATCGCCAGTGGAAGATGATGATTTAGTTTCTGTGACCTTGAATGGTCTAGGAAAGGATTATGCACAGTTTCGGACATCCATTTCAGTTCGTGAAAGATTTCCTGATTTTGAGGAGTTGATTGCTCTTCTAATTTCTGAGGAGCAAAGAAATGGTGGTGCATCTTCTTTAGGAGGAACTTCAAAGGAAGTTGTCTTCTACTCAAATGCTGGAAGAGGTAGAGGCAGAGGTAGAGGAGGCCGATTTGGAGGCCGTGATAGAAATCATAATATGCAGCAAACTCAAGAAAACCAGTCCTATGGAGGAGGACGTGGTAACTCTAGAGGCAGGGGGAGCCAAAGAGGTCGTGGTGGATAGCAAAGAGGCCAAAATGCAAATAGTAATGTTGAATGCTACTACTGTGGTAAAATGGGTCATATGGCTAAAGACTGCTATAAAAAGCAGAATGACATCATGAATGGAAAACTGCAACAAGGGAATTATGCATCTTCTAGTAGACAGGGTGATGACAGAAATGAGCATTTATTTATGGTGCAGCACATGAACAATTCTGTGACAAGTGCAGAAGAAAGCAATGATGTATGGTATGTTGACTCAGGTGCATCAAACCACATGACAGGTCATGAAGAATGGATGGAGGATGCAAGGAAAATGGAAAAACCAGGATTTGTGGAGACTGGTGATGATACTGCACATCCTATTGTGCAGATTGAAAAATTTCCTTTGTCTATGCAGGATGGGAAAAAGAAATACATGTCCGATGTATTTCATGTTCCGAATATCACCAAGAATCTGGTTTCTGTTGGTCAAATGGTTGAGCAGGGCTTGCAGGTCAGATTTAATCCTCATGGATGCTTTGTTGAGGATATGAAAAATAGAGGTCGCTTGATAGCAAAAGGAAAGAACAATGGCAGAATGTTTACGTTGGATGCAGACATGTCTGAATTGAGTGCAGCAATGTTTGCACATGGGACCGGTGTAGTTGCAGATATTGATATCTAGCATAAACGCATTGGTCATGTTAATGTACAGCGACTTAAATCAATGCATGCCCAAAATATTGTTGCAGGATTGCCCAAATTCAAGATTGCAGAAATGCATAAGGTATGTGAAGCCTGTCAGTTTGGAAAACAGGCAAGGAAACCATTTCCTAGACATGTTCAAGAGAGTAAGAAGCCATTGGAATTAATCCACTCTGATGTGTGGACTACTAAAGCTGCATCTCTTGGAGGCTGTCATTATTTTGTCAGTTTTATTGATGACTATAGCAGAAAAAGTGAAGTTTTTGGGTATTTCAAAACTCTTAAAGCTATGGTTGAAAAAGAAACAGGCCTGCAAATAAAATACCTAAGGTCAGATGGAGGGGGAGAGTACCTCTCAAATGAGTTTGCAAGGTTCCTACAGGAGCATGGCATAAAGCAGCAATATTCATACAATCATACCCCACAACAAAATGGAATTGCAGAAAGGAAAAACAGGCATATTGGAGAGGTATCTCGTGCCATGCTCAATGAAAAAGACTTGCCAGATTTTTATTGGGCTGAAGCAGTTGCTACAGCAGTCTACATAATGAACAGGACTCCCACTGCAGCAATACATGGAATGACTCCAGAGGAGAGGTATATTGGTAGGAAACCAGATATTTCTCATTTGAAAATTTTTTGTTGCATTGCCTATGTACATGTGCCAGATGAGTTGAGATCCAAGTTGGATCCAAAAGCTGAAAAGTGCATCTTTATTGGTTGCTCTCTGCAGCAAAAAGGGTATAGATACTATAACCCTTCTACTCGTAATTTTTACAGTGAGCAGAGATGTTGTTTTTGATGAGATGAGTAGCTGGTATAAACCAGTAAATGTGATTGATGATGTAGATGGACAAAATGGTAATGCTGCACAGAATTCACAGCAGTAGACACAAAATATTAGTGAACATGAAGCGTCCTCTAGCAGTGATTCACATTCTTCGCCATGGACAGGCATATTGAGATCAGGAGAATCTTCTCAAAGCAATGCAGATAGTGGTATGCAGGTATCACGAAAAGGAAAAGAGAAGGTTGATCAGCCCATGTTTGATATGAATGCAGGTCACTCTTATGTGGATGGTGAATCCAGTGGCTCAGAACAGAGCATTGATGATGAGTTGGGTATTCCTTCTATTGTTACACCTGGAGTAAGGAAGACCAGGATGTTTTGAGAGCACCTGGGAGTGAACCTACTTTGTGCAGGTCTACGAGAGCTAGGTATCCTGTGGATAGGCTGAAATATGATGAATTTACAGCTATTCACGATGCATATATGGTCAAAGTGATACAAGAACCAAAACCCACTTCTTTTGAGCAAGCCATGGGAAAGGAAAAATGGGAGAAAGCCATGGATGAAGAAATGGATGCCTTGGAAGCAAATGCTACATGGGAATTGGTACCTTTGCCTAAAGGTAAAAATGCAATTGACTGTAAGTAGGTTTATAAGGTGAAGCACAATGCAGATGGTTCTGTGAACAGATACAAGGCAAGATTAGTAGTCAAGGGGTATGCACAAACATATGGCATTGACTATGAAGAAACATTCAGTCCGGTTGCAAGGATGGCAACCGTAAGAGCAGTCATTGCTATGGCTACATCAAAGGGATGGTCTTTACATCAGATGGATGTAAAGAATGCCTTCTTGCATGGTGATTTGCAAGAAGAGGTCTATATGGAGCAGCCACCAGGTTATGTGCATGTTGTTCATCCTGAGTTTGTTTGCAGGTTGAAGAAAGCCTTATATGGCTTGAAGCAAGCACCTAGAGCATGGTCTGACAAGATAGGACAGTATCTTGTCACTATTGGCTTTCAGATTTCTCACTTTATGTGAGAAAAACAGAGAAATGTATTATGCTACTTGTCATTTATGTTGATGATTTGATTGTGACAGGTGACAGTGATGAAGATATTCTTCATGTGAAAATGCTATTAAAGCAGAAGTTTGAAATGAAGGGTTTGGGAGAGCTGCGTTATTTCTTGGGTATTGAGGTGATTAGATCACCAAGTGGGATACAGCTCTTGCAGAGGCAGTATGGATTGGACATGCTGTCCAAATATGGGATGACAGGCTGTAAGCCTATTTCAGTTCCTTTGGAGCAAAATGTGAAGCTGATCACAGATGCAGGCGAGCTTCTAGAAGACCCTACTATGTACAGACGCATAGTAGGAAGTTTGATTTATATGACTATTACCAAGCTAGATTTGAGCTATGTTGTTGAATTGGTAAGTCAGTTTATGCAGGCTCCAAGGAAATTACATTTGGATGCGGCTAGACGCATACTCAGGTATGTGAAGTCCACATTGCAGTATGAACTATTTTATGAGACTGGGGTTCAGATACAGTTGCATGGATACACTGATGCTGATTGGGCTGGTAGTATTTCTGATAGACGATCTACCAGTGGATATGTGTTCTCTTTTGGGAGTGCTACAGTCACTTGGAGCAGCAAGAAACAGCCTACAGTTGCCTTGTCCAGCACAGAGGCTGAGTACAGGGGTGCAGCAATGACTGCATGTGAGGTAGCTTGGCTGCATAAGCTACTTTATGATATGCATCAATCTACAGATGGGCCAGTTGTCATTTATTGTGACAACATGAGTAGTATACACTTGGCAAATAACCCAGTCTATCATGCTAGAACAAAGCACATTGAGGTGCATTATCACTATGTGCGAGAGAGGGTTTTACTAGATCTTATTGATCTAGTTTATGTCAGCACAGAGGATCAGGTAGCTGACATATTCACGAAGGCATTGGGCGCATAGAAGCTGCGCAAGTTCAGAGACATGCTTGGTGTGCAGGAATTGGGATTGAGCTCGAGGGGGAGTGTTGAGATATCGAGCTCCACTCGTGATACGCCAGGGTGACCGTTATGTATTTATGTCACCGACTTGTCAGTTGCAAACACGGTTGGTACACCGCCCATGAATAATAGCTACATGATAGCTATCCTTATCTACTCTAGTTCGTGGCTCAGTTAGTATGCCACCTTAGTTAGTTGAGTTTGGTTTGAGACCCATATATAGAATTCTTCTATTTCTTTGTACTTGAGTTCTTTTGGCTTACACAACTAAGAAGAGGAAAACTGTTTTCAGCCTCCACCCTTGTGTGTATTCCCCCATTGTACAAGCAAGAAAGCTTCAAGTGAGACTCCTTCCTTCTCTCCCACAATCTTGACAGAACCATGATCTCTTGAAGTTGGCACTCCACAAGAGATATGTCTGAGGTAAGCTCCAAGATAGGTACTTTTCCATCAAACCCATGGGGCTTTGTGAATGCCTTGCAAGTACAAGCACCGATGAGCTCTTTCACATAAGCGAGAGGGATGCCATGCTTTCTCATATCCATACACAAATTGGATTTGATGGAGTCCACTGTGGCATTAATGCTTGCGTGAGCACCTGTAATCCTATTTATGTGATTTGCAAGGAAAATACTCTCCCATTCCTCTATACATGCAATGTGCAATGATGGCTCCGATTTAAGGACTAGCACGACTTCTCCATCATTGTTTCTTCCCATGCAAAAACTTTCTTTGATCCTTCTCCACTTCTTCAGGTCTAATAGCTCCCTTTTGTCGTATTGCTTGAGCATCCCCAAAGTGATGGCTTTTTCTCCATTCAAATCACTTACCATCAATCCATAGCTTTCCCTGTCGAATGAGAAGTACTTTGATAAGGTAAAATTAAATGCGCTTGGTGCAATACCGCTGCTTTCTTGTATTGTTGAATCATTGCCTTTCGCAAAGAAGTCAATCATCTCAATCGCATCACTTGCTGATTCATCCGATGTTTCTTCATCGGTATCGACTTCCTCAAACTCAGGATCACTCTCCATAATCCACAGTCATTGACTATATGTTCACTTTAATATGAAGCACGTGGTATAATTCTGCATGCAAAAGGTAACATACATTTTTTACACATTTACACATCAGCAACAGAATAAAGATCAATATATAATGACAAACCAGAATACATCTGTCAACATACAATAACAAATCAATATAGACAATGGTGTTGAAGGAGGGCAGTACGATTCTGAAAAAAAACATTCATTTTTTTGTCTTTCACCTAAAATCAAATCAAACCTTCAATTCCAGCTTTTCACTTCTAACTTCATTTTCAAAGAAAGAACCAAACCAAAATTTCATTGTATTCATGAAGCAACCTCTATAAGTATCCATTAATTCTGACTACAAAAACAAGATACCTACGACTATTAACAAACTAGTGATCAACATGGCTTTTCAAACTTTGAGCTCGAATACAACGTATATCGTTGGCATGCAGAATATCTCTGGGGGAGCATTTTCGCATAATACCGAGAGCGTTTTCCAAGCGACAGTTTTACGCGGGTCTGTGGCGAAAAGGTGGCCAGGTTTACTGTTCGGGCTGGGTTTACTTTTGGTCCACTTTGAAAATCGCCACTCCCCACGCGCGCAAATATCTTGTGTGACTTTCCGTCATCACCCCTGAGGCGTGGACCATATTTTCGCCGGCGCTCCATGGCTCCCATCATGCAATGCCCCTGCCCCATGCCCGATGAATATACCGAGCCCCATCCACGTGCAGGTTGACTCGTCAAATCTACCGAAGGCCCCCCTTTTCCGGCGGGCCGGCCCCCTCCCCCCCCCCTTCCCCCTCCCGAACCGGGTTTACAATATGGGCCGGGTTTACTTTTTAGGCGGGGTTTACTTTCTTGGCAAGGTTTACCATTGTGGGCCGGGTTTACCCTGGGCGAAAAAGTAGGGGCCCAGATCCACCCCACGATCCACGGCCCCCCCTCAACCGTCGATCCCAACTTTCAGGACCCGTGGCACATAGTCCTGAGGGCCACGGCCCACAACCATCAAATGACCAAGCACAAGAACACAGAATAAATGCGATTGCCCTTGAAGCCAAGAATTTGAACAAGGCGACTCACGAATTTGATTTGATCAAGAATGGTACTGTGGGAATTTGATTCTCGTCAAGAATGCAAGGAATGGTATCCGCTCTTCTAAAATATAATGGAGAAAACCTCAAATTTATACAAGCTTTTGTATCCGACGTACAGGCGTCTTGTTCCTACTGAACAGCCTGAACAAACTGTGTATATGATGCTGTGCTGTTGCACATTTTCTGATCAGACCATCGTCATCTCTCCCCTCTTTTGAGAGACGGGACCCCCTTGGCAGTTCTGGGGAAGAAGAGCGAGAGTTGGGGGAAACAACCAAAAAACGGTGAGTTGAAGATGAGGCAATCCTTGTCTTCTCAGAGCTCATCGTGAGAGTCGTCGTCGTCATCGCTGTCGGAGGAAGAGCCACCGCTCTGCTGGTAGACCTTCGAGACGATGGGGTTGCAGACGGCCTCGACTTCCTTGAGCTTCTCCTCGAAGTCTTCTTTCTCGGCCCCCTGGTTGTCATCCAGCCAGTCCAGGGCGTCCTTGAGGGCCGCCTCGATGGCCTCTTTGTCGTCCTTCTCGATCTTGTCCGCCAGCTTGTCCTTGTCGTTGATGGTGTTCTTCATGTTGTACACGTACGTCTCGAGGCTGTTCCTGGCGTCCACTCTCTCCCGCACTTTCTTGTCTTCCTCCGCGAACTCCTCCGCCTCCTTCACCATTCTGTCGATCTCGTCTTGGCTCAACCGCCCCTTGTCGTTGGTGATGGTGATCTTCTCAGACTTGCCAGTGCCCTTGTCCTCCGCCTTCACATTCAGGATGCCGTTGGCATCCACCTCGAATGTAACTTCGATTTGGGGTACGCCTCTGCAAGTAACAATTGGCGAACAAAGCCACCATCATCAGTCACAGCACACGTTTCCCTGCACTCTGTGCATTAATTAATACGACTGGCCATGAAAACAAAACTCTACAACGATGGGCGCACAGACATGATTCACGCATACCTTGGAGCAGGGGGGATGCCAGACAAGTCAAACTTGCCGAGCTCCCTGCAATCCTTGGTCATGCTACGTTCCCCTTCGAAGACCTGAACACGAGCGCAACGAACAGCTTAAGTATCCGCACATGCAACCGCGGGATGAAAGGGCACGTGCAGAAGGCAAAGCTATGTATGATTATGTGACCAACCTGAATGGAGACGGTGGTCTGTTGATCCTGGTAGGTGGTGAAAACTTGGGACTTCTTGGTGGGAATCACAGTGTTCCTCGGGATCAGCTTGGTCATCACCCCACCCACAGTCTCAATACCAAGTGTCAATGGAGTAACATCCAAGAGCAGGATATCTGCAGGAGACACAGACAGCAAGAACACGCATTTTTCAGAGTTTGCCCGCCAGTTTGCGAACCCCCTACTGCAGGAATTGAAGCAATCACCCCGGCACTGCCCGGATGAAAAGCCAGCTCACCTTTTGTCTCGTCACCGCCCTCCCCGCTCAGAATGCCACCTTGAACCGCAGCTCCATATGCCACGGCCTCATCAGGGTTCACGCCCTTGTTGGGTTCTTTGCCATCGAAGAAATCCTTCAACAGCTGCTGGACCTTGGGAATCCTGGTGCTTCCGCCCACCAGGACAATCTCGTCGATCTGAGATTTCTGCAGACCCGCGTCATCCATGGCCTTCTTCACAGGGCCCATCGTCTTCCTGAACAGATCGTTGTTGAGCTCCTCGAACCTGGCCCGTGTCAGGGGCTCCGAGAAGTCGATGCCATCGAAGAGAGACTCGATCTCCACTCTGACTTGGTGCTGGTTACTCAAAGCCCTCTTGGCTCTCTCAGCTTCTCTGCGAAGCTTTCCCAAGGCGCGGTTGTCCTTGCTGATGTCCTTGTTGTACTTCTTCTTGATGAGCTTGATGAAATACTCCATGATGCGCTGGTCAAAGTCCTCACCTGCAACCACATTTTTAAAAAATCCATCAGCATTGATCATGCCAGCAGCCATCTAATTCCCCTTGCGTGCATAATAATCCGCTAGTAATAATCTACTAGTAACTAGTAATGCGACAAAAGAGAATAGACGCAGATGATTGATCACCTCCGAGATGGGTGTCCCCGTTAGTGGCCAACACCTCGAACACTCCATTGTCGATCGTGAGTACGGAAACATCGAACGTTCCACCTCCCAAGTCGAACACAAGGATATTCTTCTCGCCTCCCTTCTTATCCAGACCATAGGCAATCGCAGCGGCAGTAGGCTCATTGATGATCCTAGCCACGTTCAATCCGGCAATGACTCCTGCATCCTTGGTGGCTTGCCTCTGAGCATCGTTGAAATAAGCTGCCATAATAACAGACAGACAGAGAGGTGTGCTTAGTTCAAAGACACCCCAAACCCACCCCGGCTTGCAGCTAGTTAGCTCCTATCGTAAATCGCTACAATAGTCTCACCTGGCACAGTCACCACTGCATCCTTGATCTTCTTCCCGAGGAAAGCTTCGGCAGTTTCTTTCATCTTGGTCAGGACCATTGCACTGATTTCTTCGGGGCTGAAGACCTTAACCTCTCCATCCTTGATCTTCACCTGGATGTAAGGCTTGCCGTCCTTGTTGACGATCTTGTAGGGCACGAGTTTCATGTCCCTCTGCACTTCCTTATCCTCGAATCTACGCCAGGCCAAAACGCATTAGCATTTTCTTACCAGTTTCTTTTTTCTTTTTTTTTTCTCCGCATTTGTGCAATGGAGCAGCCCGAATCAACAATGGGATGTTGATCCACAATCTCATAGCGTATGAATACTTACTTTCTTCCAATCAACCGTTTCACGTCGAAGATGGTTCTTTCCGGGTTAACGGCAGCCTGGTTTTTAGCAGCCTCACCGATGAGCCTCTCACTATCGGTGAAAGCCACCCAGGAGGGAGTTATTCGGTTCCCCTGGTCGTTGGCGATGATCTCTACATGGCCGTTCTTGTAGACTCCCACACAGGAGTAGGTGGTGCCGAGGTCGATCCCGATTACGGTGCCGAGCTTGGGGGCCTCCTCCGCAGCAACAAACGACGCAAGGAGAATGCCTGCACGGAGGACATTACAACTCCAGTAAGATCCAGAGGAGGACCGAGCCACCAAGTAACGGCAGGTTTGGAAGACCGAGAGAGCTATATTTCAGCGCGCAGCGAGACGGTAGGATGTGCTTGAGAGCATCCGTAGATCGCTGCTAAACGGGAAGTAAAAATGAACAGGAAAACGCACGCGCGGACGACAGCAATCTGCTAGTTAAAGGTGGGAAAAATGCATACCTGCGAGGACGATAGCAAACAAGCCGATGCCGGAGCACCGACGGCCAGCCATGGCAGGGAGAGGCGCGGAGGAGAAAAGACGCTGTGAAGGAGGGCTGGAGAGGGCCTTTCTTGCACAAACGCCGCCGGAGAACGACGGAGCGAAAGCTCTCGCCGACGCTGCTAATGACGACGACAACGACGAGGACGATGAAAAGAAGATGTAGCTCTGTATGTGAATATACTACGCTGCTCCTCCTCTCACTGGCCAGCCTTAATAGGCCTTAAAATACATGACTAGACCGCCTGTCCCCTTACAAAAACTCCCACAACCCGGGCCGACCTCTCCACGCCGACGTGGAACCCCTGCCGAACCATGACACGTCGGTCCCGACGAACCCCCTTCCGCCAATCAGCTCTCTCCCCACACGTTTCCAAGCGACCTCCCTCTGCCACGTAGTCCCGAGAACCCCTTCCACCAATCAACGCCCAGAGTCCTACGACATTTCGTTTCAATTCAAGCCGTTTATGTTATTATGCTTATTTTTACTTTTATATTCTTAGAGCACCTAAACAACGGTGGCCGTGGCCATGTGCATGTATTGCCCTCTCATTCTTGACCTTCCCACGCACAAACTCTCTCGTGCCTTTCAAATTGTCCCTCTTTGGAGTAAAGTTTACAATATAAACCCAAAGCACAGTTTAGTAGACTATGGCCCACTTAAATCCTTCCTTCCCAGAAGATGAGAATCTAAGCCTTCTGAGTTGAGGTAATGTGATGCAATCAGCATTTGAGCTTCATGTGCACGCACCTAAAGAGCAACCCAAATACTTGACAATTCCACATTTATTGATTTACTTAGAACCATACAAATTCAACCAATCAAGAGGATCACCATACTCGAGATAAAGTAGCTTGGCCTTGTTTCTATTAATGATTGAGCTTGAGATATTTGCTAAAAGATGGGGGAAAGTAGAGAGAACTAGAAACACACTCATTTTGAGTCTCCACTATTCTAAGTCTTTTCAAATTCCATGTTCAATAAGATAGTATAGTCCTAGTTGCCAACAATAGCACAATTCATAGATAGAAGCTAATTAAATATAGTGTCTTGAATCTTCCTCTTGTTAGATATGCTCAATACCCCACCCTCATAAGGTGCCACCCAATGATCCATGGTGCTCAAAGTTGTAAGACCCCCATTATGAGGAGAAGTCATGTGTGACCCCAAATGGCAAAAAGGTGACATTTATAAATCTAGGCTTTGCATTAGATAAAGTAGTTTAGTTGGTAGAAACTTGAGGCACACTGCATCAAGTTGCCAAGTGTAGGAGTTATCAAAGATCCCTATTTTAGGGTTTGGGGGCCATGGAATCAGCCCTTGGCTATAGAGGGGTCTCAATAGGAGTAGTGGCCCCCATGTGATAGGTGTCTATGGGTAGCACCCCTAACCTAACAGTAAAGGAAAGTCAACTAGGGAATGTTCATAATATGGTTGGATAGGTCAACCAAACTACCTTCCTAGGCTATAAAAGGAGTCCCCTCCAAAGCCATCATCAATTCATCTTTCATCTAGTCAAAGTTCATCCAACTAGCCTTAATAAGCTCTTTGCATATCATCTATCTAGATCACTATATCTAAGATTAACAATGGAAGCACACGAGTGGATAGAGCCATCTTTGCATTAATTTGTTTGGCATTAAAAAAGTTTAGTCCTTCTCATATTTGTTGTGTACTCTCTATTCCTTGCTCAAATTTTATTTGATGTGCCATGCAAGTTCTTTTACACCTCCCACAAACAAACTCAAATTAATGAGGGTAAAAGCTCTTAGGGAAGATTTTTTTATCCTTATCATGACTAATGATTTAACTGTAAGCTTATATGAGAGTTTCAACATGGTAAGGGGTTGCCATTGGGTGACAATGATACAACTCAAGGATTTTGGTATGAGCTTGATGATGCCCAAATTGATAGATTCAAGGAAGGTCTCTTTATAGTAAAAATGGATAAGTCCTCTAGCCAAGTTACTTGCTATTATTTAGTAATAATAGGAGGAAAAAATGAAACTCTTGTTGCATGAATGGTCTATCTAACAAGAGCCTTACCCCAAGTAAGATGAAAACTATCATAACCTTCAAGTAAATTGCACTTCTCCTCATAATTGGCCCAGGTCAATTCTCTCCCGATAGGCTGTTACACTAGCTACACAAGTTGAGACTAGCACCAATCAGCTAGTCTCGCAAAATAAAGGCGCGTTATAAGGAGCACTCAACTTGCAATCACATGGCAACAATGTTGATTCCCAAACCAAATGAATTATTATTAGCTCTGACAAACAACAACATGGAGCACTCATACATGTCAAGTAACAAATGCCAACAAAACAACTAGAAAATTTGCAAACACAACCAAGTCCAATTCTATCGATCAAACAAATTGTAAGCATAGCAAAAGGGTTGCACTCGCAATCACAGGACTATGTGTCATCATCTAGATGAGCCAATGGACCAAATTGATGCAAAAAAGGAACACACATGGAATATGGTGACTCGCAAGCAGAAGAGTTGCCATAGCCACTCCCAAACAAGAGGTTTGGCACTCAAAGAAATGAGTCTTCCTACACTCACAATCATGGGAGATATGCCACACTCACAAACATGGGTGTAGCTTCACTCATTAATACAAGGTGTATGAGACATTAGGAAGAACTTGGTGGTCTAAGGCAAGAAGCAAAAAAACATAGCACCAGGGTGATCCTATCAAAATGATGATTGATATTATGTGTGCACAGTGGATGATTGAGTGACCGACTCCAATTCAGATGATAACTTGGTAGGATTGTGAGCAGGCAAAAATAAGGAGCAAAACCCCAAGAAAGCAAAGAACACAAGACTAGTTTCAAGTTATAGTAAACTCACCAACTTACCTTGTTGCATTGTTGTCAAAAGCTTGAAGGCTTGAACATGGTTTCATAACCCAAGTGATAGACTCTCTGCAAGTAAATGCTTTAACTCCTTCACATCCAGGTCAAGCACATCCATCTTTGAGAGAAGAAGAAGAAGAAGAAGAAGAAGAAGAAGAAGAAGAAGATGATGATGATGATGATGATGATGATGATGATGATGATGATGATGATGATGATGATGATGATGAGGAGGAGGAGGAGGAGGAGGAGGAGGAGGAGGAGGAGGAGGAGGAGGAGGAGGAGGAGAAAGAATAAATTTTTGCCTCACTAGGTTCCTCACTCTTTCCCAAACTCTTCCTCACACAAAATCTCGAACTCAATCTCTTACCAAGATGGGACAAAGCCAAGAAAAGAAAGAGATAATATAGAGCTTTGCTTTGCTGAGTCCCTCATTAATGCATATGCTCCCACTCATTCTCTCTCTGTCACTCAGCAATGGTTGCACAAGATGGGAGAATAAAAGCAAGACGAGTAGTAGCTCAACGTTTACACACATACAAATATATTGCTCCATTCACTTTCAAGCCTTATATATATGAAAATTAGGGTTTGTGTTTAGGCTCCTAATAAATTAGACTTAGGGTTAGGCATCCTATGAATTATGATTTCCACTTTTCTTTGGGTTCCCTACCTACGTTGTGGGCTCATCATCCTCCTCTTAAAGCATGCTTTTACTTTAGGTAAATTGGATGTAGTTTAGGCTAAAAGTGAAGAAAGCACATCACCATACCCTCATATCCATTTCAAATTCACAATATACATCCATAGAAAATTTTGCAATTTGCATGAATGTGGGCCTTGACTCTCACAAAATAGTATAAAAATAACAATGATATCCATAAAATAAGTTACAATTGCCTAGAATAAAATGTTTAAGCCAAAAAAATTATCTTTTTTTGCAAGAATAACATAACATATTTATTTTACTTTCTTTGATTTTGTCCTTCCATAATTGTGGTTAACAAAGTGAAAAGTTTTCCTAGGTGTAGTGCATATTTTTAATATGCAAGCGTAATCAACCATTGTCTTAAATTTGTTTCCCTCCATTAATTATGGTAGGTATACAACAAATATTGTAATCATGATGAATTCGAGAAGTTCACATTCACAAATTGTTTTAACATTGTCATTAGGAACAACATCCATGTCTATTTGCAATATTGTTGCATATGAGATGTGAAGACAAGGGGACAATGGTTCTTATGCAATCAGAACAACAGTGTAGCATATATAAGTTTGACATGATGAAAATATAATAATAGGTAAATTTATGATTGATTTTAGGCTAGTTGACATTTTGTTAGATGCTGAATGTCCACAACATTTCCCACGATACATTAGGAGAAATATGGACTCTCTTTTTTGACCCTTAAGGGTTTTCTCTCACCTCTCTCTTTAAAAAGATATTCCAAAATAATGTTATAATAAGAGATCTTCTACAATTAAACAAATCTCGTATTTGTATTTTTAATAGAATTCACCTATTATTTTATCCCCAAACTGTAGGATGAGGTCAGTTTTCCTCAAAATCCTCACAACTAAAAAAATATAATTCTATTTTCTCCAAAAACGAAGCCAAGCATTGATAGACTACTCTTTAATATCCTCATGACTTTTCAACGTTAAAATATATTAGAATCATTCTCATTCCTGCTTCTTAAAAGGACGAAAGTTAAAAAATGTTATAAGTTGACGTGCACACCATATTTTAAGATTTTTTTAAACCCAAACATATCTTTTTGACTCCAGAGTTTCCTTGTAAATTTTTATCTCTTTTGGACAAGTATATACCCATTTCTCTGCATTTTTTCCTTCCCACTAAAAGCTCTAGTTTTATCCCAAATTTTGTGTACTCTTGTCTTTTCCTCTAGAATATGGTTTCTTGCATATGAAATCTACTGAAGCAGCATTGAGGAGCGGTTTTGATACCATTTGCTGAAATCAAATAATCTCTATCTACAACACTCTCTACACTACTACAAGCAATTTCCCTCTTCAATACTATACTATAAGCAATCTTCCTCTTGAACAGTCTATACTACAAGCAATCAAGTGATAATGGAGGTATCTTTATTTTTTAATATCTATCATGTTATTATTCTTCACAATTATTATTTAATCCTTAAGCAACAATTCATGTAGAGAGAGAGCGAGAGAGTATTTTACTATGTGAGATGAACTAAGAAAATAAGTGATAGAGTGATAGAGAGTACATTTGCGTAGAAGATAAGATGATGTTATTGTTCTTCATTATCCAAGCTTTTGTATAAATGTGTTTAATAATCTTTGACCAATTCTTATTGAGAGAGAGACAGAGAGAGACAGAGAGAGACAGAGAGAGAGAGAGAGATAATATTTTGGATAAAACAGAAGATAAGATTAGAACCTAATAAGAAGCTGATTATAAGATAAGATTAGAGACTAACTAGGGGTTGATTAGGGTCTATCATGACTAAAATCAAGTGAAAGAGTCAAGATCCAATTGGGTCAAAAAGAATACATATACAATGAATCAAAGGGGTATAATTATGTGATTTGAATGTTAATCCAAGTTAAAATTGTCATACATTTTTCTTTGCGGAATGAAGGTATATGGCGTACTAAGAGAAAGAGAGATATTCACTTCCAATTGGAGGATGAATATGCACCACTATTCAAAAGAACTGTGGAAAGGGATGATGCAATAAGATACAGGATGCAACAAGAAAGTAATACATGGAAAAATAATGTGGATCTTTGGGTTGATGGGCGCATTTATCTACATGATCCCCTAACTCAAAGGCCACCACAATTTAATGGGCTTACATAATTTGTAAAGTTTGTTTGTGAAGGCAATGAAGGATTGTATGGATACACATATAGACTTGTGACACAAGGATCAATAGGGGTTCATCAAGCCTTAACAAATATGCAAACAAGATTACAAGGATGTGTGTAGTCTTTGATGGAAAAAGATAGATTGTTGGCTGAGAAGGATAGGGAGAGTTAGAGCCTACAACAAGTGTTTGCATTGAAGATGTTATGCATGCTACACATGTATAGAATATTGAGCTATAGTCTAAAATTATGGACTTGGAGAAGGAGAACTGAAACTTAAAGAGGAAGCTCATAAAAAATTTGGAGATTGGGCCCACTTTAAAAACCAAAGAAGCACATCAGTGCATCCGATTAGTTAAATCAATTCACCAATTAACCAAAGGAAGTGGACAATATCATAGATGGATATATGCTTCAATCTGCTACAATGAGAAATATATTTCCTCATGCATAGAATGATACTATTGCTAAAGTCCTTAGTAAGGATATGGTCAAAAATGCATTGGAAAATCATAAATTCAGGGATATTGTGGATGGTGTTACAAGTGAACATCTTAGGGATGTAAGCAACTTGTTTACTGCTACAGAATGCTCAGGGATTACGTGACAAGGTTGGATTGAGTTTTGAGTCATACAGTATGCTCTATTAACAATTGGATATAGGTTTTAAGCAAGTCTTCAAAACTAAGCGAGTAGTGCCTCTGCCAAAACCATTTCACGTGAAGAAGGCTTGACAACAACTAAATGAGAAAGTTTTAAAACTAATTGTTGATCCTACATATCTGAAACACACACACATATTAAAGTATGGTTCCAAAGAAGTTGCCTTTGTATTGAATGCATCCAACAATTTTGTATTGGATATATATAGGGTGTAGGTGGCTATGGTCAAGTTCTACAATATGTCTTTGGAAGAATGTAGATGCAAGCTTAAGTTTGTCTGCAAACTTGATGAGAGTGAGATTATTAAGGGGCAAAAACTTGAACGTGTGAGTATAACACTTATGAATCAAGCATTGGATCCTGACATCAATGAAAACCATCCGTTATACTTTAGTGTGCAATGAGAGGATGAAATATGGTGGCTTATAGCATTTGAAGTACCAAAGGAGAATCATAAAGTACTTAAAGTTTTTTTAAACCTTAAGAATATACCCAATGTTATTCAATAGAAAAATAATGGAGAAACTTTACGTGTTGAAGGATTTGGGGACTATCAAGCTAAAAGGCATCTTGCATGCAATTTAAACAACAATGAAGTTTATGTTTGGTTTATCAAATGCAACAAATGCAAGATTTCCATGCATATATTGTATGCAAACTAGGAAGAAAGGGAAAAATGGAAATAAATAATGGCTTGTTAAGACATGACAACAAGGCGCTCCAAGACGTGATCAGAAAGTCATGAGAAATGGAGTGCTAGTCCCAATGGATCCAAACCGGTGGCCTATTTTGAAAAAACCATTGGCAAGGGTTCACTTTTGCACATTGCATTGTTTGGTTAGAATAATTGAGAAGCTAGTATATGAATATGTATGCTTCGCATACAAGATGCACCCTATGTCAAAAGCTGATGCTACATGATGCAGGAAGGTAGAACAAGTCCTCTCTAAAGTTGGATTACACGGGGGCCAAGTAGAAATAAAAAAGGAAGAGAAAAAAACATGCAAGAGTGAAAATATCCCTTGCAAACCATGCTTTGGCAGACCCAAGGCTAGGAAGTTTGTATCTCCACCTCGAGATGAGGAAGGCAATATACTTGTGAAATAACCAGAGAAGTATGAAGCATGGAAAAAGTGGCACCTTACTGTTCCAGATTGGAGCAATGGGGAAAGAACAAGGATTACAAAGGCAGAAGCATGGATACACCTAGATAGATTAGTAGCTCTCTTACAAAAGTTGAGGTTTAGGGATGGTGATGCCAATACATTTAAAGAGACAGTTGCAAAATTTCACAACTCTATAGTGGAGGCATCGACTTCAAATAGCATAACACACTACATGCTCGGTATTGTCACCATTACAAAAATATATCATCATTACAAATTAGTTTGTGTTTCTAATCTCTCTTTCTTATGTAGCATATACTTGAGGCACATGGTCCATACTTTGCAAATCAAGGGAGTTTTAGCAATATGGTCAACTCAAGGCATGGAATGATCTCACTGGCAATCTCGTTGTGCTTTTCAAAAGGCAACTGATCATGGAGATGGTATCAATGATTTCAATTCTATGAGGCAATTATTCCAATGGTGGTATAGGAGATTCGAGATATGATACGAGGAAAGAAGGAAGAAGTCCAAAACCTCTCAAGTAGAATCTATAAGTAGGAAATTATATGAAGTGAGGAAAACAAGATATGAAAGCAACATAGCTAGACAACACCATACAGAATGGTTGGCAGCCCAAGAGAGAGATGGCAAGAAATGGAGATCTAGATAAAGAGTATAATTTTGATGCATTTAGAGTCAAAGAGAGAGTATAGGTATTAAGGATATGACTCATCAATACTCCTATCTTAAACATGAGATGTCTTTAACACTCCTATCTTAAGCTTTAGACAGTTTGTCTATTTGAATTTGGCTAAAAGAGCATTTTGTAAATTTTTTTTTGAATTTCAAAGGTTCGAACTATGTTTTTCAAAGTTTTGATATCAATTGATCTATTTTTTGGATATGTTAATCTTAAACCACACTTCTTGGGAGAAGGGACAATGTAACAATTGCTCTATCTTTTGGGTCTTTTAGTCTTAAACCACACTTCTTGGGAGAAGGGGCAATGTAACAATGCCTATCTTAGAGAGTGAAGTTTAAGGTTATCTCTACTTGAGTCCTTTATTTGACTATAGATACAATATATTGTTAGAACTACCAAAAAATTGGATTTAAATGATGAAAAGTCGATTTTGAAATCCTAAGACAAAGAATTGAAAACTCCAAACCTTGGAAGATTCACTAGCTTAGCGAGAGAGGGGCATGAGGAGGGGTGGTAGGAGACAGAGAGAGGGAGGGATGGGGTAGAGGGAGAGTGTGAGTGACAGAAGTTCATTTATGCTACAATAAGTTTGAAAGTTCATTTATACTAAAGTTATTTAAAAGTTCATTTATACTATAGTAAGTTTAAAAGTTTTGTATTTAAGTCAAGTCTCTCCTTTCATTTTTTTCCATTACTCTTCACTCTACCCTCCACTTTTCTATCCTACATCATCACAACCATGGCATGTTCCAAGCTTCCTATCAAGAAGGCACATGCAAGAGCAAGAGCTCAACACTGTTTTGAATCTAGTGAGCATACTGTGAGTGATAATAGCCCCTTGGTGGCTGACAATGGTGGCTCTACTACAACTTCTAATAATGGTAGTGCTATTGTGACCAACAATGGTGTCCCTAGTGTGGTCAATAATGATGGCTTGCCTATCGAGAATAATGGTCCACCATTGTCCTAAAATGGTGGTCCACGTGCTCCAATTGCTCCAGCTCCCACTACTCCTCCAGCTAGTAATACACGTCCTCCAACACATAAGAAGTGAAGATGGAGACTAGGCACAACTGCTCTATGTGAGATAAGGAATATCCAGAAGATTGCCAACTTAATTATTCCTAAGGCACCATTCTCTAGGTTGGTGCGAGAAATACTACAAGATCTACAATTAGGGCATAATCACAAGTTCTTTTCAAGGAACAATGCAAGGAATGTGGGGCGATAGTGAAGCCAAGCCTTGCTTGCTCTCCTAGAGGTAGCTGAAAGCTACTTGATTAATCACATGAGTGATGGTCAACTTCTAGCCATTCATGCATGATGTATCACTATTAATCCCATAGATTTGATTCTTGTTTGTAGGATTCGCAACAACAAGGATGCTTTAATCTTAATGTCAACAACATGCTTTGAGAAGCTACCTTGTAAATGGATATATATTTAGCTCAGGTCTAGTTGTAGATTTTATGGAGCTTAGTTTTTGGTTATCCTTCTAGTAGACCTTCAAATATTTAATTGCAGTGGCCTTCAAAATGAGCTAAATGTAAGCAATGTGCTTCTCCGCATATCCTTGAGATAGTGGAATCCTTGTAAAAATTCTTATAATGAGCGAATAAAAACTTTTTGTTAAACTTTTGTGTACTTTTAATTTTGATCATTTTGGTTTACTATGATCCAAGCATGTGAGTATATATGTTGTAATTAGTCAATCCTGTTGGTTAAAATCACAATTAAATTGCATACGGGAGTTCTGTAGCCTTTGGAATATTATCTTTGCGTAACGATATATTGCAGCTCATCTCTTCTACTCATTTTTGAGCACTCGCCTTGTTGTTAGAAGGAGTAAAAATAAGTGTTGAAAGTATTTAGATTTTTAGTTGTTGTGTTTGAAGGTCTTTTAGATTTTTTTCTTTAAAAAATCCAATATTTTCTCTAGCTAGACTTGAACATACTCAACGATCCAAACATATTTGCGGATATAATGAGTGTAATGAAGCATTTGTCTATTTGAGTAATTTTGATGGTGGTTTTTAATTATTGAAATAAAGTATCTATGGTTAGGGTTTTAATTTGAAACTTTAGGGTTAAAATTTTTAAAACCCTTGATACATAAAATTTAGATCTCTAAATTCATTTTCACTTTCACTCTCTACTTCTCTATACCTGTGCTCTCCTTTGTTCTCTCTTTCTCTGTGCCATGGCTACTACTCCCGCCTTCGCTGCTACATGGATTAGCTCCACAAGCTACGTGTCTATAGGAGACCAAAATTACCCAAGGTTTTGCATGACCTTGAATCTAGAGAGCTCTCTTTCCATGGTAGATCCTAGCTCTAACATATTGGCATCATTTTGTGATGAGGCGAACCCTCTCACTTGCTCCATCCTGAACTCTGCTCTCAGCTGGATTCCGATAGATTTTTTGTATAGTCTACATGCCAGATCAAGCCATGCAAAGGTAATAAGCTGAGCTCTGGTGCATGCGGGGCAACAACTCTGTGTGCTAGAGGTGTACCCACCTTATCCCATGACCACATCACAATGGATCTCATCAAGTGTGATGCAGTCTTTGCCATCTATGTTTTGTGCACTAATGTGCAAGAGGACAGTGAGAAAGATATCGATGCACCCTCTCAGCTGCTGCAGCTACAATATTTTGAGAGGGAGCCTGATGAAATTTCTCTTGATCTAAGTGAGAAAGTAGCACAAAGCTTAGCTATTGTACACCCACCTCCCTGCCCTACTGAGATGCTGAGAAATGAGCCACCCACCATTGAGAGGGTTCAATAATTATTCATGCAAGATATGTTGGAGAGTTTGGAGATAAGAGAAGAAGAACTATAATGTATCATGGTGTGTGATGCACGAGATGATTTTATAGATTTTGATGTACAGGATGCATCACCATATGTGGATGAGGTAGCTCAATATGATGGCATGAGCGTCAATGATATCTTTGCCATTGTAAGCATCCAAAAGCAAATTAAGGATACGGTGCCAGAGTATGACATCTCCAACTAGGATTTTGAGCACTTAGATGAAATTCTTTTTGGTCCTCGACCCGACTACACGATACCTTTCCAGGAGAGACATGAGGGTGGCCCGATTGCAAGAGCAGACTTGGATGCTCCATTATAGCAATAAATAGATGGCGTTTTCGGTTTTCAGCGCAACTTCACCCATAGGGCCTTGAGGGCATAAGGACCCATATCATGAAATTTGACTGAGATCGAGACCCCTATAGGAGCCCTGTCCGCAAGCTCTTGTAGATTTTCTTATATAAAACATAACCCTTTTCTATTCAATTCGTAAATAACCCCTTTACATTACATCCTTTGTATGTAAAAAATGTATAAAAATTGTATTTTAAAAATACATTGTTTTAAACCCACATGATGCACACATATATTCATGAATAACTTACCCGATGCCTTAATTTGTAGATTCAGGTCCCCTAAATGCGAGCCTCTTGAGACAAGGCTCCCAGCTATCCACAGGCTCGCATCTAGGGGCATGAATATGCATATTCATGTCCCCCAGATGCGAGTTTGTGGACAGCCTAGAGCCCTCAAGGCCCTATGGGTGAAGTTGCATGCAAAACTGAAGTATATATCTTTAATACTCCATGAATAGTGAGTCTAATACTGAACTTATGTGACGCAGGACATTGTCTATATAGATGAGTTTTCATCTAGGCAAGGTGGCCAATCTAGTGACCAAGGAAGGATGCATGACTCCACATTGAAAGAGTACATTGGCCAACTTGTCAGTGACATAGTAGTATTTCATAAGACATGTTCTCCTGCTTTCACTGAGCTGAGAGCACTGATGAAGGCTGGCCCCTTCAAGACCATCCCGACCAACTCCAGCTTGGACAAAGTAGTGTTAACACAATATTAGTGAGTTTGGGAATCTCCCAATTCCCATTTTTTGAATACTAAAAAGGCAGCACCCGGATAACATGCCCATAAGTTTCTCAAAACCATATGATGTGACCTATCATTGGAAAGCGCTTGAAAAATGGAATCTATTAAGCTATAGAGCACTCAATTTGGAGTTGTAGTGTTCAAGTTATGACAAATCCAAAAATTTGACCACGTGTCCCAAACTTATGAAAAATTCCCATATTTCCCAATATGGTGTTTGTTGCTTCGACATTCAAAGTTGTTGTACTTGTTCACAAGTACTAGGTCTGGCCCACTTTTCTCCATGGTGGCCTGTGATATGGTTGCTAGAGTTGAAGACCCTTGTGTCATTAGGCGGGAACTTCTGGGGAAAAATGTATTGTTGTCTATAATAAAGAGAAGCTTTGGCCATGGGGAGCCTAGCTCCAAGAAGCCTAGGACAAATTAGATGTACTTACTACCTAATGATGTCTCTTTTGCAATGTAACACAGTTTGTAATCTTCTCTTGTATTAATAAAAATCGATGTTGTTGGATTTGCATGCAATAATGTAGTTTGTGATACGTGTCATTTATTATTATTTGTATTTGAATGTAATACTTATTTATCAGATTTAGACGCAACATGATTTGTCATTTAAGTTTAATGCACAGTACTTCCGTACTCTCTTTGGTTGGTAGACATAATGGCAAGTGCTTCAAATGCATTTAATTACAGTGGTATCTTTAACATAGAGAAATTGGATGGAAAGAGCTTCCAATGTTTGAAGACTTAGATTTGGTAGGTATTGCTGCAAAAGAAGAAAGTGAGGCCATTGAAAACCAAGGGAATAAAGCCAAAATATTCAAATAGAGATTACTAGGAAGAGCTTGATGAGCTATGCAATCGTATCATTATCTTGTTTTTATCTAAGTAGGTTTATTTCAATATTATTGCGACTGAAGGTGGTGCTTATGATTTATTGAGAGCTAATTTTAAGATAGAATTTAAAAGTGCAAAAGTGGCAGTTTTGGTAGAAAATGTGCAAATCATAGATTGAGGAGTTGCAGTTTTTCTAGGTGGATTTTGACACCAAGAATCCAACAGAAGTATCTGTTTGTCGATCAGAGTCCATTTGACTCCCCATTTAATGCATGCAAGGTTTGACATTATAAAACAGCTACGTAATCTAGAAGCTGAAAAGCAAGTGATGGATGCCAAGGCAATATTTTTCGATGCTAGAAAGCTGCCCGTCTAGTCAGATTGCAAATCCGAGGTTGTTTCTCCCTTCCTTTAGCCTGAAACCACTTGCATCTAGTGAGAACATGAAGCAGATGAACTAGATAGTTTGCAAGTTAGTGATTAATGAGGATTAAGATGCCCAAAAGTTCAAAAATTAAATGTGATGGGGGGGGGGGGGGGGGGGCATTTTTTGGCACACCCCTTCATGGCCCCAAAAATGTGATTTTTCACTTGATTGAATCATGAACCACAACTTGGGCAATGGATTCCTACAATTCTTTGCCTCAAATCATCGATAAATCGAGAGAAATAATATATTCAATGGAAATTTTAGATTTTATTCTTTCTCTCTCACCATAATTGCTGTTCATGTGACTTGAGAGGATGAGGACGAATAGGTGCCAGATCATGACAAGATGCAAGGAATGGAGCAAAAGTGCATGAAGCTAGTCGTCTCAATAGTGGCTATGTGATCTTTTTCAAAATACAATATGTTATGTGTACAAGATTTAGCATAAGTGCTAGATTATTACATATTATATCATATCTCTTGTTTGTTGTCGTGAAAAATGATTGAAAGTGCTTGAGTCATGTTTGCCAATGTCTGAAATAATAAAAAAACTCAGTTACTTTCAGGCGCTTAAATTTTAAAAAATTAGAACCAAGAAACTTGAGATTCGGGATTCAACGCAGAAATGGAGATTTTGTTGGGTTTTGAGGGTTCAATGTTGTTCACATGGAATAATAATTGATATGTTGGTGGATCATAGTCCAAACTAGCCACACAAATTAGAAAATTAGTCTTTATGTTCAAATAAATGGAAAAAACCATGAAAATAGTCTTTTTGAATGAAAAAAAGAAAAAAAAAGTTTTAATGCATTTAAAATTATCAAAAAATAAGAGTATGTTTGTGGATGTATGATGAGGATAGGGCATGAGGATTTTCCTCAGCCTATCTCCATTTATGTGTGAAAAGTGTGTATTTATTGCTTATTCATACAAAAATGATGATAAAACCCTTTTACATTTATGTAAAAAGGCAAAACCTAAGTGGTAGGGAAAAAAGGGTTGAAAAGAGATAAAATTTGAATAAATTTTCATTTCATTGCATATTATGGCATAGAGGCTTCAATTTTTTTAAGTTTAAGAGGAATAGTAGCACGGATTATCCCGATACTGTCCCTTTGCAACATAGCATAACATTAGAGAAGAGAAATAATAGAAATATTATTTTCGCATAACACTTGGATGATTTATAGTTAAAGTTGTTTGAGCACAATGAGTCATACATATTGCATTTGCATTTAAGTATGGTATTGGTGCGCAGATCGGATGTTATATGCTCGCGTAGTGAATGCCGGAAGGTCCCCAAGAACAATAGAACTCTACTTTTTGCGCAAATTACAAGGTAAAAAGCATGAACGACAAGAGCAAGAGACCAATTGAGTGCAATCTCCCCCCATGCCTTGTGTGAGCGCTCCACAAAGCATGTATTTTATGTATATTTCATCTTCATGCTCAAATAATAGCCCAAATTATAAAATAGCAAGCTTTTAGCTTTTGAGTTTGCTTTTACACAAAAATAGAAATAAAGCTAATGGACGGTGCCCAAAGAGTCTGGCATGCCCAATACAATGTCCAAATAGAAATAACATAACCGTGCGCCCATGCGCATACAAAATAATAATAACTAATCGATGCCTCAATAAATAGGCATGAAAAAATATAGGCGTGGCGCCTATCAAAATATAATCCATAAATCGAATACTCGCTATCCTCCAATGCTTTCCTCCGCCACTGCTGCTATCTCTACACATCAACTGAAGCATTCACAATCGTTAGTAAAATAATACAATTAAACCGACAAAAGTGAATTCCTAGTAGTCTTCAGCTACATAAATAAATCAACTGGTTAGAAATAAATCCTAACCTTAATTTATTACGAGTGCGCACTCTAAACTCATAAACGTTTATTAATTTAATATGCATTTTGCGGAATCACCCGCTATGGAATCACCCATGTACACACTAAATTAATGAAACACCTGAAAAGGACAAGCGTCCCCATCAACTTCTCGCACAAAGAATCCACTTTGTGTATGAGCCCCGGTCATCAAAGTTTACGGAATCCACCGTAAAACCTCACGGAATCCACTGTGGCACGGAATCCACCGTGAAATATGCCTCCTGGCATCATACCCCTGGGATGGGATAGCAATTGACCTCAATTGCTATTAGCTCAATGTGGAGCTAACAGAGTGGGGAAAGCATTTAAGTCTCTAGCGTGCATCCATTGTGCTTCCTCTACAGGATGGTTCTTAAATTTAACTAGATATCTAGAATATCTTCGGTGAGTTCTAGTGGTCATAAAGTCAGTGTCTATGATAGCTTCTGGTTCAAGTATTTCAGTCTCTTCCTCTAACAAAGGTGGGTTTTCATAAACAGGGTGTACAGGTAATTGGCCTCTAAATGGTCTCAATAAACTAATGTGAAATGTGTTGTGAATTTTCCAATGAGGTGGTAATTCTAACTTGAATGCATTATCATTAATTTTATGAATGATCCTAAATGGTCCATAGAATCTCGGAGCTAATTTGACAACTGGGTGTCTATCTAGACTTTGTAGTCTACGTTTTTCTATTCTCAACCAAACATAATCATCAACTTTGAAATTCATTGCTTGTCTTTTCTTGTTGGCTTGTTTGACATATGATTGTTGGGCTTTGGCAATCATATCTTTAACATCATAAAAAATAGTATTATGCATACTAGCAATATCATCAGCACTTTGAACTCTATTTGACAAAGATGCAACAGGTGTAGATAATCTATATCCATAAATCACTTCAAACGGTGCTTTCTTTGTAGATGTGTGTGGTGTATTGTTATATGCAAATTGTAATAAATGCAAATGTGTGTCCCATGTCTGTGGTTTAGAGATAGTATATGCATGTAAAAGATCTAGAATTGTGCTATTAGTGGCTTCTATTTGTCCATTAGTTTCTGGATGAAATGCAGATGAGAAATCAATCTTTGTGCCTAGGTTAGCAAACAGAGTAATCCAAAAGTTGTTACAAAATCTAGAATCACGATCTGAAATAATAACTTTTGGCAATCCATGGTTAGTAAAAACAGTTTTCAAAAACAACTGTGCTGCTTGTGATGCTGTTAAAGTTTTCTTACATGGAATGAAATATGCTTGTTTACTAAATCTATCTACAACTATCCAAATCATATCATGGTTAGATTTAGTATTAGGTAAACCAATAATGAAATCCATAGAAATTTGTTCCCAAGGTTTAGATGGAATAGACAAAGGCATAAGTAACCCATACTGTTTACCATGATGTCTCTTAACTCTTTGACAAATCAAACATTCAGAAACAAAATTAGATACATCAGTGCCCATATGCGGCCAATAAAAATCTTCAATTAATGTACGTAAGGTAGATATGATACCTCTATGACCTTGATATGGGGGACAATGAATTTCATTCAAAACAAAAGATCGGAATGGAATTGTAACACACAATCTCTTTTCATAAAACATAAATCCATCATTATATGACAATGAATCAATAGGAATCAAATTATTTTGAACTAATTTATTCCAATCAGCATGAAAAGTAATATCCTGATGATAAGTATCTTTCATAGCAATCAAAGAATCAAAAGATATAACAGAAATATTATGAATAGCAGGTCTTCTACTCAATGCATCAGCCACTACATTTTCTTTTCCAGGTTGGTATTGAATGATAGGATGAAAACTTTGAATAAAGGAGGCCCATTTGATATGTTGGTCAGAGATTTGGGGTTGGCTAAGTAAATGTCTAATACTTTGCTGATCGGTCTTAATCATAAATTCTGAACCCATTAAGTAGTGTTTCCACTGTCTTAATGCTTGTACAACTGCTAATAGTTCTTTGTCATATGCGAAATATTTCAGTTCAGAAGGTTTCAGCTTACAACTAGAATAGGCTATAGGATGATTGTCTTGCATAAGTACAGCTCCTATTCCTGATCCACTAGCATCGGTCACTACTAGAAAGAATGGTCTATTAAAATCAGGCAACTGTAGAACAGGGGCATGGGTTAATGCATGTTTCAATAAGTCAAAGGATTTCTGTTGATTTTCGGACCAATGATAGACAATACCTTTCTTCAGAAGTTTGGTTAATGGTAAAGCAAGTAATGAAAAATTACGTACAAACTTCCTATAGAAACTAGCAAGACCAAGGAATGAGCGTAACTCATGCACGTTTTTAGGTACAGGCCAATTCAATATTGCATCGATTTTCTTAGAATCAACTTTAATTCCATCAGATGATACAATATGACCTAAATACTCAATTTCTGTTTTAAAGAATTCACTTTTTTCAGGGTTTGCATACAGTTGATTTTCTTTCAATAACTGAAAAACCAATGACAAATGCTCATAATGTTCTTTCTCATTTTGACTAAACACCAAAATATCATCAAAGAAGACAATTACACAATACTGATATTTCAAAAATATACGGTTCATCATTCTACTAAACGTAGTAGGTGCATTAGTCAATCCAAATGGCATCACTAAAAATTCGTAATGACCAAACTGTGTCCTAAATGCAGTCTTGAATATGTCAGACTTATCTAGTCTCACCTGATGATAACCAGACTTAAGGTCTATTTTACTAAATATAGCAGATCCTTGCAGTTTGTCCATAAGGTCATCAACTCTAGGAATGGGATACCTATTCTTTACAGTGATCTTATTTAAAGCTCGATAGTCAATGCGCATACGATAGGTATTATTCTTTTTCTTGACTAATAGAACAGGTGCACCGAATGGAGAACTACTAGGTCGAATCAATCCTCTATTTAGTAATTCCTCAACTTGACTCTGAATTTCTTTTTTCTCTATCTGGTTATGCCTATATGGTGCTTTGTAAGGTGGTTGTGTGCCAGGGATCAGATCTATCTTATGGTCTTCTGGACGTGAAGGAGGTAAACCAGGTGGTAGATCTTTTGCAAAACAGTCCTTAAAATATGCAAGAAATTCTTTATGCTTAGGGTGCATATGACTTTCTTTTACTTGCAATTCATTCACCCAAATGAGATAGGATTTACTACTCTTGCGTAATGCACGTTTAGCTTGAGTATGCGAAAGCAGTGGAAAAACATTAGATGCATGCATACCATATAATGTAATAGATTTTCCTTGAAAATTAATATTCATTGAATGTGTGGAATAGTCTATATCTGGGTTATGCTGATGATGCCAAGGCATACCTAAAATAATGCCACTCGACTGTAATGGAACAACTAGGAAATTTCTTCTTTCAGTGTATTGACCAATTTGAATCTCTAAGTCATGTACTTCCTATGTACCATTATACCTAGTGCCTAAGAATGCAGCTTTGATGCGATAATGCGTAGGTACAGTCTGTAACTTCAATTCTTTTACTAATTTTGCTGAAATAAAATCATGAGTACTACCGTCATCATGCAAAATAATCTTTTCCTTTCCATGCACCAAACATTTCATAGTCAATAAAGAATGTGGAGTAGGCATACCTGGTAAAGTATCCGAAGTAGTAGTAGTGTCGTCCTCATCTTCAATGAAATCAGGCATATCTTCATGTTCGTCTTCGTCCATTGCTCCAAGGTAGTTGATATGGGCAGGTGGCTTCTTTGAATGACAATTTGCTGCTAGATGTCCAGGCTGGTGGCACTTATAGCATACTATTGGCTTGGCTTTGGTTACATTGTTTGCAATGGCGAGAAGTCTAGGTACATTAGGATTTGGCTGTGGAATAGGCTTAGGGTTTTGATTGACATTGGATGGTAATGCAGGTGGTTTTGCCCAATTTTTGCGGAAAGACGATGAAGAGAAACGACCTGGATTAAATCTTCTAAAATTGGAATTGAATTGTTTAGATCCATAATTACCATTGGCTTGGAATTGCTGTGGACGTCTGTCTCTACCTCGTAGCTTATCTTCAGTGTCGTGAGCTAGTGAAATGGCGTCTTCAAGAGTAGCAGGCTTGAACATGTTAACTTCAGCGTAGTAATGCCCAAGGAGTCCAGACATATACTTGTGCTTGTGTATCGCTTCAGGTACGTCTTCAAGCATGCGTAGCTGGAGTAGTGTATTCCAAAAACGCTCTGTCTACTGAGGAATAGGTTCACGATCCCGTTGCTGAAGAAGATCCCATTGCTTAATAGCTTTCTCATGAAATTATGGTGGAAGGAAATTCTGCATGAACTTCTTCTTGAAATTCTCCCAAGTATCAGGACAATCTATACTCTTGCGTACTACAGTCCACCAAAGAGATGCTCTGTCTACTAAATGATTAGTGACACACTTGATTTTATCTTTTTTTGCATAGGTTTCCTCATGGAAATAGTCGTCAAACTGACTAATGAATGCTAGAACAGTTTTTCCTTCTCGTATGCCATTGAAAGTACGGAATTTGAAACTTCTTTTACTTATCTTTGATTCCTTGTGGATGATTTGAGCTTCAAGAGTTGTGTCGATGGTACGTTGAATAAGATCTTCAGCTTGAGGTTCTTCTTTGTCGGTAGACGCTCTTTGTAAATTTGCCAGTTGAACTTGCAATGCTTGCCTAGCCCTTCGTTCTTCTTCCAATTGCATCATGATTAAGTCCAGCTTTTGCTCCATCGTAGGCTCAGGTAAGTCGCCTTCAGCCATAAGATCATCCATATGTGGTTTCGTCATCCTGCAAAACTCAAAAGACCTTTCTCACTCAAAATCAAGTTAGCGAGATGAGCGTAGCTCAAGTTCGAGAATACAAGGCTTATGTATTTTTGGGTATAGCTTTCACAATCTTCGAAAAATCTGTGTTTTATCCTTCTTCGTATGCTGAAAATGCTTCAGCAAACCTGCGTATGGGTAGAGTGCCTTTCAATGAACAACTTTGCAGTTCAGAGTTTCTGTGCAGGAACAGCCCTTCTATGAGTTTTGAGCACAAGTCAGTTTTGACTCCAGTTGACTTGTCTGACTTGCAGAGTTGCAGACTTGCAGAACTTAGTCGATTTATATGACTTGCAGAATTTGACTTGAAGATACTTGCTGAACTTGACTATTGGGGTGTGACCTAGAGTTAGTTGTGACTTGCAAAATTGAAGAACTTATGTTACTCTAGCTTAATTGATTAAGCTTGAAGCTTAATAAGCAGAAAACGACGCAAATCATGGGGGGGGGAGGCCGTTTTTCTGACGCCGCGGAAAAATCGGAGGTCTGTTGAGACCTCAGGATGTCAAATCAAAGCTTTTTTCAAGCTTCTTAAAGCTTAGCAAGCTTTAATGCTAAGCTTACTAATAATAAAAGCTTTGAAATTTGTGAGCTATGGAGCTTATCTCTGTGTAACCACGACTTGATGAAGGAGATGTAGGAGTGGTCCTCCGCCTTTGCAGACCGGTCCTTCGTGATCCAATGATAGAAACATGGGTTCTTGATCACCAGAAGTCTGCCTGTATCGATGGTTCACGACGAGATTGACCGTAGAGCCCGATCGTTCCAGGAGCTCCGCCTTCGCACGAGATGGGTAGCGATTGGAAGCTCTTGATCTCAGCTTCGCTCTGATACCACTGGTGCACAGATCGGATGTTGTATGCTCGCGTAGTGAATGCCGGAAGGTCCCCAAGAACAATAGAACTCTACTTTTTGTACAAATTACAAGGTAAAAAGCATGAACGACAAGAGCAAGAGACCAATTGAGTGCAATCTCCCCCCACACCTTGTGTGAGCGCTCCACAAAGCATGTATTTTATGTATATTTCATCTTCATGCTCAAATAATAGCCCAAATTACAAAATAGCAAGCTTTTAGCTTTTGAGTTTGCTTTTACACAAAAATAGAAATAAAGCTAATGGACGGTGCCCAAACAGTCTGGTACGCCCAATACAATGTCCAAATAGAAATAACATAACCGTGCGCCCATGCGCATACAAAATAATAATAAATAATCGATGCCTCAATAAATAGGCATGACAAAATATAGGCGTGGCCCCTATCAAAATATAATCCATAAATCGAATACTCGCTATCCTCCAATGCTTTCCTCCGCCACTGCTGCTATCTTTACACATCAACTGAAGCATTCACAATCGTTAGTAAAATAATACAATTAAACCGACAAAAGTGAATACCTAGCAGTCTTCAGCTACATAAATAAATCAATTGGTTAGAAATAAATCCTAACCTTAATTTATTACGAGTGCGCACTCTAAACTCATAAACGTTTATTAATTTAATATGCATTTTGCGGAATCACCCGCTATAGAATCACCCATGTACACACTAAATTAATGAAACTCTCGAAAATGACAGGCGTCCCCATCAACTTCTCGCACAAAAAATCCACTTTATGTATGAGCCCCGGTCATCAAAGTTTATGGAATCCACCGTAAAACCTCATGGAATCCACCGTGGCACGGAATCCACCGTGAAATATGCCTCCTGGCATCAGGTATAAAAAGGAAAACTCTTGGATGCATGGCACATGTATGCCTAGTTGTGACAACATTGAGTGTGGGAGGTTCCTTTGCTATAGGGTAGCATGGTGATCTTTGGGGAGACATTATGTGAGGCTGAAATATTCCTGTAAACTACAAGAAAATGAATGCAGTCATTAAGAAGGACCACTACCCCTTTCCATACACTGAACAGATGATTGAGCACATGGCAAGAAAGAAGGCTTACAACTTTCTTGATGTATTTTTAGGCTATAATCAAGTGTAAATACACCCTAATGATAATCATAAGACCACCTTTGCCATTAAATGGGGGTGTGTTTGTGTACATCGTCATGCCATTTAGTTTTAAAAAATGAACTGGCAATTTTTTAGCATCTAAAGTGCACCATTTTTAAAGGCAAGCTTCACAAACACCTCGAAGTGTTAATCAAAAACCTTTGCATCCATTGTCCATGGAATGAACACCTAGAGAAGCTTCAAAATTTCTTCAAATGGTTATATACATCATGAGAGGATTTTGTCACATTTTCTCTTTATGTTTGAGATGACGTATCCTAGGGCCAATCCTCCCTAGGGTGTAAGAGAACCATAGGGACCATAGCAATCAGTTGTTGGGGGTTGCTCTATCTGTGTGTAAATTGAGGTGAAGTAGTCACCTATGTATGGAAAGCTCCTTGTGCTTAGAGTCGGGATGGGCAAACCATTTGACATTCATGTCTACAAACATAGTGTTTGGATAAAACAATTTGTATTATCCAAACACTCCTAGCCATGAAGTTGTGTGGGTTGTTTGGTATGTAGGAGCTTGGCTAGAGCCTTAGAGCCACTGTCAGGCCCATTTTTGATCCCGACATATATGGAAAATAATATTTGATCTCTATGACAAGTAAAGTCTTGCTTCACATTTGTATTGGTTGAAGAAGCTTATGGACCTTCGCATGAAGGAAATCACTCCTATGTCCACTCATTTGAATGAGTTTCAGTCCATTTTTAGCTAGCTTATCTCGTAGGGAATTTAGTTTGAGGATAACATAAAGTCTTTGTTCTTGCTTGTCACACTACTTGATTCTTAGGATACATTCTATACTATTATAACTACTAATCCTCTTGAATATGGCTTTAAGTTTTTTATGTAAAGGGTGTATTGTTTACAAAAGAAGTGAAGAGGAAGAACATTGATGCAACCTATACTTCTCATGCACTTGCCATTAGAGGTAAACATGATGCTAAAGGGAATGTTCACCATGATAGAGATTCACAACTCAATAGGGAAAAGTATAAGTCTCTTGGACAGTCACGTAGTAAGTCTTGTGGTCCTAAGTCCTCTCTTACTTGTCCTTATCTAGGCAATAGGATCACATAAGGCCACAATGCCATAATATTCACAGTGATAGTAGGCCTGAAAAAGGCAAAGGGAAAGTTCAAGAAAACGCTAAGTTTTTTAATGATGGGATATAAATACTTTGGATTATAGTTCAACTAATTGACTGCTCGCTACTTCTTCACTTGATACTACTCAATTGTTTGATATTCAATATGCTTACGCTTAATGTTGGCTTCTTGATTCGGGGGCTTCCTTTCATGTTACCCTACATTGTCATTGGTTTTATACCTATTGCATTGTGTTATAGATTTAGTTAGACTCGGTGATGATCACTATGTGATATTGTTAGCATAGGCGATGTGATACTACAGTTTGGTACTAGTGCTCCATTCATGCCACATGATGTACATCATGTCTCAGATTTGACTAAAAGTCTTATCTTGGCTAGACAGTTAGATGATGATAGGTATCATGTATCGTTTGGTGATTCTATATAAGAGATTACATATAGCAACCTCATTTTTGCTAAAGGTGCCATGGTGGGCAGCCTATATCCCTTGCTTATATCTAGATTAGTTGACTATGTTTTGGCCATGACCAATCTTCCGCATGTATCTTTTTGGCATTGTTATCTTGGGCATGTATATCTTAAAGAAATGAAAGTCTTGACTCATTTGCAATACTTATTGTCTCTTGATTACTCATGTTTTGCTTCGTATGATTATTATTTATATGATAGGCAAACTTATAATACACACAAAAAGTATGGTTCTATGTATGTAGGTGAGACATTGGCAATTGTGCATTCATAGATTTTTGGTCCCATGCGCTATCAATCATTAGGTGGTGTAAACTATTTTGTTACATTCATTGATGATTTGCATAAGGTTTGGGTCTATCCCATAAAGCAAAAGTTTTGCCTATGTTTCAACACTTTTTTGCTATGCTTGAGAACTAGTTTGGGTATAGATTAAAATGCTTATGATCTCACAATGGATGCAAATATGTTTCTAAGGCATTTGAGCACTTTTGTGATGAGAGGAATATTAAGTGTTAGTTAGCTGTCCTTTACATCACCTGAGAATGATGTTGTAGAGTGCATGAATAGGACCATTCAAGAAAGAGCTTGCAATATGCTTAGTTAGGTAGGCTTATTGAAACATTTTAGGGTTGAAGTAGTTACTATTACAATTCATTTGATTAATAGATCCCCATACAATGCTCTTGGTAGTAGAGTTACAAATGAGGTATCTTTGGTAACCTCCCTCGTATGCACATCTATGAGTGTTTAGATGTGAGGCTTTTTACCATATTTCCAAAGACAAATGTAACAGATTAGATCAAAAGTTTGTCAAACATATCTAAATTGTTGGATATCCTAATGCAAGTGAGTTGGACTATTGCCTTTGGGATATATATGCTCAAAAGGTTATCGATAGCCATGATATTGTGTTTTAGGAGGATAAGATGCATATGAGACCAAAGTAGGTGGTTGAGGTACACAAGATGATATTTTAGGAGGAGCTCCTGTTAGAGTATAGCCAACCCTAGTTAGATAGCCTGTGAGACTACTAATGATGTAGTGGCCCAAGATCCTTCTATCATGCAAGATTAAGATATTAGATAGAGAGGATAGACAACACATGCCCCACAACTGGTTTTGATGCACTCTACTAGAGCGTCACGGCCCTCTATACATTATGTCCTACTATTGACAGATTTTGATAAGCCCCTTATGAGGAGACTATGTGCAAAGGTGATAGTCAAAGAGCCGTGCAATCAGTTTGATTCATTGCAAAAAAATCATACATGGGAATCAGTTTCCTTGCTAGATGTTAAATATGCATTACCATACAAGTGGCTATATAAGTTGAAAAGCCCCCATGGTTGCCCTAAGCCATCATACAAGACTCATTTGGTTACAAGGGATTTTAAAGAGGAAAAGGTAGTTGACTTTGATGACATATTCTCCCCTATGGTCAAGATGACAACCCTTTGGTTGGTTTTGGCCTTAGTTGCACAAATAAATATGAAGCATTATCAAATGGATCTGAAAATGACTTTCTTACATGAGGACTTGCATGAGGACATTTATATGCAACAACCTAAGGGATTTGTGAAAAAGGCAGGGAACATCTAGTGTCCATTGAGAAGAGTCTCTATAGACTTAAGCATGCACCTAGGGAATGGTACCACAAGTTTAATACTTTTATGAAATCACAAGGTTATTCTTGTAGTGCTATGGATTGGTGTCTTTACACGAAGAAGGCCCAAGATGGTAGCCTTATCATTTTGGCACTATATGTTGATGATATGTTGATTGCTAGGAGTGCTCATGCTAAGCTAGATGCTTTGAAGACTCAACTCAAGAAGAGCTTTGAGATGACGGACATAGGGCATGCCTCTCATATAATTGGTATGCACATTATGCACGATTCTCTAAGGGACTTTTGCAATAGCCCTATTATTAAAAATAAATATTTATTTTCCTATTCTCTCTTACGTACACACCTCTCCTCCCACCTAGATACAAAATATCTCTTTGTTCAAGCTCATTAAATTACTCTTTTGAGACATGTAAAATTTCCTCAAGGCTTGTCAAACTATCACCCTGACTAAACACAAATTTTCCACCTTCAATACCTTTTCGGTTATGCACGAGTCTCTGCACACAAACTAGAGAACAAGCAAAATTTTATGCAAGGTTTAAAAACTTGAGAATAGAAATAAAAGAAGATTAAGGAAAACAAAAGGGAAGTAGTAGGAGGGGGTAGATTGTTTAGGCTATCGGTGCCCCCCATTGACTTTGAAAAAGAAAATTTACTCCTGCCACCTTTGTGAGCCATTGCCATTCCCACCCCTCCTCACATTGATTAACACCCTCCATTTCAATCTTTGGAAAAAATTTGAAATATTAACTCTCTCCCTCTCTCTCTCTATATATATATATATATATAAAAGGTATCCCCTCAATCCTTATTTAAATCCTCATCCACCTCTCATCAACTATAAATAGAGAGCAAAAACTGAAGAGTAGAGCATGAGAGGTAGGTGAGGCAAGGTCATGCTAGTTAGAGAGGAGAAAAAAAAAAGTATGCACCTGTGAGAGTGAGAGAGGGCAAAGATGATAATTTTCTCAATCTAGTGCATCCCAAGGTGAATAATCATGACCCATTTCTAAACCCCAGTTTCTTTTCTTATCCAATCCCTTTCTCTTTTCTCTAAATGTGATGCCCCTATGAAAGAAGTTGCATATGGCGGGACCATCCAAGAAAGTGGGACATTCAATTGTAGCTAGTATATGAAATGAAATAGGTCCTTCCTACATGATGAGCCCATCTTCAATGACTCTTACCATTGGGATGACCATGGCCAACGATATTAACATCTCAAACACTGGTAACTAGGTACTTTCCTTTTATTTTCTATGTGACACATCTCAATTAAGGAAAAAAGAAACAATTATACTTGAATTCCTAAAATAATGGATGAAAGAATAGCCGTATCACTATTATTAAATTTGAGAATATCTTTAATAATTATTTTTTAAATGCATGTTAGAATTAATAAAAGCTAGTTAGATCCACACATCTTATGTAATATTTCTACAACAAAATATTATGACCCTAGATCCCGTGCAAAAGCAATTTGAGTAATCTCCCGCAACAAGAAACTCTGGCCTAAGTGCTCCATCCTCGCGTACTAACAATACTACCCTCCGCGTTGTGCATATGAAACCGTGGCTCAAAACCACAAACCACCATAGGAACTCCCCTTCAAGGGAAAAAGGGATAATCAATAATTGTAAATTTTTTTGTATAAACTCCCTCTCCTTCTCTCGTTGCATGGCGGGGAGAGAGAGTGTGTGTAGGAGCTTGTGGAGGGACAATGGGAGGAGAGCATGCAATCTACCACCTGTGTGGCCACCCCCACACCCCCCCACCTCCACCTTATTTAAACCCCCCTCCCCAAGCTTGGGGGGATGGTAAGGGAGCTGCCCATCGTCAAACTGACTGTGCCGTCATCGCTAGGCTGCCGCCATCATCGCCAGGCCGCCGCCGTCATCGCCAGGCTGTCGCCAACGCCAATGCCAATGCCATCATCATCATCATCCTCATCGTCATCCTCACCATCATCACTCCATTCATCGTCACCATCACATCTTTACACGTCATCTCTGATCATCCAGAAGCTTGAGAAGCTTCTATTGAAGCTCCTCTAGACCAAGTTCACCCACAGATGAACTAATTCAAGAAAAACAACTAATGCTTCAAGTTAAAAGCCTGGAGGGAGAGGCAGTATCAGTTACCTCCGACTGTCTGCTTGACCCTATCCAAGGGGGTTGCTAACTGTGCCGTGGGTACGTGGACCGAACCCACCGCGAGAGGCCTCTCCGTGGGTGTTACTTGGAGCAGAAGGATGCTTGGGTACCAGGGGAGGCTCTGGCCGTAAATTCCTTGCCTCTAGATCCTGCACAAGAGGCCAACGTGACTCGAGATGGGATCTCGAGGCCCGTATACTAGTCAACGGGGGGAACTTGGAATAGCAATCCTTGAGGATTGCTGGGATAGCCTTTGGGCAGGATATTTGATGTATTCCAAATACTATGATAAATAAAGATCAAATGTTGAAAAAGAAACTTGCTTGACATTGTTTTTCTGTGTCAGTGCTTAAGTTACCTGAAGGAACTAGTGTTTAATTGGTTAATTAAGAATGTTATTTTTGCTTGTCAAACTAAATGTGGTAGATAATTAGATAACTAAGCAACCCGAGGAAAGTGCAATGGACATGACTCTGGGTCCGTCCTACAGAAGGGGGTCTTGGTTAGCCGGGAACTTTTCTCGAAGGAATTGATAGCGAAGTAGCAATGACCTAGAATCAATAGAGTTAGAGTCCCGATTTATGTTGTTTTAGGGGAACTGAATGGGACTATGCCCTATGGGCAGAGAGATCGAGCTTCGCATCCCTCTCATTTCCCATTCTCCTTGAACTAAGTGTAGTATAAATCCGCTTCGACCTTGATGTTTTTGTGCAAAGTGGTTCGATGCTAGCTATTTCCTAAGAACTTGACTATTAGAAAAACCCTAATTCAAGTTGGTCCTAAGTGGGAATAGCTGTAAAATATTACACGGCGCAGCGAACAGAATCTGAGAAAGAGATAGAGAGTACACAACAGATAAGAGGAGAATCAGTAAAATTCTTTAACTCCAAACAACTGATACAAAGATGGCTCTGTCCACCCGTGCGCTTCCACTGTGTGAAGCTTAGATGGCGATCTAGACAGAAGATAGGTGAAGAGCTTAAGGCTAGCTGGAACAACAACTCTGACTGGGTGAAAGATGAGTGTGAGATGGCTGCGAAGGGGTTTAGCTTTTATAGCCCGCGAAGGTCGTTAGGTCGGCCTGCTGACCGACCTACCATATGAGCCTCCACTAGTCGGCCAGGGAATATTCTAGGGAATATTCCCTTTACCACGGGCCGGGGGCGCTGCCCCCGGACCCCCGCCAGGGGGGCCGCTGGCCCCCCTGGGACCCCCCAGCCAGGGGCCGCTTCCGCGGCCCCCGGACCCCACAATAGGGGCCCCTTTTAACTCCCTTACCACGCAACTCAATGCAATGTGCCTCGAGTTGCTACCAGCTTAACCACTCCGTCTAACCCAAAGATTAGACCCACAATGGTCACCTTTTTGCCATCCGGTCACATAGACCTCATCTGATATACAAGTCAGGACTCCACCAATGTCCGGGCTCACACTTGGCTTCTCCTCATAATGGGGGCCTTACAACTTTGAGCACCATGGATCATTGGTAGTACCTAATGAGGGTGGGGCATTGATCATATCTAACACCCCCCCTCAATGTCCACCCATAGGTGAACTATCTCCTCGGCCCAATGCCGAGTCTCTGAAGATGAACTTGAAGCAGATCCTTCGTAAGTGCTTTGGTGAAGATATCTGCTCCATTCTCCTCTGTTGGACAGTAGACCAATTCCACTATCCCATCCTCCATCAAATCACGCACATAGTGATACTGGATCTCTATATGTTTGGTGCGTGCATGAAACACTGGATTTTTGGCAATGGCGATGCAACTCTGATTGTCACATCTCAGCACAGTTGGTTCTTCATCCTGCACTCCCATATGCCATAGAATCCTTCTCAACCATACGGCCTCACATGCAGCAAAACAAGCTGCCTTGTACTCTGCTTCGGTAGAAGACAATGCCACTGTTGGTTGCTTCTTACTAATCCAAGAGAAAATTCCTGAACCCAAAGAGAAACAATAACCAGAAACTGACTTCCTGGAATCAATGTCTCCTGCCCAATCTGAGTCACAGTTCCCCACAAGAGAAGTTCCGAAACTGTATGTGATACCATAGTCAAGAGTTTTCTTCAAGTATCTGAGCACCCGCATCCCAGCCTTCCAATGACTCTCATGAGGTTTGTTTGAGAACCTGCTCAAAACACCAACAGCAAAACTGATATCTGGTCTGGTGTTACACAAGTAGATTAGACTGCCGACCAACCTCCTATACCTCCCAATGTCTGCTAGTGCTGATGTATCCTCAACGGATAACTTTACATTCACCTCCATAGGTGTAGCTATCTCCTTGCACTCGGTCATACCAAATGCCTTCAAGATCTCCCATGCATACTTCTTCTGAGAGATGAAGATCTTTCCTGGCTCTTGCCAGACTTCAATCCCCAAACAATAGTGCAGCAAGCCCAAGTCTGTCATTTCAAACTCAAAACTCAAAGCCTTTCGAGTTTGGTTGATCATATCTTCATAGTCACCTGTAATAAGAAGGTCGTCCACATATAGGACAATCACTACAGACTTTTTACCATCCCTGTAAACATACAAGTTAGCATCTGAGGCACATCTTTTGAAGTTTAGGTTTAAAAAGAACCTATCTATCCGCTGGTACCATGCTCTGGGGGCTTGTTTCAGCCCATACAATGCCTTCTTCAGTTTACACACTTTGTTCTCAGAATGGGGGGCCTCAAACCCTGGTGGCTGAGCCACGTACACCTCCTCCTTGAGGTCACCATTTAAGAACGCTGACTTAACATCCATTTGGTACACTGGCCACTTCTTGTGGGCAGCCACTGCAAGTACCGTGCGAATAGTGGTCATTCTGGCAGTTGGGGCAAATGACTCTTGAAAATCAAACCCTTCAACTTGTGAAAATCCTTGGGCAACCAGTCTAGCTTTGTACTTTTCTAAGGTACCATCAGCCTTGTACTTTACCTTCCAGATCCACTTGGTGCCAATAATCTTCCGCTTTGCTGGCCGATCCACTAGCTCCCAAGTGTCATTCTTCATTATGCTGTCATACTCCGCCTGCATAGCAGCCTTCCATGATGGATCTGCAAGTGCTTCTTCTAAGTCAGTTGGCTCCTTTACTTCTCTCATAATCTCAACCATCAAGGCCATGTTGACTATGTGAGCAGAAGCCCTCCTTTGCTCCTCTATTCTCTGAGACCTCCTTGGTCCGTCTGCCTTCTCCTCAACAGATGCAGGCATAGGATTATTGTGGTCATAGAGCTGCTTCACCCAGCGCGGCAATGGCTTTTCCGGTGGGGTGATGTCAGGTTGGTGAACTTTTTCCTCATCATCTGAAGATGATGCTTCCTCCTCCTTAAGGATAGGGATAGCTCTCGGGACAGGTTCATAGTGGACTACTTCTTCGCTTGATGATAAAGTGGAAGACCTTGCCTTCTCCTCCTCCACTGTATGCGGCTCCTCCTTGAACACCACATCACGGCTCGCGATGATCTTCTTTGCCTCTTGGTCATATAACTTGTAAGCCTTTTGCTCATCACTATAACCCAAGAAGATACATTTTCTGCTTTTTGGTTGTAACTTGTTTCTCTTCTCATCTGGAACATGTGCATAACATTCACATCCAAAAATTCTGAAATGTGAAACAGATGGTTTCTTACCAGTGTAAGCCTCATGAGGTGTTTTTCCCTTGAGAGCCTTTGTGTAGCTCCGATTTAGAATGTAGACTGCAGTATTAACAGCTTCAGCCCAAAAATGGTTAGGCAATCCCTTGCCCTTTAGCATGCATCTTGCCATCTCCACAATGGTACGATTCCTGCGTTCCACAACACCATTCTGCTGAGGTGTGTGAGGCGTCGTCAATTGACGCTTGATCCCTTTGCTCTTGCAAAAGCCTTCAAACTCCTTTGAGTTGAACTCACCACCACCATCTGTTCTAAATTTCTTCACACTTTTCCCTGTTTCATTCTCAACAAGTATTAGCCATTCTTTAAACTTACCAAAAGCTTGAGCCTTATCACGAAGGAAGTACACCCACATCTTCCTACTGTAGTCGTCGACAATCAACATAAAATAAGAAGATCCCCCCAAGGCCTGTGTAGGCATCTTACCACACAAGTCAGCATGCACCAACTCTAGAGGAGCATGTGCTCTATTCTTGCTTTCTTGTGGAAATGCCTTTCTCTGTTGCTTGCCCATCATACAAGCTTCACATGGTTCCTTCAATTCAGTTATTGTAGGTAGGTGAGCAACCATACCTTGCTTTTGCATCTCCTTCAATACTGCAAATCCGATGTGTCCAAACCTTTCATGCCAAAGCTTACTTGTGCCCACTCCAGCGGTGGCTGTAAGAGCACTTAGCTCATACAGGTTGTTCCTCCTTTCTCCTTTGCCAACAATTGTGCCAGCACTATCAATAATTTCTGCACCTGTCTTCTTGAACCTTACTTCATGACCAAGATCAGTTATGGCAGCAACTGATAAGAGATTTCTTCTGATTTCGGGAACATACAACACATTTGAAAGCTTTTTGACTTCACCATTTGCAGCAACAAAAGAAATAGTACCTGTGCCCGCAGCAGGGCATTTAGCATCATTTCCAACCGTCACAGTGATGGATTCTTGTAGAGGCTGCATAGAACTGTATAGACCTTTCTTGTTGGTCATGTGACGGGAGGCCCCACTATCCAACACCCAAGAGTCAGTGGTAGATTCTTCTTGCGCCGAGGAGCACACTTCCTCAATGGTCGCCATGAATAATTCCAACTCTGCTTCAGCCGTATTGGCTGTCTCTTTCCCTTTAGTTTTAAGGGTACCATTCTTTTCATCTGCCTTCTTGACACGACAATCTGCAATTGCATGTCCTTTCTTCTTACAGTAGAAGCACTCTCCTTGAAACTTCTTCTTGCCGCCCTTTTTCTTTTTGTCACCATCATTTTTGGTGGAGGAAACACCTTTGCCTTTTGCATTGGCAGAGAATGCAGCATCTCCATTGTTGCTTCCTTCTCGGGCTTTCAGCCTCAACTCCTCCTCCATTAATAATGCACAAAACTCCTCAAAAGTCAAAGCTTGAGGTCTCACCTGAGTATTAAGGGCAGTTACTAGTCCATCAAACTTTTGTGGACAAATCCGAAGACACCTCCGAGCTAGCTCTTCGCTAGTCTTTTGTATCCCAGCGCCAGCCATCTGGTCGCGCAGATTCTTAATCCGAGTGATGAATGCTTCAACCGTCTCTCCTTCAGCAAACTTCTCCGCTGCTAGTTGATTCTCCAAGTTTTGAATCCTTGTTTGGTTTCGTGTTTCATACTGACTCCTTAGTACATTCCAAGCCTCTGACGCTTTGGTTGTATGCTGAATCAGAGTCAAAACACTGTCAGAACAGCTTGTAACTAAGGCACACAATGCATCTGCATTCCTTCGTTTCCAAGCTCGTAGGAGATCTGCATTCGGAGGAATCATCACACTAGGATTTGATGGGTCGGGGGTAGGCTGTGGTTCTGCGTCAGTCCCCAGCACAGTCTCCAGAAGCTCATAAGAATCAAGGATAGTAGTAATTTTGAACTTCCACAAGGTGTAGTTTGTACCATCTAACTTGCCTTCGCTGAAGGTTGGTGGACGAATCCTCAGTGTTTGAATAGCCGGTACAGCAGCACCACCTCCTGCACCGCTTCCTGATGCGCCAGAACTGCTTCCCGGAGTCGACATCGTTTCTCTTTGCTGTTGAAGCCTTTGCCTCTTGCACTCTCTCCGATCTCTAGAGCCCCCTGGGCTCTGATACCATGTAAAATATTACACGGCGCAGCGAACAGAATCTGAGAAAGAGATAGAGAGTACACAACAGATAAGAGGAGAATCAGTAAAATTCTTTAACTCCAAACAACTGATACAAAGATGGCTCTGTCCACCCGTGCGCTTCCACTGTGTGAAGCTTAGATGGCGATCTAGACAGAAGATAGGTGAAGAGCTTAAGGCTAGCTGGAACAACAACTCTGACTGGGTGAAAGATGAGTGTGAGATGGCTGCGAAGGGGTTTAGCTTTTATAGCCCGCGAAGGTCGTTAGGTCGGCCTGCTGACCGACCTACCATATGAGCCTCCACTAGTCGGCCAGGGAATATTCTAGGGAATATTCCCTTTACCATCGGGCCGGGGGCGCTGCCCCCGGACCCCCGCCAGGGGGGCCGCTGGCCCCCCTGGGACCCCCCAGCCAGGGGCCGCTTCCGCGGCCCCCGGACCCCACAATAGGGGCCCCTTTTAACTCCCTTACCACGCAACTCAATGCAATGTGCCTCGAGTTGCTACCAGCTTAACCACTCCGTCTAACCCAAAGATTAGACCCACAATGGTCACCTTTTTGCCATCCGGTCACATAGACCTCATCTGATATACAAGTCAGGACTCCACCAATGTCCGGGCTCACACTTGGCTTCTCCTCATAATGGGGGCCTTACAACTTTGAGCACCATGGATCATTGGTAGTACCTAATGAGGGTGGGGCATTGATCATATCTAACAATAGCCAGATGCTTCCGCTTCGTGGTAGACTCAGGAAGACCTTGATCGCAAACCCCGTGACATTCCTTGTGAGTGCCCGGCAGCGCTTTCTAGACTCTCTTCCCGATGGGCTGCTAAGACATGTCCTACAAGTGGACGGACAGGGGGACATGTTAGAGTTGGTATTAGAGGGAACCAACGGGATCTAATATTTACAAGGGAACTTAATGAGGGAAAGTAGAGCATTGTTGCTGTTAAGAATATTTCCTTACTTACTTATGGATGCTGGGCTGCAGAGTCGCGAAGCATGGAACAAATTTTTGGTGTTCCAGGTTATGTTTATGACTGCAATGCGTGCTTCGGATTATCGACGGAGGCTAGGCATGATGAATATTCTAGACCGCATCTACAATCCTTCACCCCTGTACATGGAACAGAGATGGATGGGTGAATCAGAGATATATTACATAGTAGCCCACCGACTTGGGTACCTTCAGACCAACTTAAAGAGAATCAAGTGGATGGAGGATTTAAAGATCGTGAAGCTGTTCATCTTTGTTGAGGCTCACGCAAACGCAACTCTGCATATCAGCGGTCAAAAAGTCAATCAGAACAAGTATGTGTACAAGGAAGTGATTCGAGTAATCCCTGCTGATAGAATCAAGGTGCTGGGACATTATGAGAAGAATGGGTATCAAAGGAAGGGATACCCCAAGCTTCCTATGACCTATCGATTCCTGAAAATCCATGACCCCTCTCCATATTATTACTCAGTCCCCGTGACCAAATGTAACACAATCCTATTTTTCCCAAACTGATGTGCCAATCAGCTTATTCTACCTTTCCAAAAATAAATGTACTCAAAAGGGCTACGCCCACATGAATGAATAAGATTTTTATCACTATCTGTCATGGCTATAAGTGTTGGTAAAGGAGTTAAGTGATTAGGTCACTTGGCTAAAAGCTGAACTGGGCATATTAATGTAATGTGAGAAATGATTAGTAAGTTTTTAACGTAAAGAATCTTATTGCCCAGGCGCAACCTCAAGCACAGATTCCTAGTCCGACCCCTACACTGAATACATCTATAATTCAAGAGAAGAAGTTCCTTCTCAAACAAATCAAGCAACTTGAATTTGATGGTAAGGGAAGGACTGTCCAAACTGACGCTGAGGTCTGGATTGAGTCCATGGAGGATTATTTTGAGGCAGCAGGAACTGCACCCGCTAACCAAGCTATACTGCACCCGCTAACCAATCTATGCTCGCCAAACTGAAGCTTACTAGCGAAGCAAGACTTTGGTGGAAACAATGGTGCAGAGACCAAGGGATCTCAGAAGGGTCAGTTACTTGGGAGAAGCTTAAAAAAGCTGTGCGAGAGAGGTATTTGCCACCTGCCTACCGCACACAGAAGATGAATGAATTCTATGAATTAAAGCAGCTTGGACTATCCCTAGATGCATATTATTCAAAGTTCGTCTCTCTCTTAAAGTATGCGCCACAAATGGATATGACACAACAGGTGTCAAAGTTTTGTGCTGGGTTAAATCCACCCATAAACACCCGCTTGAAATCAATGCACCCAACGGACCTACAAGACGCCCTCATTCAAGCTGCATCAATAATATAGGAGGTGCAGACCAAGCCAAGGAATAACATGACTTGGTCTTACAAGGATCAGAACAAGGGAATGTATAGGTCTTAGGCTAAGAGAGCGCAAGGCCAAAATCAGGGACAAAGGAAGAAAGCTAGGGCCAACACTGTCAACAACTTTGTTCCTAAACAAGGTAATGGCCGCAATCTCCGTTGCTTCCATTGCAACGAGCCTGGTCACTTTAAAAGGCAGTGTCCCAAGCTTAGCAGAGGACAATGCCAAGGGCCATTCCAAGGAGCCGTCCATGGCCAAGGAGCCACCGTCATGGCTAGAGGGAGAACCTCCAGTGTCGCCAACAAGGAGCTAGGTGATGAAGAAGATCCATCCATGGAAGCTGACATTGAGAAGGCAACGGTTCATGCCACTCTTCACAAGAAAGGCCCGAATCACCAATTCTCGGTGATTCAAACTCCATCGGATTATCAAGGTAAAATCTTCAAAACCTTGATTGATTGTGGTAGTACACATTCCTTCATTTCACCAGTCTGTGCAAAAAGATTAGGAATAGCCACAATAGATGCACCTACCTTACTTGTGGAATTAGCAAATGGTTGTGAGGTCTCTTGTACCAGGCAAACTGCTAAGGTGAAATTCCTATTGGGTGGAAAGTCGACTTCGGTCAGATTCAGGGTAATGAACCTAGATGTCCACGAATGTTTGCTTAGAATGGATTGGCTAATACCCAATGATGCCCACATTCACTGTGGAAAGGGCCAAGTCTCCTTTCAAAATTCTGAAGGGGAACTAGTCACAACTCAAGGAGATGCTGCTAAGCCAAAAATTCAGCTGGCAAAAGCAACACAGATAATAAAAGGAGTTAGGAAGGGCCTACCTGTCTATTTGATTAAACTAAATACGCTAGATCAGAATCAGGAATCTAGGGAAGAACTTTCATGGTTAAAGGAATATGCAGACGTATTTTCTGAATAAGCTAGATCAGAATCAGGAATCTAGGGAAGAACCTTCATGGTTAAAGGAATACGTAGACGTATTTCCTGAAGAGCTGATAGAACTTCCTCCTCAAAGGAAAGTCGATCAAGAAATTAGGCTGGCGCCAGGAACTGCACCAGTCGCAAAGAGACCATATAGGATATCCATCCCGGAAGTGATTGAGCTGAAGGAGCAACTTAAGAAACTATTAAACCAAGGCTACATCCATCCTAGTAGTTCGCCATGGGGAGCTCCAGTGCTGTTCCAGAAGAAGAAAGATGGAACGCTTCGGCTATGCATTGACTACAGAGGGTTGAATCAATCAACCATTAAAAAGAAATACCCCATTCCAAGAATAGATGAACTTCTTGACTGTCTTCAAGGTGCGAAGATCTTCTCTAAGATAGATCTCAGGTCTGGATATTATCAGATAAGGATCAAGGAAGAAGATATCCCAAAGGTGGCATTCAGCACAAGGTATGGACACTTTGAATTCCTGGTCATGTCATTTGGGTTGACAAATACTCCTGCTACCTTCAACAGGTTAATGCAGGATATCTTTAGGCCCTATCTTGATGACTTCGTACTCGTCTTCTTTGACGATACCCTAATCTACTCCAAGCAGGAAAAAGATAATGAACCCTAGCTTTGCATTGTTCTTGAAACAATGAGAGCACACAAGCTTTATGCCAAGAAAAAGAAGTGTGCATTTTTCAAGCGACAGATTGAATATCTGGGATTCATTGTATCAGCGGAAGGAATTTCAGTAGATCCGGCCAAGAGACGTTCTGGAATGGCCAACACCAACTTCTGTCAAAGAAATACGTAGTTTTCTTAGATTGATAGGATTGTAAAGGGTCTTTATCAAAAACTATGCTTTGATTGCAATGCCTCTGACTGATCTACTAAAGAAGCAAGTATCAATTGTATGGTCACCTACTGAACAGACCAGCTTTGACAAACTAAAGCAAAGCTTGCTATCAACACCCATCCTGAAACTTCCTAATCTTAGTAAGGAGTTTGAAGTGATAACAGATGCTTATAGAACAAGAGGTTATGAGATCAAGAATAGCAATGATATGGTGTTGCATACGTACAAGCCTTAAAATAAGAGTGCAATCAAGACTACCTATGGCAGCTATTGGATCATAAATTAATTTAAAAACATTATCCCTATAGGTTACCCTCTTTATCGCACTCCACGAGTAATTAAACTGTTTAATATATCAAGTTATGATTCAATAAAGGTAAAATTTAATGTTTATTTTATTCATTGTTTCTCATGTTTAATGCATGCTATTTTTATGAGTAATTGAATAAGTAACCTGAGATGTAACATGTCCCCCTGTCCACTTGTAGGACACGTCTTAGCAGCCCATTGGGAAGAGAGTCTAGAAAGTGCCGCCCGGCACTCACAAGGAATGTCACGGGGTTTACGATCAAGGTCTTCCCAAGTGTGCCACGAAGCGGAAGCATCTGGCCATTCCCACTTAGGACCAACCTAAATCAGGGTTTTCCTAATAGTCAAGTTCCTAGGAAATAGCTAGCGTCGAGCCCCAGACAAACCACTTTGTGCAGAAACATCAGGGTCGAAGCGGATTTATACTACACTTGGTTCAAGGAGAATGGGAAATGAGAGGGATGCGAAGCTCAACCTCTCTGCCCGTAGGGCATAGTCCCATTCTGTTCCCCTAAAATAGCATAAATCGGGACTCTAACTCTATTGATTCTAGGTCATTGCTACTTCGCTATCAATTCCTTCGAGAAAAGTTCTCGGCTAACCAGGACCACCCTTCCGTAGGACGGACCCAGAGTCACATCCATCGCACTTTCCTCGGGTTTCTTAGTTATCTAATTACCTACCACATTCAATTTGACAAGCAAAAACAACTTCCTTAATTAACCAATTAAACACTGGTTCCTTCACGTAACTTAACCATTGACACAGAAAAACAATGTCAAGCAAGTTCCTTTTTCAACATTTGATCTTTATTTATCATAGTCTTTGGAATACATCAAATATCCTGCTCGAAGGCTATCCCAGCAATCCTCAAGGATCGCTATTCCAAGTGCCGCCCGTTGACTAGTATACGGCCTCGAGATCCCATCTCGAGTCACGTTGGCCTCTTGTGCAGGATTCGGAGGCAAGTAATTTACGGCCAGAGCCTCCCTTGGTACCCAAGCGTCCTTCTACTCCAAGTAGCACCCACGGAGAGACCTCTCGTGGTGGGTTCGGTCCACGTACCCGATGCAGCTAACAGCCCCCTTGGATAGGGTCAAGCAGATAGTCGGAGGTAATTGATACTGCCTCTCCCTCCAGGCTTTTGACCTGAAGCATTAATTGTTTTTCCTGAATTAGTTCCTTGAGCAAAGAAGTACAAACAATGCACCTAAGTGTATAATCACGAGCACTCTAGTGGTCGTTCATATGACCAGCTCTGCTAAGGTGTGATTCCTTTCCCCCCGCATACTTCCAGCATTCGATCCTGGATCATTCGTGACTTGGCAAGATCCCAAAGGTTTAGCAAGCTGGGTTGCTTGTTTACCCTTTTTCCTTGGGTTAGGGTTTATACCCAGTTGACCCAAATTGTCACTACCTTAGGTTTCCTTATATTATAGTTGAATAGCTCCTGGACAACCCCATCGTTCTAACTTGGTTGGTCAAATTGTTGAGATATCGAGCTCCACTCGTGATATGCCCGAGTGACCGTTGTGCATTTATGTCACCGACTTGTCAATTGCAGATGCGGTTGGTACACCGCCCATGAATAATAGCTAGATGACAGCTATCCTTATCTACTCTAGTTCATGGCTCAGTTAGTATGCCACCTTAGTTAGTTGAGTTTGGTTTGAGACCCATATATAGGGTTCTTCTATTTCTTTGTACTTGAGTTCTTTTGGCTTACACAACTAAGAAGAGGAAAACTAGTTTTCAGCCTCCACCTTTGTGTGTATTCCCCCATTGTGCAAGCAAGAAAGCTACAAGTGAGACTCCTTCCTTCTCTCTCGCAATCTTGACATGGTATCAGAGCCTTGTTCATGGTAAGGAGATCAAGCAAGCAAGCCAAGTTCGCGGTGTTCTGGTAAGAGGAGCAGTGTTGCTTTCATTTTCTATTTTGGGAGTAGATCTCTGCAGGTAGCACAACCGGAAATTGCAAGAGTGCATTGTCTCAGGTTGAGATGCCCTTCGCGGTGAAGCAACAGGGCAGTATATGCTGCGGGATAGGGCTTTAGCCCTGGATGACCCTATTTTTTTGATTTGAGGCCATTTCGGGGCCTGTTTTGGAGGCGGAAGTTTTCTGCACGCACTTAGGAAAAGGCCCTGTTTTATGCTGTGCGACCACTGTTCTACAGGTCGATGAAAAATTACCACAGAAATTGCATCGTATGCTTGTGTGCAGAGACATTGGGAGTTACAGAATCATCCTTGTTTCCTGTTTACGCAAAATCGTCACTAGGAAGTGACTGTGTGGTCAAATACCACTTTCGCCAGTTTTGCAGATTTGCCCTTGTGAGGGTGAAGCTGTGTTTTTTGCAGTGACAGAATTTTTTGCAGTATTCTGTAATGGCGTCTGATTCTCTTTCACAGATTGTAACTGAAAAGCTTGACAAGAACAACTTCCAAGCATGGAAGTTTAGAATGACGAATTTCCTTATGGGAAAAGGATATTGGGAATTTGTTGCAGGAAATGAAGAAGAACCAGTTCTTCCTGATGTTCCCAATCAACAGCAAATGCAGGCATTCAAAGCATGGCATGAGAGAGCCATGAAAGTTATGTACTGGCTGTCTATCAGTATTTCAAACTCTATGATTATGCATATTCAGGATGCAAGTACGCCAAAGGAGGCATGGGATACTTTGTCAAAAATGTATAGCACAAATACGCAAGCCAGGAAAATGCAGCTCAAGCAAGAGTTGCATAATGTGCAAAGAGAAAGTATGAGCATCAATGACTACCACATGAAGGTGAAGAAGATTGCAGATGCACTTGCTTCCATTGGGTCGCCAGTGGAAGATGATGATTTAGTTTCTGTGACCTTGAATGGTCTAGGAAAGGATTATGCACAATTTCGGACATCCATTTCAGTTCGTGAAAGATTTCTTGATTTTGAGGAGTTGATTGCTCTTCTAATTTCTGAGGAGCAAAGAAATGGTTGTGCATCTTCTTCAGGAGGAACTTCAAAAGAAACTGTCTTCTACCCAAATGCTGGAAGAGGTAGAGGCAGAGGTAGAGGAGGCCGATTTGGAGGCCGTGGTAGAAATCAGAATATGCAGCAGACTCAAGAAAACCAGTCCTATGGAGGAGGACGTGGTAACTCTAGAGGCAGGGGGAGCCAAAGAGGTCGTGGTGGATGGCAAAGAGGCCAAAATGCAAACAGCAATGTTGAATGCTACTACTGTGGTAAAATGGGTCATATGGCTAAAGACTACTATAAAAAGCAGAATGACATCATGAATGGGAAATTGCAACAAGGAAATTATGCATCCTCTAGTAGACAGGGTGATGACAGAAATGAGCATTTGTTTATGGTGCAGTACATGAACAATTCTGTGACAAGTGCAGAAGAAAGCAATGAAGTGTGGTATGTTGACTCAGGTGCATCAAACCACATGACAAGTCATGCAGAATGGATGCAGGATGCAAGAAAAATGGAAAAACCAGGATTTGTGGAGACTAGTGATGATACTGCACATCCTATTGTGCATATTGGAAAAATTCCTTTGTCTATGCAAGATGGAAAAAAGAAATATCTGTCAGATATATTTCATGTCCCGAATATCACCAAGAATCTGGTTTCTGTTGGTCAAATGGTTGAGTAGGGCTTGCAGGTCAGATTTAATCCTCATGGATGCTTTGTTGAGGATATGAAAAATAAAGGTCGCTTGATAGCAAAAGGAAAGAAGGGCAGAATGTTTACGTTGGATGCAGACATGCCTGAATTGAGTGCAGCAATGTTTGCACATGGGACCGGTGTAGTTGCAGATATTGATATCTGCCATAAACTCATTGGTCATGTTAATGTAAAGCGACTTAAATCAATGCAGGCCCAAAATATTGTTGCAGGATTGTCTAAATTCAAGGTTGCAGAAATGCATAAGGTATGTGAAGCCTGTCAATTTGGAAAACAGGCAAGGAAACCATTTCCTAGACATGTTCAAGAGAGTAAGAAGCCATTGGAATTAATCCACTCTGATGTGTGGACTACTAAAGGTGCATCTCTTAGAGGCTGTCATTATTTTGTCACTTTTATTGATGACTATAGCAGAAAAGTTTGGGTGTATTTTATGAAAAAGAAAAGTGAAGTTTTTGGGCATTTCAAAACTCTTAAAGCTATGGTTGAAAAAGAAACAGGCCTGCAAATAAAATGCCTAAGGTCAGATGGAGGGGGAGAGTACATCTCAAATGAGTTTGCAAGGTTCCTGCAGGAGCATGGCATAAAGCAGCAATATTCATGCAGTCATACCCCACAACAAAATGGAATTGCAGAAAGGAAAAATAGGCATATTGGAGAGGTATCTCATGCCATGCTCAATGAAAAAGACTTGCCAAATTTTTATTGGGCTGAGGCAGTTGCTACAGCAGTCTACATAATGAACAGGACTCCCACTGCAGCAATACATGGGATGACTCCAGAGGAGAGGTATACGGGTAGGAAACCAGATATTTCTCATTTGAAGATTTTTGGTTGCATTGCCTATGTTCATGTGCCAGATGAGTTGAGATCCAAGTTGGATCCAAAAGCTGAGAAGTGCATCTTTATTGGTTACTCTTTGCAGCAGAAAGGGTATAGATGTTATAACCCTTCTACTTGTAAGTTTACAGTGAGCAGAGATGTTGTTTTTTATGAGATGAGTAGCTGGTATAAACCAGTAAATGTGATTGATAATGTAGATGCACAAAATGGTAATGCTGCACAGAATTCACAGCAGTAGTCACAAGATATTAGTGGACCTGGAGCGTCCTCTAGTAGTGGTTCACATTCTTCGCCATGGACAGGCAGATTGAGATCAGGAGAATCTTCTCAAAGCAATGCAGATAGTGGTATGCAGGTATCATGAAAAGGAAAAGAGACGGTAGATCAGCCCATATTTGATGTGAATGCAAGTCACTCTTATGTGGATGGTGAATCGAGTGGCTCAGAACAGAGCATTGATGATGAGTTGGGTATTCCTTCTATTGTTACACCTGGAGTAAGGAAGACCAGGGATATTTTGAGAGCACTTGGGAGTGAACCTACTTTGCGCAGGTCTACCAAAGCTAGGTATCCTGTGGATAGACTGAAATATGATGGATTTACAGCCATTCACTATGCATATATGGTCAAAGTGATACAAGAACCAGAACCCACTTCTTATAAGCAAGCCATGGGAAAAGAAAAAAGGGAGAAAGCCATGGATGAAGAAATGGATGCCTTGGAAGCAAATGCTACATGGGAATTGGTGCCTTTGCCTAAAGGTAAGAATGCAATTGGCTGTAAGTGGGTTTATAAGGTGAAGCACAATGCAGATGATTCTGTGAACAGATACAAGGCAAGATTAGTAGTCAAGGGGTATGCACAACTATATGGCATTGATTATGAAGAAACATTCAGTCTGATTGCAAGGATGGCAACCGTAAGAGCAGTCATTGCTATGGCTGCATCAAAGGAATGGTCTTTACATCAAATGGATGTAAAGAATGCCTTCTTGCATGGTGATTTGCAAGAAGAGGTATATATGGAGCAACCACCAGGTTATGTGCATGCTATTCATCCTGAGTTTGTTTGCAGGTTGAAGAAAGCCTTGTATGGCTTGAAGCAAGCACCTAGAGCATGGTCTGACAAGATAGGACAGTATCTTGTCACTATTGGCTTTCAGATTTCCAAGGCATATTTCTCACTTTATGTGAGAAAAACAGAGAAAGATATTATGCTGCTTGTCATTTATGTTGATGATTTGATTATCACAGGTGATAGTGATGAAGATATCCTTCATGTGAAAATGCTATTGAAGCAAAAGTTTGAGATGAAGGATTTGGGAGAGCTGCGTTATTTCTTGGGCATTGAGGTGATTAGATCACCAAGTTGGATACGGCTCTTGCAGAGGCAGTATGGATTGGACATGCTGTCCAAATATGGGATGACAGGCTGTAAGCCTATTTCAGTTCCTTTGGAGCAGAATGTGAAGCTGAGCGTAGATGCAGGTGAGCTTCTCGAAGACCCTACTATGTACAGACGCATAGTAGGAAGTTTGATTTATATGACTATTACCAGGCCAGATTTGAGCTATGTTGTTGGATTGGTAAGTCAGTTTATGCAGGCTCCAAGGAAACCGTATTGGATGCGGCTAGATGCATACTCAGGTATGTGAAGTCCACATTACAGTATGGACTATTTTATGAGACCGGGGTTCAGATACAGTTGCATGGATACACTGATGCTGATTGGGCTGGTAGTATTTCTGATAGACGATCTACTAGTGGATATGTGTTCTCTTTTGGGAGTGCTGCAGTCACTTGGAGCAGCAAGAAACAACCTACAGTTTCCTTGTCGAGCACAGAGGCTGAGTACAGGGGTGCAGCAATGGCTGCATGTGAGGTAGCTTGGTTGCATAAGCTACTTTATGATATGCATCAGTCTACAGATGGGCCAGTTGTCATTTATTATGACAACATGAGTAGTATACACTTGGAAAATAACCCAGTCTATCATGCTAGAACAAAGCACATTGAGGTGCATTATCTTTATGTGCAGGAGAGGGTTTTACGAGGTCTTATTGATCTAGTTTATGTCAGCACAGAGGATCAGGTAGCTGACATATTTACGAAGGCATTGGGCGCAGAGAAGCTGTGCAAGTTCAGAGACCTGCTTGGTGTGTAGGAATTGGGATTGAGCTCGAGGGGGAGTGTTGAGATATCGAGCTCCACTCGTGATATGCCAGGGTGACCGTTGTGCATTTATGTCACCGACTTGTCAGTTGCAAATGCAGTTGGTACACCGCCCATGAATAATAGCTAGATGACAGCTATCCTTATCTACTCTAGTTCGTGGCTCAATTAGTATGCCACCTTAGTTAGTTGAGTTTGGTTTGAGACCCATATATAGGGTTCTTCTATTTCTTTGTACTTGAGTTCTTTTGGCTTAAACAACTAAGAAGAGGAAAACTGGTTTTCAGCCTCCACCTTTGTGTGTATTCCCCTATTGTGCAAGCAAGAAAGCTACAAGTGAGACTCCTTCCTTCTCTCCCACAATCTTGACACAAATTGCTTCTTGGCAATTCACCATTGCCCTAAGCTTGACAAATCAGCTCCCAAGAGGAAGTGTTGTAGTAGGGCAACTACTCAATTCTCATAGAAACTTATTTGTAATTAGAACTCGCCAACCTTAGTCTAAGGTGTAGCAGTACTAACTTGTGATTTAGTTGCAAGAGAATAGGACCTTGCAGGCATGTTGCACGAGATAAGTGTCAGTACCTAACTTGTGGGATTATTTTTCTCATCATACGGTATTGCTTGATCAAGTATACCTTTGATCAAGGTATAGGGCTTGGAAGTCCTATTGACCCAATCCAAAACCCTAACCCTACTAGGCTAATAAACGTTTTGGCCCTAGGGTCCCTAAATTCCTTGCGAAAATCCATCATTTTGGTCATTTGATCCTTAGGGTGAGAACCCTACATCATTCTTACACGGGCATTAGATAACCCTAACATTTCGTGAATGTGGGTAGGACCTTTAAGATCGGAAATATTAAATCGGCATCCTAAGTGCGATACTAAGCAGAATTTTATCATAACTTAACCCAACCTAGCACATTGAGGTGATCGTTGTACGCCAAGTATTCACATCTTTATGAATCTCATGTGAGTTACTCATTTACATGCGATTTACTTAATTGATTTAACTATCTTACGAATAAAGATGATCCTTCCTTTAGAGATGCAAATACTTCCCTCTAAAATTTGCAAGTACCTTCCCTAAAAGATGAAAGTAACTGCAAGATGTATGCGATGTATCATTCCATGCAAATATGTAATTTCAAGACCATAGGCCTTCCGTCTTTATGCAACTATGGGATCTACAATGATCTTTCTTTTCCTTGCCCTATACGATATTGATTGACATTCAGAGCTATTTCTTATAAACCCTATGTTTATGCATCGAATTCAAGCTTTAGTATTTTAATGAAGATGCATCCTTTCCCAATTTCGAACTTTGATGAAAGAACTCCATGCATGGGTGCACCATTCCTTCACGACCAGATGCCAATGAATACACCAATTATTTAATCCTTCCTTTATCACTCAACTCAACTCTAAATGTAACTATCATTGCATGCGAATTGCGTACCATATGTTTTTTGTCAAAGACCATAAACCTTTTCCTTTCATTACAGCTATTTAGTCATCATTTAATGACCGTCTACAATTATCTTATACACGAGTCACAACCAGGAATTTATTACATAAGTGCATTATGTGTTATATGTCCTATCCTTTGCATGATGCAACAAGGACGCCTTTGCACAATTTCATCTTTTAACTTATGCATCATGCGTTCAAAAATGCGACTACCCTTGACCATGGAAGTGCAAGCAAATGCAAGTACCTCGTCATGCAACTGAACTTGGTAAATCTAACAAGTATATAAATTTTCCAATGCATTTAAGTTTCCCTATATGAATTGAAATATGTTTTATGCACCCTTTCCATGCGAATATATTTTTCGGAACCTGGGCATTTAATAAGGGGTGTTGTTCCCTCTTGTACTTTGGGTGGAAGCTCCCGCGTGCGCTCCTCTCGACTTTTTCTTAGGAGCCATTGACGAAGTAAATTTTGACTCAGCAAACTCTCCTTGGTCCCCTTTTTCAATTTCCGAAATTGCCTACTGCCCGAGATCTCCCTCGCTGCACGGGATATAGGCCTTGGGGAACACGGTCTAAGAAATCCAGCACCGCAGGTGAACTTGGTCTAGAGGAGCTTCAATAGAAGCTTCTCAAGCTTCTGGATGATCCGAGATGACGTGTGAAGACATGATGGTGATGATGAATGGAGTGATGATGATGAGGATGACGATGAGGATGATGATGATGATGGCGTTGGCGGTGGCAGCAGCCTAGTGATGACGACGGCAGCCTGGCGATGATGGCGCATGCAGTTTGACGGCGGGAAGCTCCCTTACTATCCCCCAAGCTTACGAAGGGGGGTTTATATTAGGTGGGGGTAGGGGGGTTGTGGGGGTGGCCACACAGGTGGAAAATTGCATGCTCTCCTCCCCATGCCCCTCCACAAGCTCCTACACACATTCTCTCTCTCCGCCATGCAACGGGAGGAGAGGGAGTTTATATTAAAAAAATTGCAATTATTGATTATCCCTTTTTCCCTTGAAGGGGAGTTCCTACGGTGGTTTGCGGTTTGAGCCACGGTTTCATATGCACAACGTGGGGGCTGGTATTGTTAGTATGCGAGGATGGAGCACTTATGCCAAAGTTTATTGTTGTAGGAGATTACTCAAATTGCTTTTGCGCGGGATCTAGGGTCATAATATTTTGTTGTAGAAATATTACATTCTCTCCCACTTAGAGGAATCGAGATGTCCTCATCTCGAGAAGATTTGGGGGTATTGTTGGTTCAGAGTACTTTCATCCATCCAGGTGGCATCCTCTTCGGGGTAATCTTTCCACTAGATGAGGTATTCTCTCAAGGTCCTGGATCTCAATTTCCTCTCCCTAACATCTAGGATTCTATCAGGTCGTAGCTCAAGGACTCCTTGGCTAGGCATTACAATTTGTTGATAATCAAGTACATGACTAGGGTTAGTTGAAGTCTGTAAGTATTAGGCCCTAGGCACTTGAGAATCTTGTAGGGTCCACAATACCTTGGACTTAGCTTTTTGCATTCACCCAAGGATAGGGAACTCTTCTTTGGACGTACATGAATAAAGACCATATCACCTTCAACAAAGGATTTGTCTTGCCGTTTCAAGTCTGCATAAGCCTTCTGTCTGTCCTTGGCGGCTTGGATGTCCTGTCTTATTGATTTGATTTGGTCATCCATGTCTTCCAGCATCTGCTTTGAAGCTTCAACCCTCAAGGTTGGATCCTAAAAGCTCAAAGGAGTATGACAATCATGCCCATACAATGCTTGAAAAGGGATCATCTGAATGCTTTATTGGTAAGAAGCATTGTAGGCAAACTCAACCAGTGGAAAATATTGAATTCACTTTTTGGGTTCGCGACAGCAGTGTGCCCTAAGCATATCTTCAATGACTTGGTTGACTCGTTCCATTTGACCATCAATTTGGGGATGGTAAGCTGTGCTAAAATAGAGTTGAGTCCCAATGGCCTCAAAGATAGCCCTCTAGAAGTGTGAGGTGAGGTCCTATAATGGAGAAGAAATATGTACGAGGTATGATAGATACAATGAGGATACGATGGGCATCAGAAGCTAAAAATTATAGGCTAGCTATTTCTTTGAAGAAGAGATCAGACTTTTATATGTGACTCTATGAGCATAAATCCAATCTAAACATTATAAATATTAATCAAATATTGTAAAAGAGCAGTCTTTGTTGTTTCTATGCTATAATTTAAGAAGATGTGAAACAAACCCAATGATAAGGGTAATTAAGGAAGCTACTTTTGAATATCAAATATCGTATTAGTATATTATGTTTAGAAAACTACAAAAAACCACGTTGGAATGGAAAGTAGACGATTGTCTTTCCCCAATGGAAAAGGATCCATAGCTAGGTGGACCTGATAAGGCAAGTACTTTTCTAATATGGAAATTTTAAGACAAGAGCAATGGATAGTGGCTTTCCCAAAAGTTTGGTCTTAGAACTTGAGCATGTGTCTTTTCAAGGGAACAAAGATGAGATTTGCCATTGTGGGTAGAGGGTTAAGTTCAACTCCCCCTTGTCTCTCACTCACTATTAACTAAGTGTGGTGATACTCTCGGTCTCGATGGACTACAAAGTGATCATCTTGACTAGTTGCTAGAATGTTGTTAGAGACTATTAGGTCTTTAGGAACCCTCATGCTGATCCTCATGGATTGAGGTCAAGCACTTCACTACTACAAGGTAGACCTAGGGCTCCCTAGTCAGACCAATGTCTGATTGTTCTTATGGAGTATAGATGACAATAGCTTGGATAGACCATAGATGACTACCATCCTTTCTTTTTGCAATAAGCGGCAAGTACATTACATATGGTATCAGAGTATGATCAAGTGTTATTATGATAAAGTGTGGAATAATTTTAAAAAGGGAATTCAACAAAAGAAACCAAGCTATTATAACTTATAAACTATGACAAAATTTGACTATGAATAGATTGATATCCCAAGACTTGATCCTCGAAGGAATCTGGATTATGTACTATTGCAAAAACATTCTCCATGAAAAATAAGATCTAAGGAAAGAATTGAGATAGTAACAGTGAGGTAGTAAACAAGTCAAGGCTTATTGATCGTGTTGATTAATAATTTACCTATCAACCTTGTATTAGGGATCTCAAAAGGATTATATTGCTTGCTACGAGAATTGTGTGCAAGTGGAACTATGATTCCAAGAGCTATTCATTGTAGTCTACCAAGCAAGAAATAGATGTAATATCTTCTTGAGGGAGGATTTTTTCTACACTATGGAAAAGATCTTTATCCCTCGGATTATCGGTTCAACTGTGAATATTGGACCTTATACTAAGGCTAGTGATGGTCATTAACTTATTCATCCATTTATGTCTACTAAACAAGCGGCCTAGAATGCAACTTATGGGGGACGCATTGGGCAAAGAGGCTATGTTTAGTTAGAATCTACATGTTTCATAGGAGCAATCAAAACCCTTTAGTACATATTGAAGGAGAAATGATGACCCTAAACCAATGGTTTATCATTGTATCAGTAGGATCGTCCAACCAAATTATGTCCTTGTGGCCCACCAGTCTCGCATAACTAATTACAAGATTAATGAGATCCCCATACTTCATGATAGTTATCTAGCTCTATATATGTACAAGGAATCTCCTACTTACATACACACATTATCCCAAATCCATGACGACTGAGGATATCTAACTAGTTAAGAAAAATTGCCTATAGAAAAAGTTGAAATCTTGTACAAACTTCCTCTTTGCCCTTTTATAAGATATCTTTTGTAAAAATCTATATAGCTTATGGTGCAAGAATAATGTGAATATACAACTCTCTTTATTGGAAAAATTTCTACCATGTTGGCAATATAGTCCTATATTGAACTAAATAAAATAGTTGACATGTATAATCGGGCTTTGCATAAGAATAAACACTTTCAATCATGATATCAAATTATCTTACTCTTAATGTTAAGAATATAATCGGGCTTTGCATAAGAATAAACACTTTCAATCATGATATCAAATGATCTTACTCTTAATGTTAAGAACTTGCAATATAATTGAGTGATTTTCAAATGCAGGAATCAGAAATGCAACAATATTAAAGACTTGAAGCTAACACTAGCATCAACACCTTCCAGAAGATCTCAAGCTCGAGATGCATCACTTCAAGACATCAAATGCCAATCAATACAACAAGTTTATCTTGGAGCCTCACTAAAGAAACACAGAACTTAAAGAAGCATCAACAATGACATTACACTTTCTTCAATGACACCATACCTTTACTACAACATCTAATGGTCATCTACTTCCTTAAGAGCAATCACAAATTGTTTCATCAATGAGCATATGAGTCTTTGTCAACAAGTTTGAGTTCTTCTTCAACAACATCTTCATCAACAATTTGGCAATGCGCTTCAACGTCCATGCTGAATGTTCAAATCTTCATTGTATGCACCTCAATGCACCAATCATCTTGTGCGCCAAGTTTTATTATTTGTACTCAGTTTTCTGATCTCATACTTCCATTTCTCCTTGTAAGGCAACATGCCTTGTTGTATATCACTATTGTTACTTGACTTGCTAAAAGGAAAAAAAAGAGAAAAAAATAAAAAAAAAGAAAAGAAAAAGAAATATGCACGCACGTGCACTGCATCGCACCTACATCATGACATACCTAGGGAGTCTTGACTTGCCTTGGTTGACCTGTCTCCCTGAGTCACTTGCACATTTCATCCCTTCATTTGATTCACCTAGTTTTATCAATCCTTACTTATTAGAAAGGTGGAAAAGGTTCTTCAACATAAAGCCAACAATTTTATCAACTACCATGTGTGGTTGATTCCACACAGAGACCCATGTTCTTCAAGAGCTTATTGGATTGAACACCTGCTTCTCTCCATTCCACATTGGTGTCTCCCTAGCATCTTCATCAATAACTACCTTTTCCCTCAACACCCACCACAATTCTTCCCATCTTCATGAGATCAAGATCCCTTGCTTCATCAAGTACCAGTCATCACTTGTAGAATCCATGAAGCAGTCTTCTAACTATGTTTTAGACTATGTATGCACGCACACTCACTATAGTATTTGCACAATAACCTATTCACAATTTTGAGTTCTCAACTCCCAAATTGAGAACATCATATGTCCTTTGCACGAACAATAGACTACCATTTTTTCTAAGGAAGCGATTGGAGCCCCAAAAGGAACACCAAGGAAACAAGGTTTCTATTGCAAGAAAATCTATCTCGTATCATCAACAACCATCTCTTTCATCTTTTATATAATGAAAACAAGAAAAAGAACGCCAAGAATAATAAATCTTCATGCAGATTCATACAAAAAATTCTCCCATGGCTTTAACTTTAACAAAATCCATCATTCTCTTCATATTCTTCATAGAATTCTTTGATAGACATTGAAAACACAAAATGATAATTCACTTTGGATGGAAAAATTATCACATATGATTCATCTTCAAAGATGTCATAGCTTTCTCTCACAATCTCTCATATGTAGATACATTGTTTGCATAGAATTGGCTATCTCTGACTCTCTCTCTCTCTCTCTCTCTCCATCAATAGTACATCATCTCCTCACTATAATATTCAATAATCACTCATAATAACCCTTATTTGGTCATGGATGCCCCTCCTAAGAGGGGTGTCTGATATGAAAGGTCACAAGAGCCACTACAATGACTCTTCATAACTCATCACTGTCACTTCACTTCAGTATGAAGACCATATCACCTTCGATGAAGGATCTGTCTTGTCGTTTCAAGTCAGTGTAGGCCTTCTGTCTATCCTTGGTAGCTTGAATGTTTTGTCTTATTGATTTGATTTGATCATCCATGTCTTCTGGCATCTGTCTTGAAGCTTCTACCCTCAAAGTTGGATTCGAGAAGTTCAAAGGGGTATGACAATCATGCCTATACAATGTTTGGAAAGGGGTCACCTGAATACTCTGTTGGTAAGAAGCATTGTAAGCAAACTCAACCAGTGGTAAGTATTGAATCCACTTTTTGGGTTCGCGACAGCAGTATGCCCTAAGCATATCTTCAATGACTTGATTGACTCGTTCTGTTTGACCATCAGTTTGGGGAACAGAGTTGAGTTCCAATAGCCTCAAAGACAACCCTCCAGAAGTGTGATGTGAAAAGAGAGTCACAATCACTAATGATTCTTCTGGGTAATCCATGAAGTTTGAATATTTCCTTGATGAATAATCTTGCGATATCTGAAGCTTTATAGTTCATCTTGACAGTGATGAGATGTGCGACCTTGGTGAGCATATCTGCTACAACCAAAATAGAGTTATATCCTCCCTGAACTTGGGGTAAGCCAACAATAAAGTCCATACTAATGAACTCCCATTTCATTTGTGGAATGTCAAGTGGTTGCAATTTCCCAGGGCATTTTAACATGTTTTGCCTTAATGCGTTGACAAGACAAACATTCCGTGACATATTTGAGTACGCCTCCCTTGAGCCTTTCCCAAAAATAGCTCTTTCTAATCGTATTAAGGGTCTTGGCATAACCAAGATGCCCTGAGAAAGGGGAGTCATGGGCTTCCCAAAGTATCTTCTGCTTGAGAGTTTGGCTTGCAAGGATACATAATATTGTCCTAAAGTAAACAAGTCCATTATTGATGGAGAATTTTTGATACTTCGTCTTTAGCTTCGGGTCTTGATCCTTGATGGGGATCTCCCTTAGCATTTTCTGATAGACTGGATCATGATATGCCCCTTCTTTTGCTAGCTCAAGAATTGGGTTGTTTGGCATTGATACCTTTGTGGCTAGAGACCTTGCTATTGATGGATCTTGCAAAATGAGAGAATTTAGAAATGCCTTACGACTGAGTGCATCAGTAACTACATTCTCTTTTCCAGGCCTATATTTGATTTCAAAATCATATTCTTCCAGTACTTCAATCCATCGACGTTGCCTCATATTGAGCTCATTCTGGGTGAAAATCCATTTAAGACTCTTGTGGTCTGTTACTAAGGAAATTTTTTTACCTAGCAAGTAATGTCTCCAAAGTTTGAGAGCATGTATGATAGCCAACAGCTCCAAGTTGTGGATAGAATAATTCCTTTCATGGCTCTTCAATTTTCTTGAAGAATATGCTACGGGATGACCTTCTTGCATAAGTACACATCCTAAAGCAAGTGTGCTAGCATCAGTTACCACTTCAAACTCCTTACTAAGATCAGGAAGTTTCAGGATGGGTGCTGATACTAAGCTTTGCTTTAGTTTGTCAAAGCTAGTCTGTTCAGCAGGTGACCATACAATTGCTACTTACTTCTTTAGTAGATCAGTCAGAGGTGTTGCAATCAAAGCATAATCTTTGATGAAAATTTTGTACCACCCTATCAACCCAAGAAAACTACGTATTTCTTTGACAAAAGTTGGTGTTGGCCATTCTAGAACGTCTCTGACCTTAGCTGGATCTACTAAAATTCCTTCTGCTGATACAATGAATCCTAGATATTCAATCTGTTGCGTGAAAAATGCGCACTTCTTCTTCTTGGCATAAAGCTTGTGTACTCTCATTGTTTCAAGAACAATGCAAAGCTGGGGTTCATGATCCTTTCCTTGTTTTGAGTAGACTAGGGTATCATCAAAAAAGACGAGAACGAAGTCATCAACATAGGGCCTAAAGATATCCTGCATTAACTTGTTGAAAGTAGTAGGAGCATTCGTCAGCCCGAATGACATCATTAGAAATTCGAAGTGTCCATACCTTGTACTGAATGCAGTCTTCGGGATATCTTCTTCTTTGATCCTTATCTGATAATATCCAGATTTGAGATCTATCTTTGAGAAGATCTTTGCCCCTTGAAGATGGTCAAATAATTCATCTATTCTTGGAATGGGATATTTATTTTTGATGGTTGCTTGATTCAACCCTCTGTAGTCAATGCATAGGTGAAGAGTTCCATCTTTCTTCTTTTGGAACAACACTGGAGCTCCCCATGGAGAACTGCTAGGACGGATGTAGCCTTGATCTAACAGTTACTTGAGTTGCTCTTTCAGTTCGATAGCTTCTGGGATGGACATCTTATATGGCCTCTTTGTGATTGCTGCAACTCCTGGCACAAGTTTGAATTCGTGGTCGACTTCCCTTTGGGGAGGAAGTTCCGTCAGATCTTGAGGGAATACGCCTGCGTATTCCTTTAACCATGAGGGTTCTTCTCCGGATTCCTAATTCTGATCTAGCTTATTCAGTTTAATTAGATAGACAGGTAGACCCTTTTGAACACCTTTTATTATCTATGTTGCTTTTGCCAACTGTATTTTTGGCTTACCAGCCTCACCTTGAGTCGTGACTAGTTCCCCTTCAGAATTGCGGAAGGAGACTTGGCCCTTCCCACAGTGGATGTGGGCATCATTGGGTATTAGCCAATCCATTCCGAGTAAACATTCTTGAACACCTAGGTTCATTACCGTGAATCTCACAGAAGCTGGCTTCCCACCCAGTAGGAATTTCACCTTAGCAGTTTGCCTAGTACAAGTGACCTCACGACCATTTGCTAATTCCATAAGTAAGGTAGGTGCATCTATTGTGGCTATCCCTAATCTTTTTGCATAGATTGGTGAAATGAAGGAATTTGTGTACTACCATAGTCAATCAAGGTTTTGAAGTTTTTACCTTGATATTCTGATGGAGTTTGAATCACCGAGAATTGGCGATTCGGACCCTTCTTGTGATGAGTGGCGTGAACCATTGCTCTCTCACTGTCAGCATCCATGGATGGATTTTCTTCATTGTCCAGCTCCTGGTGGAAACATTGGAGGTTCTCCCTCTGGCCATAATGGTGGTTCCTTGGCCATGAGCGGCTCTATTTTGACCTTGGAATACCCCCTAGCGATGCCCTTTGCCAAGCTTGGGACACTCCCTCTTGAAGTGTTTGGGCTCATTGCAATGGAAGCAACATGGGTTGCGATCATTGCTTTGTGTTGAAACAAAGTTGTTGACAGCATTGACTCTAGCTTTCTTTCTTTGGCCCTGATTCTGACTCCGTGCTCTCTTACTCTGAGCCTTAGACATGCCCTTATTTTGATCCTTGTAAGGCCAAATCCTATTGTTCCTTGGTTTGGTCAGCACCTCCTGTATTATTGGAGCAGCTCGAATGAGCACTCTTATAGGTCCGTTGGGCGCATTGATTCCAATCCAGTGTTTATGGGCGGATTCAACCCAATACAGAATTTTGACACCTGATATGTTATATCCATTGGAGGTGCATACTTTAGGAGTGAGATGAACTTTGAATAATATGCTTCAAGGGATAATCCTAGTTGCTTCAAGTCATAGAATTCATTCATCTTTTGTGTGCGGTAGGCACGTGGCAGATACCTCCCTCGCACAGCTTCCTTAAGCTTATCCCAAGTGACTGTCCCCTCCGAGATCGCTTGGTCTCTGCACCACTGTTTCCACCAAAGTCTCACTTCACCAGTTAGCTTAAGTTTGGCGAGCATGGCTTGGTTAGCAGGTGCAGTTCCTGCTGCCTCAAAATAGTCCTCCATGGACTCAATCTAGATCTTGGCATCGGCTTGAACAATCCTTCTCTTGCCATCAAACTCAGGTGCTTAATTTGTTTGAGAAGGAATTTCTTCTCTTGAGCCGCAACTGGGCTTAGTGCAGGAGTCGGATTTGGAACCTATGCTTGGGGTTGCGTCTGAACAATAAGATTCTTTACGTTACCATCTTATCATATATTCTCATATTACGTTAATATGACTAGCACATCTTTTTAACTAAGTGATTTAATCACTTAACACCTTAGTTAACATTTATGATCAAGATAGATAATTGTAAAAAGTCTTATTTATTTATGAAGGCATAACCCCTTGAGTACATTTATTTTGGATAAGTAGGATAGGTTGATTGATACATCAGTTAGGGAAAAATAGGATTGTGTTACAATATGCTACAAGGATGGAATAATAATATGGAGTGGGGTCATGGATTTTTAGGAAACGGTAAGTCATAGGAAGGTTGGGGTATCCCTTCCTTTGATACCCATTTTTCTCATAGCACCCTAACACTTTGATTCTGTCATCAGCAGAGATCACTTGGGCCACTTTTTCATAGACATACTTATTCTGCTTGACTTGCCGACCGCCAACATGCAAAGTTGCGTTTACGCAAGCTTCGGCAAAGATGAAAAACTTCACGATCTTTAAATCCTCCATCCACTTGATTCTCTTCAAGTTGGTCTGAAGGTACGTGAGTCGGTGGGCTGCTATGTAGTATATTCCTAAGTCTCTCGTCCATCTCCACTCCTCATACATGGGTGAAGGATTATAGATGTCGTCCAGAATATTCATCATGCCAAGCCTCTGACACTAATTCGAAGCATGCATTGCAGTCATGAACATGACCTGGAACACCAAGAACTTGCTCCATGCTTCGTGACTCTACAACCCAGCATCCATAAGTGAGTAAATCATCAGCAATCATCAGGATTGCTGTTCCAAGTTTCACCCGTAGACTAGTACATAGGACTCGAGATCCCATCTCGAGTCACGTTGGCCTCTTGTGCGGGATCCGAAGGCAAGGAATTCATGGCCAGAGCCTCCCCTAGCACCCAGGCGACCTCCCGCTCCAAGCAGCACGCATGGAGAGACCTCTTGCGCAGCGGGTTCGGTCCATGTACCCGGCGCGGCTAACAACCCCCTTGGATAGGGCAAGGCAGGTAGTCAGAGGTAATTGAACCTGCCTCTCCATCAAGGCTATTAACCTAAAGCATAAAGTGTTTGGCCTTGAATTAGTTCCTTGAGCACAGAAGTTCAAACAACGTACCTAAGTGTATAATCACAATCAATTCTGTGGTCGTTCGTACGACCAACTGCTAAGGTGTGATTCCTTCTTCCTGAATACTCCCAGCATTCGATCCTAGATCGTTCGCGACTTGGCAAGATTCTAAGGGCTTGGCAAGCTAGGTTTCTTGTTTACCCTTTTTCTTTGGGTTAGGGTTTATACCCTACCGACCCCAATTATCATTACCTTAGGTTTCCTTGTACTATAGTCAAATGGATCTTGGACAACCCCGTCGTCCTTGGTTGGTCAATTTGCTTCTTGGCAGTTCACAATTGCCCTAAGTTTGACAAATCAGTCCCCAAGAGAGAGAGTTGTAGTAGGGCGACTACTCAACTCCTAACGAATCTAAATTGTCATTAGAACTCGCCTTCCTTGGCCTAGGATGTAGTAGTGTCATCTTATGATTTAATTGCAATAGCATATGACCTTGCAGACTTGATGCACGAGATAGATAGCAGTACCTATCTTGAGGAATTACATCTCATATCATATGGAAATATTTGATTAAGATATAGGATTTTGGGAGTTCCGTTGACCCCAATCCAAAACCCTAGTCCCACTAGGTTGAAGATTGATTTGGCTCTAGGATTTCTTGTGAGATTTTATCATTTGGTCCTTTGATCTTTAAGATGAGAACCCTAAGATCACGTCCTTTTTCCTTATGGACCACTTGTCCCTAGTAATATTGTCCAATCAGACAATTGGATGATTTTCTGAAATTATCCTCTCCAAATGACCAAGGCGTAGGCCTTGATCGATAATCCAACCTAGAGTTTAACCTATCGATTTATCTTGGACTAGGGAAACGTCCTAGTTCCATAGTCTAAGGTTGTAATGACAGTTTGCAAGCAACTCGCTTGGTCACTGAACATCCCTTGTTTGTCAATATTGCTAGTGTTCGTGTCCTAAGACCTAGTACCCTCTCTTACTTGCAACATAGAATGATCTAAGTACGAGAACGTTGGATTAACTCTGCAAGTGCAATACTAAACAAAATTTTCACTTAATTTAACCTATCTTTTCATATTGAATGTAACTATCATTTCATGCATATTGCATCCTATATGCTTTTCATGAAATAAAATATAACCCTTTTTCTTTTCATACAGTTACTTATGCATGCAAGTTGCTTATGCATGCAAGTTATGCTATGTACATTTACAATAATATTGAAATAAAAACGTAATCTTTTCTTTTCCCATGCAAGTCACGTGAAATAGAATGCAGTTGCTTATGGGAATTCTAAATAAAATATAACTATTTTATTCCTCTCTATAGCAACTATCTATTCTTTATTTAAACATCCTTCTATGAATTAACCTATTTACGATCATCACAAGGGATTTTTATTGCACGAATGCATTGAATACAACATAATTCATTCTTGCCAACGTAAATTACCCAATGCAAACCTTCCAAAGCACAAGAACATCGCAATATATATTTAACCTATATGTGAGATGCAACTAGGACATTATTGCATAAGTGCATCTTTTAACACATGACCATATATTAAAAAATGCAGCAACATTTCATCATGATGGTGCAAGAATTATAAGTACCTTGACATGCAATTTAAAACTTTTTCAAACATTCCTACGATTCTTTAAAAAAAAAACAAAGCGCTCAATTATAGTAAATTTCCATATGCGATTAAGTTTTCCCTATGCGAATTTATACTTAATGCACCCATATCATGCAAAAATGAAGAAGGTGAATTTGATGGAATCTAAACATCTGCTGGAGGGGTATTATCGATTCCTGCACTTCGGATGGGGACTCCTACATGTGCTCCTCTTGCTCCCGTGCATGCTCCTCTTGTGTGGTGCTTTGGGGCCATCGCAATTGGGATTTGGGAATAAGTCGGGTAGGTGGAGGGTGTACTAAAATTTCCTGCAAGTTGGTAGTCCTTTCTTCCCGCAAGGGAACTCCCTTCATGAACAAATTGTGTCCTTCACGCAATCTACGGGTGAAGCACCCCTAAGAAGCTTTTAGTGGAAGGTTCTTAAGAAGCTTCTTTAATTTCTTGTTTTCTGACAGTGGGCTCTGACAGCGTCGTGTTGAGAATGGTAATGAAGACGAAAATGATGATGATGAGGGTGATGACGGTCCTAGCAGCCTGGCGGTGTTTCAGGCGGAGCAAGGGGAGGCGGCACTGCGTGTCACACGAAGCAGGGGGAGGCAGCGCTGCGTGTCAGACGACCTGCCTGAGCGGGAGGCAGGGGCTCCCCTTATGTAGTGGGGAGGGGGTGGTTCATGGGGGGGGAGCCGACTGTTTGACAGGCCGCCAACCCTACACCTGGGGCCCACTCTTACTCCCTCTCTCTCTCTCTCTCTCTCTCCCCGACATGCTGTTGGCAGGGAGAGAGAGAGAGGTAAAAAAAATTGAACTAATTTCTAAAATTTTAAAAGGGGGGTTCTTATGCACGGGAAATGTTACACAAAGAGTCAAGGTAATAGCAATTGAGGACAATTGCTATCCCACCCTAGGGGTATAATGCCAAGAGGCATATTCCACGATAGAATCCGTGAGGTTTTTATTCCACAATGGATTCCGTGAGGTTTTTTCGGTGGATTACGTAAAACTATATTCATTTGTCGAGGCTCGTATGCAAGGTGGATTCCTTGTGTGAGAAGTTGATGAGGAGGCTTGTCCTTTTTGAGCGTCAAATTAATTTAATGTGCACGTGGGTGATTCCACAGCGGGTGATTTCGCAAAATACATATTAAATTCATGGACGTTTATGAGTTTATAATGCACTCGTATTAAATTAAGGTTAGAACAGAGTTCCAACCTATTTAATTATTTTGTAGTTGAAGACTACTATGTATTCACTTTTGTGGATTTTATTTTATTATTTTCTAACAATTTTGAATGCTTCAGTTGATGTGTAGAGCAGGCAACGGTGGCATTGGGAAGCACCAGGCAATGGTATGTTTTCAGATTACCTAGAAGAATTATTATTTTTGATGGGCGCGTGCCTTATCATTAAAGGCGTGGCACCAATATTTATTTAGACCCACTTATTTATTGAAACACTTGACAAACATTTATTATTTTCTATGCGCATAGGTACTCAGTTCAACTATTTCATTATTTGACCTTGTATTTGGGCACAACCCAATTTTTGGATGCCCAAATGCTTTACTCTTTATTTGGGCAAAAGCAAACACAAAAGCCAAAAGCATGCTAATTGTAAATTAAGATATTTTTAAGCTTAGGGATTAATAAATTCATAAATACATGCCTTGTGAAGCGCTCATACAAGGCATGGGGGGAGATTGCACCCAATTGGTCTTCCAAATCTTCAGAAGTTAGAATTGAATTGCTTTGTATCAAAGTTACCATTAGTCAAAAATTGTTGTGGTCACTTTTCTCATCCACAAATGCTATCTTCTGTATCATGCGCTAAAGAAATTGCATCCTCCAAAGTCTTTGGCTTGTTGAACATATTCACTTCCGCATAGAAGTGACCAAGCAAACCAGACATAGACTTGCACTTGTGGATCACCTCAAGAACAACTTCAAATATTCAAAGTTGTAGTAAGGCACTCCAGAGATGCTCAATGTATTGTGTAATGGATTCACGATCTCTTTGTTGCAGAAGATCCCACTGTTTGATTACTTTTTCATGGAATTGAGGTGGAAGAAAATTCCGTAAAAATTTCTTTTGAAAGGCCTCCCAAGTAGAGGAACAATCAACACTCTTGTGGACAACAGTCCACCATAACGATGCTCTGTCTACTAGATGGTTAGTGACGCATTTAAGTTTATATTTTTCAGCATATTGCTCTTCATGAAAATAGTCATCAAGCTAACTGATGAAAGCGAGAACAATTTTTCCACAACGTTGCCCATTAAAAGTAAGAAATTTGAAATTTCTTTTACTTATCTTGACTTCTTTCCTGAGAGACTGTGCATCGAGTGTCATGTCAATCATACATCAAATAACATCTTCAGGTTGTGCTCTGTCTTGATTGACAGTGGATCATTGAAGTATAGCCAATTGTGCTTGAAAATTTTGACGTGCTCTTCACTCTTCTTGAAGTTACATCATAATTAGATCTGATTTTTGCTTCATAGTTGGCTCTAGAAAATCACATTCGCACATAAAATCTTCCATATTTTGATTGGATGTCCTGCAAAATCTCAAACAACCTCATACACTTGAAACCTTGTTAGAAGGACAAGCGTAGGTCAAATTGGATTTACAAGGCTTGCTTTAAAAAAAAAAGGCTTTTGCTTTTATGATCTTGCTTCTTTCATGGGTACAGCAATTGACGACAGTCTTCTTCCAAACGAAAAAATCTTCCGTATAGACTGCGTGTGACAGTCTGCTTGTTGGAAATCAACTCTGCCAAAGTGTAGGTGTGAACAGAGGCTTGCTGAGGCTTGAAGATCGGTTTGAGAATATCACAATAGGAACAATTGCTATGTAGAAGATTATTAATGAAACTTTAAGCTTTAATAAGGCTTAGTAGCTTACTTTAAGCTTTTTAATAAAAGCTTAAGCAAATCGTCAAAGTCAGTGTGCAGCACGGCGGTATCTTTTTGACGGCATCGATGGCGATCAATACATCCTTCCACTGCCAATCGTTGAATTGTGGAAGATTAAGTCTCTCTTAAGCTTTTTAAGCTTATAAACTCCAAACTTAGTTAAGTTCTTCTCTATTTCTCTAATACACAAAGACTACTTACAAAGGATCTTCAGAGGTGGTCCTCCACCTCTTGGGAGAGGTCCTTTGCGATCTGACAGCACAGCAAGGGATTCTTCACCGCCAAGAACACGCTTGTATTGACAATTTGTCACGAGATTGCCTGTAGAGCCCATTCTTTCTAGGGGCTTTGCCTTCATGTGAGATGGTAAGCGATTTGAAGCCCTTGATCTCAGTTTCACTGTGATACCACTAGTATGCAAATTTGATGCTGTATGTGCACGTAGTGAACACCAGAAGGTCCCCAAGAACAAAGAACTATACAAAAGCTTCATAAAGACAAAAAGAGATTTCCCCCCATGCCTTGTGTGAGTGCTTCACAAGGCATGTATTTATAAACTTATTAATCCCCAAGCTAAAAAATAGCCCAGTTTACAATTAGCATGCTTTTGGCTTTTGTGTTTGCTTTTGCCCAAATAAAGAGTAAAGCGTTTGGGCATCCAAAAATCAGGTTGTGCCCAAATGCAATGTCAAATAATGAAATATTTGAATTGAGAGCCTATGCATATACAAAATAATAAATGTTTGTCAAGTGCTTTAATAAATAAGTGCATCTAAATACATATTGGCACCATGCCTTTAATGATAATATATGTCCCCATAAAAAATAATAATTCTTCTAGGTAATCTGAATACACGCCATGGCCCAATGCTTCCCAATGCCACCATTGCCTGCTCTATATATCAACTGAAGCATTCACAATTGTTAGAAAATAATAAAATAAAATCCACAAAAGTGAATACATAGTAGTCTTCAGCTATAAAATAATTAAATAGGTGGGAACTCTGTCCTAATATTAATTTAATATGAGTGCACTCTAAACTCATAAATGCCCATTAATTTAATATGTATTTTGCAGAATCACCTACGAATCACCCACGTGCACATTAGATTAATTTGATGCACAAAAAGGACAGACATCCCCGTAAACTTCTCGCACAAGGAATCCACCTTGTGTACGAGACTCGACAAATGAATATAGTTTTACAGAATCCATTGAAAAACCTCATGGAATCCACTGTGGAATAAAAAAAATCATGGAATCCACTGTGGAATATGCCTCCTGGCATCCAATAAAGGGCATAATGTGGCTTGTCTTTGAAGAACTGCCAAGTCCGTAGGGGACAAAGAAGGAACTGGTTACATAGTAGGATTCTGCGAAGAAGAACATGACTGAACCAATTGATCATTAAGTTGTTGAATTTGAATGTTGCTTTGTTCTAGGGTAGTGTTAGCTAATTTAAGCTCCTAGGTTTGGGCATCTATCAAAACTTGAGGCTCTTGAGATTCCTTTAACAATCTATCCCTCTCCTTTGTCACATTAACCACTTGGGATTGAGTGTCAGCCAACTGAGTTTGCAAACCAAAAATTACTCAATGACAACATCAGTGCATTCAGTAGGAGGAGGAGATTTTGGTGGATCAACTAGTAAGGTAGAAACTTCCTCCAGAGGGGCATCATATACCAAGAAGAAAAAAAGGCAGGAGCCAAATATAACATTAGTTACATTACCCCTTGTGGCTCTGACAAAGTGTTGATCCATCTTTGACAAAAGATAAGAACTCCAATCAATAGTTATGCCTTTCAGCACCATTCTAGAAGCTGTAAACAACTCCTTGGAAAGGTAGTTAGAGGGTGTCTTGGTAGGCATAAACCTGTCCTGAAGAAATTGACAAAGCTACTTCTACACAGGATTAGAGATCATGGAGAAACTGATGCCTTAGGTAGTAATAATCTTCTTAGGGTCCAACACATCCTGTGTTTGCTTTTGCAACAACTTAAGGATATCCTTGTTCGAGAACAATTGTCAACGAGTAGTAGGGAAAGAGTCTCCTCGATAGGGTAAAGACAGAGCCTTACCTAAGCTTTTAGGTGTCAGTTGGATAACTGTTCCTCTTACAGGACCAAACCTCTTACTATAAGAGGCTAGAAACTGATCACCACAGATTATCAGTATCCTCTAGGATAAGTGGCAATGAAAGTGCTACAAACTTGGCTAAGCCCGCCTTGCTGATAAGATTTGAATCCAATAATAAAGAGTAGTCATGAGACGCCAATGGAATATATTGAGCTGGGAGAGGATTACAGGGCACCATTCAGATGGATTACACATACACACCACACACACAATCAGTCACAACAAATGCATGCAAAATAATAGGATATGAATAAGATATCAATATGAATAAACTGACATGGACTCGATTGACTAACTAACCACCCCAAGCAGTCCACATCCTAGAAAAAATCCAACATGACCTCTACACATGTGCGATCGAAAGCTTCATGCGATGCAATATAATTTGACATCATGAATCCCCGTATCAGGCAGAAAAGAAAAATTGTTGGGGGTAAAGGCGCCTCTGCCTAGCCGCCCATGTATTACTACACTAACAATCACCGCCACTGCACACTGCAGGTGGTGGGTGCCCATCACCATCACTTTATTCTTTATTCTTTTAGTGATAGTTTGAATAAAGGAAGGCCCGGTCACACATTGTGACTGTTGAAGTTCCCATTTCTAGTCTCTCCCTTTCTTGCTCTTGCTCTCTCGCCATAGCTCTGGAGTCCAACCTTCACTCCCTTTCAACTGGTATCAGAGCTTTGCTTTCCGACTCTTGAGCTTGGTTCATGGCATTCTCAGCATTCCCGACAACCATATCCGACTCCTTCAAGCTCCCGTCACTCCTCGGCTTCTCGAGCACCTTCCCGGCATTTTGGGGCACCTTCAGGGCATTACATCAAAGGTATTTGATCATTTTCTTCAGGTTTTACTTCAGTTCTCTAGCCACACAGGCTGTGTACAGTTTGGGGCAGCCACCATTGAAGCTTCGGTGCTTCACATCTTCATTGCCCCTGCTCAAGAACCCTTGAGGCTTGGTGTGTGCCTCCTTGGGCACCTACTTGAGCCCCTACTCCACCCCAGGTATGCCATGTGGGCTACAGGCCCCCCAGGATAGCAACACATTGTTTGCGCCTGTTTCAGGATGATCCATATTTGCTCCACACCAGTCCTCCTCAAGCTCCAGGCCATTGGGCACTTCTACAAGCTTCATTTGAGGCATTTGCACATGCTTGATGCTTAGTCTTGCAGGCTTGAGCATTGGACATTGATTTGGGGTAGATTCAAACACTATTTGGGACTATTTACAACAGTTCACAGTCATGTTATGCTGATGTTACATTGACAGTAAATGCTATGCTTGTCTAGGCATACATAGTCAACCAGTTTGATGCCTATTGGATGCCGATTGACTTGGGGATGGATTGCACATGTTATGCCTGTCAAGATTGTGGGAGAGAAGGAAGGAGTCTCACTTGTAGCTTTCTTGCTTGCACAATGGGGGAAGACACATAAGGGTGGAGGCTGAAAAACAGTTTTCCTCTTCTTAGTTGTGGAAGCCAAAAGAACACTAGTACAAAGAAATAGAGGAACCCTATGTATGGGTCTCAAACCAAACTCAACTAACTAAGGTGGCATACTAACTGAGCCACGAACTAGAGTAGATAAGGATAGCTATCATGTAGCTATTATTCATGGGCGGTGTACCAACCGCGTCTGCAACTGACAAGTCGGTGACATAAATACACAACGGTCACCCTGGCGTATCACGAGTGGAGCTCGATATCTCAACACTCCCCCTCGAGCTCAATCCCAATTCCTGCACACCAAGCAGGTCTCTGAACTTGCGCAGCTTCTCTGCGCCCAATGCCTTCGTGAATATGTCAGCTACCTGATCCTCTGTGCTGACATAAACTAGATCAATAAGACCTAGTAAAACCCTCTCTCGCACATAGTGATAATGTACCTCAATATGCTTTGTTCTAGCATGATAGACTGGGTTATTTGCCAAGTGTATACTACTCATGTTGTCACAATAAATGACAACTGGCCCATCTGTAGACTGATATTGCAACCATTGCTGCACCCCTGTACTCAGCCTCTGTGCTCGACAAGGCAACTGTAGGCTGTTTCTTGCTGCTCCAAGTGACTGCAGCACTCCCAAAAGAGAACACATATCCACTGGTAGATCGTCTATCAGAAATACTACCAGCCCAATCAGCATTAGTGTATCCATGCAACTGTATCTGAACCCCAGTCTCATAAAATAGTCCATACTGCAATGTGGACTTCACATACCTGAGTATGCATCTAGCCGCATCCAAATGTGGTTTCCTTGGAGCCTGCATAAACTGACTTACCAATCCAACAGCATAGCTCAAATCTGGCCTGGTAATAGTCATATAAATCAAACTTCCTACTATGCGTCTGTACATACTAGGGTCTTCTAGAAGCTCACCTGCATCTGTGCTCAGCTTCACATTCTGCTCCAAAGGAACTGAAATAGGCTTACAGCCTGTCATCCCATATTTGGAGAGCATGTCCAATCCATACTGCCTCTGCAAGAGCTGTATCCCACTTGGTGATCTAATCACCTCAATGCCCAAGAAATAACGCAGCTCTCCCAAATCCTTCATCTCAAACTTCTGCTTCAATAGCATTTTCACATGAAGGATATCTTCATCACTGTCACCTGTCATAATCAAATCATCAACATAAATGACAAGGAGCATAATACCTTTCTCTGTTTTTCTCACGTAAAGTGAGAAATCTGCCTTGGAAATTTGAAAGCCAATAGTGACAAGATACTGTCCTATCTTATCAGACCATGCTCTAGGTGCTTGCTTCAAGCCATACAAGGCTTTCTTCAACCTGCAAACAAACTCAGGATGAACAGCATGCATATAACCTGGTGGCTGCTCCATATAGACCTCTTCTTGCAAATCACCATGCAAGAAGGCATTCTTTACATCCATCTGATGTAAAGACCATCCCTTTGATGCAGCCATAGCAATGACTGCTCTTACGGTTGCCATCCTTGCAACCGGACTAAATGTTTCTTCATAGTCAATGCCATATGTTTGTGCATACCCCTTGACTACTAATCTTGCCTTGTATTTGTTCACAGAACCATCTGCATTGTGCTTCACCTTATAAACCCACTTACAGCCAATTGCATTTTTACCTTTAGGCAAAGGTACCAATTCCCATGTAGCATTTGCTTTCAAGGCATCCATTTCTTCATCCATGGCTTTCTCCCATTTTTCTTTTCCCATGGCTTGCTTAAAAGAAGTGGGTTCTGGTTCCTGTATCACTTTGACCATATATGCATAGTGAATGGCTGTAAATCCATCATATTTCAGCCTATCCACAAGATACCTAGCTCTCGTAGACCTGCGCAAAGTAGGTTCACTCCCAGGTGCTCTCAAAATATCCCTGGTCTTCCTTACTCCAGGTGTAACAATAGAAGGAATACCCAACTCATCATCAATGCTGTGTTCTGAGCCACTGGATTCACCATCCACATAAGAGTGACTTGCATTCACATCAAACATGGACTGATCAACCTTCTCTTTTCCTTTTTGTGATACCTGCATACCACTATCTGCATTACTTTGAGAAGATTCTCCTGATCTCAATCTGCCTGTCCATGGCAAAGAATGTGAACCACTGCTAGAGGACGCTCCAGGTCCACTAATATTTTGTGACTGCTGCTGTGAATTCTGTGCAACATTACCATTTTGTGCATCTACATCATCAATCACATTTACTGGTTTATACCAGCTACTTACCTCATCAAAAACATCTCTGCTCATTATAAACTTACGAGTAGAAGGGTTATAGCATCTATACCCTTTTTGCTGCAGAGAGTAACCAATAAAGATGCACTTCTCAGCTTTTGGATCCAACTTGGATCTCAACTCATCTGGCACATGTACATAGGCAATGCAACAAAAAATTTTCAAATGAGAAATATCTGGTTTCCTACCAGTATACCTCTCCTCTGGAGTCATTCCATGTATTGCTGCAGTGGGAGTCTTGTTCATTATGTAGACTGCTGTAGCAACTGCTTCAGCCCAATAAAAATCTGGCAAGTCTTTTTCATTGAGCATGGCACGAGATACCTCTCCAATATGCCTGTTTTTCCTTTCTGCAATTCCATTTTGTTGTGGGGTATGACTGCATGAATATTGCTGCTTTATGCCATGCTCCTGCAGGAACCTTGCAAACTCATTTGAGAGGTACTCTCCCCCTCCATCTGACCTTAGGCATTTTATCTGCAAGCCTGTTTCTTTTTCAACCATTGCTTTAAGAGTTTTGAAGTGCCCAAAAACTTCACTTTTCTTTTTCATAAAATGCACCCAAACTTTTCTGCTATAGTCATCAATAAAAGTAACAAAATAATGACAGCCTCCAAGAGATGCAGCTTTAGTAGTCCACACATCAGAGTGGATTAATTCCAATGGCTTCTCACTCTCTTGAACATGTCTAGGAAATGGTTTCCTTGCCTGTTTTCCAAACTGACAGGCTTCACATACCTTATGCATTTCTGCAACCTTGAATTTAGGCAAACCTGCAACAATATTTTGGGCCTGCATTGATTTAAGTCGCTGTACATTAACATGACCAATGCGTTTATGCCAGATATCAATATCTGCAACTACACCGGTCCCATGTGCAAACATTGCTGCACTCAATTCAGACATGTCTGCATCCAACGTAAACATTATGCCCTTCTTCTTTCCTTTTGCTATCAAGCGACCTTTATTTTTCATATCCTCAACAAAGCATCCATGAGGATTAAATCTGACCTGCAAGCCGTGCTCAACCGTTTGACCAACAGAAACCAGATTCTTGGTGATATTCGGGACATGAAATACATCGGACAGGTATTTCTTTTTCCCATCCTACATAGACAAAGGAATTTTTCCAATCTGCACAATAGGATGTGCAGTATCATCACCAGTCTCCACAAATCCTGGTTTTTCCATTTTCCTTGCATCCTCCATCCATTCTGCATGACCTGTCATGTGGTTTGATGCACCTGAGTCAACATACCATACATCATTGCTTTCTTCTGCACTTGTCACAGAATTGTTCATGTGCTGCACCATAAACAAATGATCATTTCTGTCATCACCCTGTCTACTAGAAGATGCATAATTCCCTTGTTGCAGTTTTCCATTCATGATGTCATTCTGCTTTTTATAGCAGTCTTTAGCCATATGACCCATTTTACCACAATAGTAGCATTCAACATTACTGTTTGCATTTTGGCCTCTTTGCCATCCACCACGACCTCTTTGGCTCCCCCTGCCTCTAGAGTTACCACGTCCTCCTCCATAGGACTGGTTTTCTTGAGTTTGCTGCATATTCTGATTTCTACCACAGCCTCCAAATCGGCCTCCTCTACCTCTGCCTCTACCTCTTCCAGCATTTGAGTAGAAGACAGCTTCTTTTGAAGTTCCTCCTGAAGAAGATGCACCACCATTTCTCTGCTCCTCAGAAATTAGAAGAGCAATCAACTCCTCAAAATCAGGAAATCTTTCACGAACTGAAATGGATGTCCGAAACTGTGCATAATCCTTTCCTAGACCATTCAAGGTCACAGAAACTAAATCATCATCTTCCACTGGCAACCCAATGGAAGCAAGTGCATCTGCAATCTTCTTCACCTTCATGTGGTAGTCATTGATACTCATATTTTCTCTTTGCACATTATGCAACTCTTGCTTGAGCTGCATTTTCCTGGCTTGCGTATTTGTGCTATACATTTTTGACAGAGTATCCCATGCCTCCTTTGGCGTACTTGCATCCTGAATATGCACAATCATAGAGTCTGAAATACTGATAGACAGCCAGTACATAATTTTCCTGGCTCTCTCATGCCATGCTTTGAATGCCTGCATTTGCTGTTGATTGGGAACATCCGGAAGAACTGGTTCTTCTTCATTTCCTGCAACAAATTCCCAATATCCTTTTCCCATAAGGAAATTCGTCATTCTAAACTTCCATGCATGGAAGTTGTTCTTGTCAAGCTTTTCAGTGACAATCTGTGAAAGAGAATCAGACGCCATTACAGAATACTGCAAAAAATTCTGTCACTGCAAAAAACACAGCTTCACCCTCACAAGGGCAAATCTGCAAAACTGGCGAAAGTGGTATTTGACCACACAGTCACTTCCTAGTGACAATTTTGCATCAACAGGCAACAAGGATGATTCTGTAGCTCCCAACGTCTCTGTGCACAAGCATACGATGCACTTTCTACAGTAACTTTTCACGACCTGTAGAACAGTGGCTGCACAGCATAAAACTGGGCCTTTTCCTGAGTGGGTGCAGAAAACTTCCGCCTCCAAAACAGGCCCCGAAATGGCCTCAAATCAAATAAACAAGGTCGCCAAGGGCTAAAGCCCTTACCCGCAGCATATACTGCCCTCTTGCTTCACCTTGAAGGGCGTCTCAACCTGAGACAATGCACTCTTGCAATTTCCGGCTGTGCTACCTGCAGAGATCTGCTCCCAAAACAGAAAATGAAAGAAACACTGCTCCTCTTACCAGAACACCGCGAGCTTGGCTTGCTTTCTTGAGCTCCTTACCACGAACAAGGCTCTGATACCATGTCAAGATTGTGGGAGATAAGGAAGGAGTCTCACTTGTAGCTTTCTTGCTTGCACAATGGGGGAAGACACATAAGGGTGGAGGCTGAAAAACAGTTTTCCTCTTCTTAGTTGTGGAAGCCAAAAGAACACTAGTACAAAGAAATAGAGGAACCCTATGTATGGGTCTCAAACCAAACTCAACTAACTAAGGTAGCATACTAACTGAGCCATGAACTAGAGTAGATAATGATAGCTATCATGTAGCTATTATTCATGGGCGGTGTACCAACCGCGTCTGCAACTGACAAGTCGGTGACATAAATACACAACGGTCACCCTGGCGTATCACGAGTGGAGCTCGATATCTCAACAATGCCATCATTTTGGCATTGATTTGGGACTGAAATTTCTTAGTTTTTTACAGTCATTTCATGCTGTAATAAAAGCGGGCTGAAGCTATTTTACATGCTTTGGTTTATGCCTATTAGTTCCGGCCTATGTCTTGGATATATGCCATGAAGTATTGATCTTTGGGATATGACTTTGAGCTTGGATTTCATTCCGGATGCTTTTGGAAGAGCTTTGACATTATGCACTCATTGACATGGTTCGTGCTTGACAGTGGTATATGCTTTGACAGTGATGCTCCTTGGGTTTATGCATACCCGTTGCCTACGGCTTGATGCTCATGTCACGGTTGATTACCCTATGCATACGTTGAGCTTGAGTGCTCATTGAAGCTCCACATTCGATGCATTTTGGATTATCTGGAGTTGTCTTGGATGTTACTTGGCTTGTCAAAGTTTGGATTGGGATGTATTTGATGTCTTACATGCTTATGGATGCTACATACAGATGCTCTACCGCCTACATGTTCGGGATGTACTATTGATATACTGTCTTGGACTTATGTCATTGGCACTGTGTCTTGCCTTGGTTTGATTTCTTGAGCTCATACATATGGCTTTTGTGCCAGTGGGAGCATTCTTGAATGCTTATAAGACATTGAGCAGGTGGTACTTTTATGCATTGAGCCATTACATGCTATTGAGCAGTTACAAACACTTGAGACTTTGGGACTTCTTACCTTTTGGGATGATACATCATATGTCTTGGTTCACTATATGCTTATGAGCTAAGTCTTAGTTTTGGATCCGTATCTTTGTGAATTGACACCTACTTGTGTCAAGTTTTGGTAGTGGCAAGAACACTTTGCCCCGTTGACTCGGGGGTGTGCCTACTCACTGGTAGATGTTTGTATGACATACTTGGGTGTTGGATTCATGCTTATCAACCGCCATATGCTAATACTATGCCCGCATGATGCCAGCTTTGGTCTTGGCAGTATCTGATTGCCTTGGGATCCGATTTTGGCACTGTTAGCTCTCTTTTATACTGAAATCTGAAATTTATTATAGCAAGCGTATATGTATGGACTGACATGGATTTTTCATGCTAAAACACTCTGAAATGATGTACTTTCACTAGTACTTGGTGGGCAGTAGCTTTAGTTCCACTTTCCTTGCCATTTTCCCTCGATTTTGGTGATTTTTTTTTCATTCTTTGCAGTAAACAGCAAGCAACTTTGAACTACCTACAGTCTTCCAGACTGCATTATGGCGAGTTCGTCCACTGATCATGCTATTTTCAACATCACTAAGCTTGATGGTACAAACTTCTCTTATTGGAAGAGCCAGATTTGGCAGGTGTTGGTGCAGAAATTGCAGATCAAACCTTTGAGGTTAAGCGGGCATCCGCCTGCAACTATGCCAGATGAGGAATGGCTTGAACTTGATGAGTTATGTATTGTCTCTCATAGAACATGTTCACTATAATGTCTTTGAGGAAGAACAGAGTGCATGGCAGTTGTGGGAAAAGATAAAAAATCTCTATGACAAGAAAAGTCTAGCGAGTCAGATGTATTGGCTGAAGCAGCTTATGGATCTGTGCATGAAGGAGAATGTGACTATGTCTGCTCACTTGAGCCAGTTCCATGCTATCCTCAAGAACTTGACTTCGCAGGACATCACTTTTGGAGAGGATGTCACTCCTCTTTTCTTGCTTGGTACTCTTAATGAGTCATGGGATGTATTCCGCACTGCATTATGTGCCTCTACTGCTACCTTGAAATTATCTGATGTTGAGAGTGTTCTTCTGCAGGAAGAGGTTAACCGTAAGAATTTGGATGCATCTCATGTGTCTCATGCTATGACAGTTAGAGGTAGGAATGATGGATATGGAAAGCATGGCAGTGGTAGTGGATGTGGATGGGATTCTCAGAAATCTCGGTCCAAGTCTCGTGGGAAGTCACGTACCAAATCCCGTGGCAGGAATGCAGATGTTACTTGTCACCATTGTGGGAAAAAGGGCCATATTAGGCCACAATGCCATATATTGCGCAATGAAAGGCACAAAGATAAGGGAAAAGACAAATTGCAAGATAAGTCTTCTGATCGTAGCATAGTACTTGCAAAGTCCAGTGTTGAAATTGAAGAGATCAATGTTATGCAGCCTGAGGATGTTGATGATGATGATTATATCCTAGCAACTTCTTCTAGTGCTTCGCAGGTGACAAAGATACACTCTATGTATGTACAGTGTTGGCTCTTGGACTCAGGTGCGTCCTTTCATGTGACACCTTGCCGAGAGTGGTTTCATTCATACCGTACTGTTTCGGGTTCTGTGCGCTTGGGTGATGACAGATCTCTTGATATTGTGGGCATTGGTGATGTTAGGCTGCAAATTCCTTCCGGCAGCAGTTTTGTTATGCAGGATGTATGTCATGTACCTGCCTTGACATGGAGTCTCATGTCATCTAGACAGCTTGATGATGCAGGATATCATGTATGTTTTGGAGACTCTGCATGGAAGATCACTCGTGGCAGACTTGTGATTGTGAGAGGTGCCAAGGTTGGCAGTCTCTACCCCTTGATTATATTAGCTTCTTTCCTTGATTATGTTTTGTCTGTAGGTTCTATCCCACATGTATCTCTTTGGCCCGTTTGGGCCATATGTCTCTGAAGGGAATGAAAATGCTTTCTGCTTTGCAATACTTACTGCCCCTTGATTATGCATGTTTTGATTCATGTGAGCATTGTCTTTATGGTAGGCAGACTAGGTCTATGCATAAGAAGTCTGATAGGCCACCCATGAGTGAGCCCTTGGCATTGGTACATTTGGATGTCTATGGGCCCATGCCTTGTCAGTCTATGGGTGGTGCAAAGTATTTTGTTACATTCATAGATGATTTTTCACAGAAAGTTTGGGCTTATCCCATTAAGCTGAAATCCGATGTCTTAGTAGTGTTTCAGAGATGGCTTGCATTGGTTGAGAACCAGTCTGGGTATAGGCTACAATGCCTAAGGACATATAATGGGGGTGAGTATGTCTCACGTGCTTTTGAGAACTTATGTGATGAGAGGTGTATTAAGCATCAGTTGACCATCCCCTACACCCCCCCAGAATGGTTTGGCTGAGCGGATAAATAGAACCATCCAGGAGCGTGTATGTAGTATGCTTAGCCATGCAGGCTTACCACAAAGCTTTTGGGCTGAGGCAGTTAGTACAGCTATGCATGTCATAAACATATCACCCTCTAGTGGTTTGGATTTCCAAGTCGCAGAGGAGGTATGGATTGGAAAACCTCCCTCTTATGTGCATCTCCGTGTCTTTGGATGTGAGGCATTTTGCCATGTGCACAGGGACAAGAGAAGTAAGATGGATCCCAAGAGTGTCAAATGCATTTTCCTTGGCTATGGGGATGTAGGCAAGATGGGTTACCATCTCTGGGATCCGCAGGTGTGGAAAGTCATCTGCAGTCATGATGTAGTCTTCCATGAAGACAAGATGCATAGACAGCCTGAGAGAGTTGTTGAGATCCACAGGGTCATATTTCAGGAGGAGCCGAGAGCTCCCGCACAGCCAGTTGGACAGCCTATAGCTAAAGCAGATGCTCATGGTCAGGGCATTGGACATGCATCTAGGCAGACATCAGAGCCTTCTATGAGATGGTCTACTAGAGACAGACATCCCACCAGATAGATTTCAGCCCTCGATGCATTATGTCTTGGTTACAGATGCAGGAGAGCCTTTCACTTATGATGATGCTATGCACAGGGGTGACAGTCACTTCTAAGGGATATGCAGTCTGAGATAGACTCCCTACATAAGAATGACACTTGGGATTTGGTTTCCTTGCCTACGGGCAAGAAGGCTTTGCCATGTAAGTGGGTGTACAAGCTAAAAAGTACCCCTGGACACTGCAAGCCGGCATACAAGGCTAGATTGGTAGCAAAGGGTCTTAAGTAGGAGCATGGTGTGCACTTTGATGAAGTCTTTTCTCCTATGGTTAAGATGATCACCATGCGCTTAGTCTTGGCTTTGGTTGCTCAGCTTGACTTGGATTTATACTAGGTGGATGTCAAGACAGCTTTCTTACATGGGGACTTGCATGATGAGATTTATGGGAGCAGCCTAAGGGCTTGGTTCTAACCTGGGTTCTAACCTGGCAGGGAGCACCTAGTGTGCAAATTGAAGAAAAGTTTTTATGTCTTGAAACAGGCACCTAGGGAGTGGTATCATAAGTTTGATGCATTTATGCAGTCACAAGGCTACAGCTGGAGTGCTATGGATCCATGTCTTTACAAGAAGAAAGCCCATGATGGTTCTTTATTGATTTTGGTACTCTATGTGGATGATATGCTGCTAGTAGGGAAAGCTCATGATGAGCTAGATGCTCTTAAGGCTCAGCTCAAGAAGAGCTTTGAGATGAAGGATCTAGGATAGGCCGCTCACATACTTGATATGCGCATTAGACGCGACAGGCATCAGGGACTCCTCTACTTGTCACAGAGGGAGTATATTCATAAAGTCCTTGAGCGCTTTCACATGCATGGCGTAAAGCTTATTGGCTGTCCATTTCCTTCTTATGTGATGGTATCACAGGCTGATTGTCCGTAGACAGATGAGTAGAGGGCAGAGATGGCCAAGATTCTCTATGCATCCGTAGTGGGCAGTCTTATGTATGCCATGATAGACACTCGTCCAGATATTGCCTTTGCAGTTGGTGTTGTGGCATGCTATATGGCTACACCTGGCAAGAAGCATTGGGATGCTGTGAAGGGTATCATGAGGTACCTGAAGGGCACTGCAGATATGTGCATATGCTATGGCAGCCATGATACAGGAGTCATGGGGTACACTAACTCTGGTTATGTAGGACATGCAGGTAGTAGGAAGTCCACTTCCGGCTATGTATTCACCTATGTTGGAGGTGTTGTTTCTTGGATGTCCAAGGTGTAGAAATGCACATCCCTTTCTACTATAGAGGCCGAGTATGTTGCAACCACTAAGGCTTGCAAGGATGCCATTTGGTTGGGTCGTTTGGTTGCTGACCTTGGTATTGATGCTATCCCTACATTGCATTCAGATTCTATGAGTGCTATTCAGTCAGCCAAGAATCCGGTCTTCCATGCGAAGACGAAACACATTGAGGTGAGGTATCACTTACGTGGGCTCGTTGAGGACAAGTCTGTTGATCTTGTTAAGATCTTGACTGACCTGAATCCTACAGATCTACTCACGAAAAGCCTCTCTACAGAGTGCTTTGCCTTTCTCAGGAGATTGATGGGTGTGGGATGAGATGACGTCTTTCCTCATCCTTGTTAGAGTGAGCGGGATCTAGGACATGGTAGTGAGTTATGGTGGATGGAAGGAGAAGAGTAAACTCATGATGGAGGAGACAAAGACACTGTTTGTTACACAAGTGAATTAGGTTCCAAGATTGAGACTTGGACTCATAAACACAATCTTGTGTATGTGGACAATGACACTGACACTTTACTGATAAGAAAAGAGTACTATCATTGCATTAAGAAAAAAGGAAGCAAGCACAATGCTTTATAGGAAAGTAGGAAATTGTAGTAGGCACTACTGTGCATATGGGATAGGTCAGCCTGCATGTCCTTGGCCCTGAAGCTCCATACAAAGAGGCTGTTAGTGAGTGTGATTGCTGAATCTCAACACCCCTCCTCAATCACAACTAGAAAGGCACAAAGTGTGTAGAGGCTGTAATGAGAACCACCTACAAAGTGTGGGCACACCACAAACATGGTAGACACTAGAGATTGTCGCAGAAAAGGCTAAGTGTGGGCACCAAAACATGATGGACATCCAGAGGCTATAACAGGGGCCTCACAAAGTGTACAGGGATTGTAATGCCAAGTTACATGAGGAGTTTACAAAGCTTATGGCCAGAAGCATTAGGGCAAGGAAATACAAAACTAAAAAAGTCTATCTGAATAGAAGGACTGATGAGGTTTGTCCTTCTCCTGGTGGTCTTCTTCTTCCTTTGCTCCATTTTCTTCTTCTTTTTTGACTGCGACTAGATAGGCCGTTTGGGATCTCTTTCTTGCGTGGTAGAAATTCTCGGTGTGTCCGGTCCTTTTGCAGAAGTCACAGAAGATCTGATCCTTCTTGCCTTTGTACCTGTTGCCAACATATAATGCATGCTCATCTCTAGAGGTACTTGGTTCTTCCTTAGTTTTTAGCTTCTTTTCCTCTTCTAATAGTGATGCCTGGATATCAACAAGTTCAAGATTTGGCATGTTGATTAAAGTTGTTGATATATTATTATATTCAGGAGGCAAACTCTTAAGTAGAACATCGATGCAAACATCTTCGTCCATTTTAATGAGTTGATTCCTGCAAGTTGGGTTAGGAGTCCTTCCATGTAATTTAGATGTGTGGCAAGTGATGTGCTGGACTTCATTTCAAGCCTAAAGAACTCAATCAGGAGACCATACTTTGATGATTTAGATTGTGCACCGAACAAGGTATCAAGTCTCTTCCATGTATCCCGTGAGGTCTCACAGTTATCCACATGATGGATATAGCTGTCGTCTAGCTCCAGTTTGATAATGGCCTAGGCTCTGTCATCATTCTTTTGCCAAGTAGTTGCAAGGTCCACATCCCGAGGTTTCTTCTCTTTGCCATTTGTGATGGCCGTGAGAACCTTCTTCATCAAGATAAGCTTGATGCGGGTTTGCCAGGTGTGAAACCCGACTCCTTTGAATCGAGCATTTGGAGAGACTTTTCCCATGTTGAGGTTGCAAGATCAGTAGCAAAGTAGCTCCAAAATTCTCAGTTTGCAGCAACAGAAGAGTTGGTTGTGTCACAAGACACAAGTGCTAAGAGCACTAGATGAGTGTCAATGGACACTATGTTTGTATCTTCTTCCTTGAGTCTTCAAATCTTCAATGGATTCATTGATTGAATTTTGATGTAGACAGCTCCATGTCTTTCTGCAAGTAAGATATACAAGTCTTACATGCAATGTAAATGGGCAACAAGAGTAATGTTACTCTTTATGACAGGTAACCACCCAAGAGACTTCATGCTTGGAATTTCCATGATGGAATCAACTTAAAATTTTTGAAACTTTCCAGCATAGAGTTGAAATCTTAATGTGTCAAAAGACACAAGTGAAGGTAGTGTTAATCAACACTCTTAAGTACCAAGAGATACTATCTTGAATAATTGATACTAGATGTTGATGCTGATGATGATTCTTTTATGCTTTCCCTCCTTGATGATTTAGTGTGAATCTTGCTGGGATTTCAGTAACACACTGGATCAGAGTGACAAAGGCTTGGGTTGAGTGTCAGGAGTGTGAAAATGAAGTAAAAGATGAAGCTTTTAAACTTGTGGCTATGGTGTCCCACAGTTAGGGTTTTCAGCCTGACTGAGTTTTTTGCTACAGTAGCTTGCAAACACGATCATCCGGCGTCAAACTCGAGCTAGAGGTAGCTTAGGACATGGGCTTACAAAGACCTATGGTCACAGAGTAAATCACGCAGCGTGGAGAGAGAATCGATGTACGGACTGGAAACATGCGCAGAGATTACAACGAGCTCGAATTTCCACAATGCTACCTTCTGATGTGCGCAATGTTGAGCTGTGATGTAATACAAGGTTGCGCCCTAACCTAGGCAAGATATCTCCAGAAGAAAGCGTGTTGAAATATTGACCGTGGAGGGAGATCAAGAAGCTCCAAGGAGGCAGGGTGCAGGTTTGGCTATGGCATGGTGTTTGTTGTTGTTGTTGTTGTTGTTGTTGAGTTGGTCTCGTTCATTGATTGATGGGGGCGTGTCGTGTCTTGTCTGTTTGTTTGTATGGGTGCTGCTGGTGCATGCCTGTTTTGTGGGTGTACCATGTTAGAGTGAGCGGGATCTAGGACATGGCAGTGAGTTATGGTGGATGGAAGGAGAAGAGTAAACTCATGATGGAGGAGACAAAGACACTGTTTGTTACACAAGTGAATTAGGTTCCAAGATTGAGACTTGGACTCATAAACACAATCTTGTGTATGTGGACAATGACACTAACACTTTACTGATAAGAAAAGAGTACTATCATTGCATTAAGACAAAAGGAAGCAAGTACAATGCTTTATAGGAAAGTAGGAAACTGTAGTAGGCACCACTGTGCATATGGGATAGGTAAGCCTGCATGTCCTTGGCCCTGAAGGTCCATACAAAGAGGCTGTTAGTGATTGTGATTGCTGAATCTCAACAATCTTGTTGTACATGTGTACATGTTGTACTGTCTTTTTCTTTTTCTTTTCACTCCTCACCGGGGCAGATTCACCTATAAGTGGGAGGTTGTTGGGGGTAAAGGCGCCTCTGCCAAGCCGCCTGTGTATTACTACACTGACAGTCACCGCCACTGCACACTGCAGGTGGCAAGCGCCCATCACCGTCACTTTATTCTTTATTCTTTTAGTGACAATTTGAATTAAGGAAGGCCCGATCACACATTGTGACTGTTGGAGTTCCCATTTCTAGTCTCTCCCTTTCTTGCTCTTGCTCTCCCGCCATAGCTCTTGAGTCCAACCTTCGATCCGTCACTCCCTTTCAAAAATAAAAAGACATACCGTATCCTTAACCCGTCTATATGACAAGACAAAAAGAGAGAATCTCAAAGGAACTAATCACATTGACATGACACTGGAACTATTAACCACCATCAATGACAAAAGGCACTAGACAAGACTCCACTCACTACAAGATATAGGCCTTATACCGATGTTAAAAGCGACGAAAATGTAAATAACAAAATTTTCCCTTGTCGTCGCAAAAAGCATCGTTATTGGTGATGCCATAGAGCAGTCGGTATCAGCGTCGCTATCAGCGTCGGTATTGGCATCAGTATCAGTGTCGCATACTTGCGATGCTGATATCGACGGTTTGCGACGAAAATAACGACGCCAATAACGATGCGTGTAGGTAAATTTGCGACGCTAATAGCGACGGTAATAGGGAACAAATTTTTTCTGTGGCATGTCAGCTTCTGCATTGTGTACAATGCTCATGCAAACAAAAACAAATTATACTAAAATCATAATACTGATACATGAAATAAATACATGATCGCATAATTAGCAATTGGTACAATCATGACAAGATATCACTAATACATAGAAAATGTCTACACAGATCAGGCAACCAAAAAATAAAGATGTGTGAGCTTCAGGGATCCAAGGGTAAGCTACATATCCTCGCCCTCCGAAAGCTCGTCCCGCCGCAAAGGAGCATCGAACGGACTCTGCAAAAAAAGAAACAACAGCACATCAATCCACCATACAATAATGCATTCTAATTAAACATGGTAACCACGGACAAGAAAGATGAGTGACTTATAGGGCCGCTGCGTCTATACAATCGGTCGATCAATGAAGTGAGACCGTGCCTCTCTACATATCGAGTCTCAAGGCCGGTCGGATCACGATTTGTAATGGAGTGCTGCAAAGAAAACAAAATGCTAACTGTTTTAGAAACATGATTGTTAGTACAAAGGATATTGCAAAAATAAAATAAGCAAAACAAAAGAAAACTTACAAAGTCCTCCAAATATCTCCTATAGCCGCCACTCCCAAGATGATGGACCACTCCGGCCTTGAGTCGTGCCCTCGCCACCTCGTGCTGCTGACTCCAACGTCCTGGAGAATCTGTAGTCTCCTGCCTCAGTTGGTGCCAATCGTCCGCGTCTAACCACTTGGGCTTTGCAGCCCCACTCTTGATTGCCTTGCATGCGTCGGATCATCTGTGTGACATATATGCACGCATGCAATCCATCATCCAGCCCGTAGAAAATCTATCTACTGAGGCTGGAACTGGAAACTCCTCATGCAAGGATGCTACTATGTAGTCCTTTCTTCCCTCTAGTATGTTCTTCCAATGATCTAAGATGTTGTGCCAAAAAACTTGTTGGCACAACTCTCTCATGCGAGCCATCACCCTCCTCCCCTCATCATTCATGATGATGGCTCTTGACCTATCATCGACTAGATATGCATATCCCCCTAGGATATGCCTAAGATGGGTCCTCTCCCATCTGCGTCCACGCTCTTGGGCATATCCAGGAGACCCCTGTGCATCCGGTGTACCGATCGGGGTAATATCTCTCGGAGCAAAAGCCGAAGTAACTAGAGTAGACATCCCCACAGGTGTGACAAATCCTAGAGGTGATGCAACTCCAGCTGAATGACAAGACGGAGACACCACGTCCGTGCCTCCACAGCATCCACCTGAGCCTGAGCCATGCTCCCTGGAACCGCCACGAGAGCGAGGAGTCACACCTGTATCCCGTGACAACCGTGGGCTCACTACCTTCGTATCTCTGCAGCATCCCCCTGACCCTGAAGCACTCTCTCCCTCTGGCCCAAGTCTGGAGCGTCGAGCTTGTCTGCTCAAAGCTAAAGCATCCGATTGCGCTGAAATAGATCTAGTAGAGCGCCTCAACAAAGACCGAGGTAGCTCCTGGTCTGCCATGTCTCTGAATCTCACAATTTAGTCTGGAGACATGCGCATGAAGATATCCTGTAACTCCTCATTGCTCATCCCTCGACTCATCCTGAAAATGTCACCTGCACAGACAAAAAATGATGTTAGAATATTCAATTTAAATCATACAAAGCACAGTAATATAAATCCTAAAAAAAAGATATCACTTCAAATGCATATCTTATGTACCCTTATAAGCGATTGGTCAATGAATTGAGTAAGTGGATGCTCCAAGTATGAAGTATCCTATGGTCCCATGTCAATCTCCTTACACAACTCTGCATACACCGGAAGATCGATAGACATGTTACCACAAAAGGATGAGTCCACCTCGTGCTCAAAGAATTCTTGGACTCCTGTATTTCCATCATTGTTAGCCGATGCTGGCTCTAAGCTTTCGGTGGCCTCCAAACCTTGCAATATTGACCCCTCTATTTGGATATTTTCTTCATCTATGCTCGGAACATCGCTTTGATCATATACTCTCGCACTTCGGGGATTCGAAGGTATAACATGCCACCACCGAGGTTGTCGGGAGTTGGATAGAAGATTACCTATTCGCAAACACGTACAAGAGAGTTTAAACCATTGTGACATGTACCATGTCGTAATACAATTAACAAACAAATAAGTCCATACACCTGTTCACAATGGGCTAGCAACACAAAGGTGTCGTGTAAATCCATCCATTTTTTTTCAGAATCTATTTCAAGAAATCCAGATGGACCTCGCCGAACTGTTGCTCCAGCTCCTCCAAGTACCACTTTGAACCACTGCACATTGAATAGTATCATGGAGAAGCTACGGTAATCGACCGTAACAATACTTTACAAGTTCCCAAAATACTCCATCTCATCTACAACTGTGTTTGGATCCGTTTCTCGTTGCCGGCTCTCTTGCTCGAACCTTGCCATGATACCACAGTCCATTGTGGAGCACATTTTGTCAATATGCTCCACACAAAAATGTTATCCGTGCAACCACGCTGTAGTATATATTTTATATTGTACATTGAAACACTCAAATTAGATGTCGCATATAAAATATAGATATGACAAATCCTAAACACCTCATCACCTTTGGACTACATCCCCTCGAGAATTTCCACTCCTCCATTGAGACCTCTGTCCCTTCGCGAGATGCTGCCGTCAAAGCTCCATGCAACCATCGCGTTGACATGAACCGCGACATCTCCTCCATACCCTCGGGATATCGAATTGGTCGATGACGCATACTACGTCGAAATTCAGATCGCACTTCCTCTCAATCTTGCCTAGCGATCTGGTACTTGGCGAGCCACGTCTCCATAGAGGCATGGTGCAACATACAAAAGCGATTCACCTTCTCCTCCATTGAGGCATCCATTCTTTTTTCTACCCCATTTCCAACCACCACATCTCCAGTCAGTCTATCATTGTCCTTCAGTGACCATAGCATTTTGTTGTGTGGATCCACCGTTGGTTGGTAGCCATTGTGAAATATGCACTAGCGCCTCAAACACCAACCAACCTTCAGCCATGCTACCTTCTGGTCGAGCTTGTTGTCGCACAAAGCCTTTCAGGGTTTTCATGAAGCGCTCCAAGAAGAACATCCATCGCGTATGGACAGGTCCAGCAATCTCCACTTCATCTACAAGATGCACAAGAAGGTGGATTTGTATCGTGAGCATGCTGGTGGGCAGGTATTTCTCAAAGAGACAGACCGTCTCCACTGCTCCCCACCTCATGGATTCAATAGAGGACGTCTTAATCTCCTTCTGTGAGATCCATTGCACCAAAGTCGACAACCTGTAAATGGCTCTGTGTATTTCTGGAGTAAGACATCCTGCGATCACGATCGGTAGTACAAACTGCCACAAATGAGAAAATGGCTACACTCCAAATAGCAAAATGCTCATGCTAATTACAATCCATTCGTAGTACAAACCTGACATATCTTATGCTAGTCATGGGATTTTAGCCTTGATAATTGGTCATGTCTAGAAAATGCAGACCTGAGAGAACTCATCATACCCGTCGGAGTGCGGATAGACTTGACTACTTGCTTCACAATGCACTCTTCTTTAGTGGACAAAACCGAAGGAGCGTGAGGTAGCTGCATGCGACCATCAGCACTCGACTGCGGGGCCAAAGCGCCTACATCTTACCTACCACCTTCAAATCCATTCGTGCCTCTCTCTTTCCTATGATATGGTCCCATAGCAAGCTGCCCACATTCTTGAAAATATGCATGGGATCCAACAAGTGGTTGACCTGTAAGTGGGTCCAATATGGCAACTCGTAGAAAACTAAGAACCGCCGCATTTTGTTTGGATGTGACTCCACGTGGACCATTTTCAGCTCGTACCAGCTTTGGCATTCATACATGTTGGAGGTCGTCCAAGAAAACCTTCCCTGAGTTCATGATCCTCTGGCAAGAAAGCGGTGTGTCCTTGATATACCATCTTCTTCATGGTTCATGACCTTCAAGAGTCTAACTGTGGCCGAGAAGTTCTACCACACTTGAAAAATGTCCCAAAAGGCCTATCTAGTTGTAGTCAAAGAAGAAGAAGAAAACGGAGCAAAGGAAGAAGAAGAAGAAGAAGACCGCCAACCTCACCAATCCTTCTATTCAGACATACTTTTTTAGCTTTGTATTTCCTAGCCCTAATGCTTCAGACATAAAGTTATTAACTCCTCAAGTAGCCTTGTACTACAGCCTTTGTACACTTTGTGAGGCCCCTGCTATAGCCTCTGGATGACCATCATGTTTGTGGTACCCACACTTAGCTTTTTCTGCGATAGCCTCTGGTGTTTTGCCATGTTTATGGTATGCCCACACTTCGCAGGTATTGCTTTCACGAAAGCCTCTATATGCTTTGCACTTCTGGTTGTGATTGAGGAGGGGTGTTGAGATATTTGCAATCACACATACTTCAATCCCTTTGTAAGTAGCAGTGAGGGCTAAGGACTAGAATCCCATATGCAGAGTAGGAGAAAGTGCCACCACTCAATTCCCATAAAGCATTGTACTTGCACTCTTTTTCTAATGCAATGATAGTACTCTATTCTTTCTAGTAAAGTGTCCATGTCATTGTCCACACACAAGATTGTGTTTATGAGTCTGTCTCAATCTTGGAACCTAATTCACTTGTGTGACAATTTGTCTTTGTCAGGGTCAATGTCTTCACGAGTTTCCTCTTCCTCTTTCAACCTCCATAGCTTCCACATCTGCCATGCTCTAGATTCCATATATTTTGACAAACCTCAAAAGCAACCCAAACTGCAAAAATCACCTGCTAAACTATCTAGTTCTCAGTTAAACCCCAACCACCGATCGGCCTCAGATGCTAAGGGGAGATCAATTCCAACCTTGGCCACAGACTTAGCAGAGAATACATGGGATGACTTGGTGTCTTTCCTTAGAGGCTTGTATGCTACCTTTATGAAACTTGCTAAAAGCTATGGCAGATTGGATTTAGGTCTTTTGGACGAGGCTAAAGCGATGGAAGTGCATACACTCCCTTGTTCTTGGGAAGAATCAGAATTTGTATTCGTTAAGGCTTCCAAAGCAGCTGAGGAGCTAATTGCCATTGATATCTCTAGAGAACATGCACACAAAAGCAACGCCTCATTGCATCCTATGACAAAAGCAAATGGGAGCTAGAGGGCTGTTGAGATATCGAGCTCCACTCGTGATACGCCAGGGCGACCGTTGTGTATTTATGTCACCGACTTGTTAGTTGCATACGCGGTTGGTACACCGCCCATGAATAATAGCTACATGATAGCTATCCTTATCTACTCTAGTTCGTGGCTCAGTTAGTATGCCACCATAGTTAGTTGAGTTTGGTTTGAGACCCATATATAGGGTTCTTCTATTTCTTTGTATTAGAGTTCTTTTGGCTTACACAACTTAGAAGAGGAAAATTGTTTTCAGCCTCCACCCTTGTGTGTATTCCCCCATTGTGCAAGCAAGAAAGCTACAAGTGAGACTCCTTCCTTCTCTCCCACAATCTTGACATGGTATCAGAGCCTTGTTCGTGGTAAGGAGCTCAAGAAAGCAAGCCAAGCTCGCGGCGTTCTGGTAAGAGGAGCAGTGTTGCTTTCACTTTCTGTTTTGGGAGCAGATCTCTGCAGGTAGCACAGCCGGAAATTGCAGGAGTGCATTGTCTCAGGTTGAGACGCCCTTCGCGGTGAAGCAAGTGGGCAGTATATGCTGCGGGCGAGCCCTCGCCGACCTTGTTTTTTTGATTTGAGGCCATTTCAGGGCCTGTTTTGGAGGCGGAAGTTTTCTGCACGCACTCAGGAAAAGGCCCAGTTTTATGCTGTGCAGCCACTGTTCTACAGGTCGGTGAAAAGTTTCTGTAGAAATTGCATCGTATGCTTGTGCGCAGAGACATTGGGAGTTACAGAATCATCCCTGTTGCCTGTTGATGCAAAATCGTCACTAGGAAGTGACTGCGTGGTCAAATACCACTTTCGTCAGTTTTGCAGATTTGCCTTTGTGAGGTTGAAGCTGTGTTGTTTACAGTGACAGAATTTTTTGCAGTGTTCTGTAATGGCGTCTGATTCTCTCTCACAGATTGTCACTGAAAAGCTTGACAAGAACAACTTCCAAGCATGGAAGTTTAGAATGACGAATTTCTTTATGGGAAAAGGATATTGGGAATTTGTTGCAGGAAATGAAGAAGAACCAGTTCTTCCTGATGTTCCCAATCAACAGCAAATGCAGGCATTTAAAGCATAGCATGAGAGAGCCAGGAAAGTTATGTACTGGCTGTCTATCAGCATTTCAGACTCTATGATTGTGCATATTCAAGATGCAAGTACGCCAAAGGAGGCATGGGATACTCTGTCAAAGATGTATAGCACAAATACTCAAGCCAAGAAAATGCAACTCAAGCAAGAGTTGCATAATGTGCAAAGAGAAAATTTGAGCATCAATGACTACCACATGAAGGTGAAGAAGATTGCAGATGCACTTGCTTCCATTGGGTCGCCAGTGGAAGATGATGATTTAGTTTCTGTGACCTTGAATGGTCTAGGAAAGGATTATGCGCAGTTTCGAACATCCATTTCCGTCCGTGAAAGATTTCCTGATTTTGAGGAGTTGATTGCTCTTCTAATTTCTGAGGAGCAGAGAAATGGTGGTGCATCTTCTTCAGGAGGAACTTCAAAAGAAGCTGTCTTCTACTCAAATGTTGGAAGAGGTAGAGGCAGAGGTAGAGGAGGCCGATTTGGAGGCCGTGGTAGAAATCAGAATATGCAGCAAACTCAAGAAAACCAGTCCTATGGAGGAGGACGTGGTAACTCTAGAGGCAGGGGGAGCCAAAGAGGTCGTGGTGGATGGCAAAGAGGTCAAAATACAAACAGTAATGTTGAATGCTACTAATGTGGTAAAATGGGTCATATGGCTAAAGACTGCTATAAAAAGCAGAATGACATTATGAATGGAAAACTGCAACAAGGGAATTATGCATCTTCTAGTAGACAGGGTGATGACAGAAATGAGCATTTGTTCATGGTGCAGCACATAAACAATTCTGTGACAAGTGCAGAAGAAAGCAAGGATGTATGGTATGTTGACTCAGGTGCATCAAACCACATGACAGGTCATGCAGAATGGATGGAGGATGCAAGGAAAATGGAAAAACCAGGATTTGTGGAGACTGGTGATGATACTGTACATCCTATTGTGCAGATTGGAAAAATTCCCTTGTCTATGCAGGATGGGAAAAAGAAATACCTATCGGATGTATTTCATGTCCCGAATATCACCAAGAATCTGGTTTCTGTTGGTCAAATGGTTGAATAGGGCTTGCAGGTCAGATTTAATCATCATGGATGCTTTGTTGAGGATATGAAAAATAAAGGTCGCTTGATAGCAAAAGGAAAGAAGAAGGGCAGAATGTTTACGTTGGATGCAGACATGTCTGAATTGAGTGCAGCAATGTTTGCACATGGGACCAGTGTAGTTGCAGATATTGATATCTGGCATAAACGCATTGGTCATGTTAATGTACAACGACTCAAATCAATGCAGGCCCAAAATATTGTTGCAGGATTGCCTAGATTCAAGGTTGCAGAAATGCATAAGGTATGTGAAGCCTGTTAGTTTGGAAAACAGGCAAGGAAACCATTTCCTAGACATGTTCAAGAGAGTAAGAAGCCATTGGAATTAATCCACTCTGATGTGTGGACTACTAAAGCTGCATCTCTTGGAGGCTGTCATTATTTTGTTACTTTTATTGATGACTATAGCAGAAAAGTTTGGGTGCATTTTATGAAAAAGAAAAGTGAAGTTTTTGGGCAATTCAAAACTCTTAAAGCGCTGGTTGAAAAAGAAACAGGCCTGCAAATAAAATGCCTAAGGTCAGATGGAGGGGGAGAGTACCTCTCAAATGAGTTTGCAAGGTTCTTGCAGGAGCATGGCATAAAGCAGCAATATTCATGCAGTCATACCCCACAGCAAAATGGAATTGCAGAAAGAAAAAACAGACATATTGGAGAGGTGTCTCGTGCCATGCTCAATGAAAAAGACCTGCCAGATTTTTATTGGGCTGAAGCAGTTGCTACAGCAGTCTACATAATGAACAGGACTCCCACTGCAGCAATACATGGAATGACTCCAGAGGAGAGGTATACTGGTAGCAAACCAGATATTTCTCATTTGAAAATTTTTGGTTGCATTGCCTATGTACATGTGCCAGATGAGTTGAGATCCAAGTTGGATCCAAAAGCTGAGAAGTGCATCTTTATTGGTTACTCTCTGCAGCAAAAAGGGTATAGATGCTATAACCCTTCTACTCGTAAGTTTACAGTGAGCAGAGATGTTGTTTTTGATGAGATGAGTAGCTGGTATAAACCAGTAAATGTGATTGATGATGTAGATGCACAAAATGGTAATGCTGCACAGAATTCACAGCAACAGTCACAAAATATTAGTGGACCTGGAGCATCCTCTAGCAGCGGTTCACATTCTTCGCCATGGACAGGCAGATTGAGATCAGGAGAATCTTCTCAAAGTAATGCAGATAGTGGTATGCAGGTATCACGAAAAGGAAAAGAGAAGGTTGATCAGCCCATGTTTGATGTGAATGCAGGTCACTCTTATGTGGATGGTGAATCCAGTGGCTCAGAATAGAGCATTGATGATGAGTTGGGTATTCCTTCTATTGTTACACCTGGAGTAAGGAAGACCAGGGATGTTTTGAGAGCACCTGGGAGTGAACCACTTTGCGCAGGTCTACCAGAGTTAGGTATCCTGTGGATAGGCTGAAATATGATGGATTTACAGCCATTCACTATGCATATATGGTCAAGGTGATACAGGAACCAGAACCCACTTCTTTTGAGCAAGCCATGGGAAAAGAAAAATGGGAGAAAGCCATGGATGAAGAAATGGATGCCTTGAAAGCAAATGCTACATGGGAATTGGTACCTTTGCCTAAAGGTAAGAATGCAATTGGCTGTAAGTGGGTTTATAAGGTGAAACACAATGCAGATGGTTCTGTGAACAGATACAAGGCAAGATTAGTAGTCAAGGGGTATGCACAAACATATGGAATTGACTATGAAGAAACATTCAGTCCGATTGCAAGGATGGCAACCGTAAGAGCAGTCATTGCTATGGCTGCATCAAAGGGATGGTCTTTACATCAGATGGATGTAAAGAATGCCTTCTTGCATGGTGATTTGCAAGAAGAGGTCTATATGGAGCAGCCACCAGGTTATGTGCATGCTGTTCATCCTGAGTCTGTTTGCAGGTTGAAGAAAGCTTTGTATGGCTTGAAGTAAGCACCTAGAGCATGGTCTGACAAGATAGGACAGTATCTTGTTACTATTGGCTTTCAGATTTCCAAGGCAGATTTCTCACTTTATGTGAGAAAAACAGAGAAAGGTATTATGCTGCTTGTCATTTATGTTGATGATTTGATTATGACAGGTGACAGTGATGAAGATATCCTTCATGTGAAAATCCTATTGAAGCAGAAGTTTGAGATGAAGGATTTGGGAGAGCTGCGTTATTTCTTGGGCATTGAGGTGATTAGATCACCAAGTGGGATACAGCTCTTGCAGAGGCAGTATGGATTGGACATGCTGTCCAAATATGGGATGACAGGCTGTAAGCCTATTTCAGTTCCTTTGGAGCAGAATGTGAAGCTGAGCGTAGATGCAGGTGAGCTTCTGGAAGACCCTACTATGTATAGATGCATAGTAGGAAGCTTGATTTATATGACTATTACCAGGCCAGATTTGAGCTATGCTGTTGGATTGGTAAGTCAGTTTATGCAGGCTCCAAGGAAATCGCATTTGGATGCGGCTAGACGCATACTCAGGTATGTGAAGTCCACATTGCAGTATGGACTATTTTATGAGATTGGGGTTCAGATACAGTTGCATGGATACACTGATGCTGATTGGGCTGGTAGTATTTCTGATAGACAATCTATCAGTGGGTATGTTTTCTCTTTTGGGAGTGCTGCAGTCACTTGGAGCAGCAAGAAACAGCCTACAATTGCCTTGTCGACCACCGAGGCCAAGTACAGGGGTGCAGCAATGGCTGCATGTGAGGTAGCTTGGTTGCATAAGCTACTTTATGATATGCATCAGTCTACAGATGGACCAGTTGTCATTTATTGTGACAACATGAGCAATATACACTTGGCAAATAACCCAGTCTATCATGCTAGAACAAAGCACATTGAGGTGCATTATCACTATGTGCGAGAGAGGGTTTTACTAGGTCTTATTGATCTAGTTTATGTCAGCACAGAGGATCAGGTAGCTGACATATTCACAAAGGCATTGGGCGCAGAGAAGCTGCGCAAGTTCAGAGACCTGCTTGGTGTGCAGGAATTGGGATTGAGCTCGAGGGGGAGTGTTGAGATATCGAGCTCCACTCGTGATACGCCAGGGTGACCGTTGTGTATTTATGTCACCGACTTGTTAGTTGCAGACGCGGTTGGTACATCGCCCATGAATAATAGCTATATGATAGCTATCCTTATCTACTCTAGTTCGTGGCTCAGTTAGTATGCCACCTTAGTTAGTTGAGTTTGGTTTGAGACCCATATATAGGGTTCTTCTATTTCTTTGTATTAGAGTTCTTTTGGCTTACACAACTAAGAAGAGGAAAACTGTTTTCAGCCTCCACCCTTGTGTGTATTCCCCCATTGTGCAAGCAAGAAAGCTACAAGTGAGACTCCTTCCTTCTCTCCCACAATCTTGACAAGGGCTACCAAATCATGACTAACACTGAGCAACAATGTGCCATCAAAACCTCAGAGTATGACTCCACTTATGTAGCTCCAACCTCCTATAGGGTGTTGACCACCATTTGTGACCGACCCCTAGAAGAGCACCTCCTGACCCACCTGTATTTAGATCAAATTCTTAACCGAGGAGAAGTTACACATTGCCAGTCGAGTAGTCTCCGGTGACTTCCTCATGGAGGTTCACATCTACATCACTCAAGTAGGCATCTGTCCTTTTGACATGGACTAGTATGCTGATCTAGAATACAATATGAATTTCTATGCTTGGCTCATGTGGAAGTAAAGCACCAAGAACATGTGCTGAATTCCCTTGACCTCTCAACCTCTAATCCTAGGAAGGATTCTTCTCATTCCCAAGGGGGGAGAGGTAAGGTGAAGTAAGGTGAAATCAATAGGTGAAATCAAGTGAAGTAAGGTGAAATCAAACATGTAAGGGGAATGAAACATGCAAGGAAATTTTAAAAGTCTCAATCAACATCCAAAATAGATGAAAATTAACTTGTGATTGAGAAAAATTATCTTAAAATTTTGGAAATGAATAGAACTGCTCGAAGGAAAAATCACTTTATGTGCTTAAGCACGTTCTTCTTTCCATAAAAGCACGATCAACTCCTACTTATCTTCTAGCAAGAAAGTGTCTTAAGAATGCTAATGGTGAACCATGGTTTCATGATAGCTGAAGATGGCAGCATAACAGGATCGTGCCCACCGTCTTCCATTCACAGACGAGAAAAGAGCGAAGTATGGCCTTTCCCTAAAAAATCACACATATAATGCAACCTAGCCAAGTACCTCGAGAAATTTGGACAGGAGCCCAACCACACCAAATGTGTGGAAATTTTGAGGACCTACAACCTTGAAAGGGAATGTGGGATGGTGATTGTGGGGAGGGGAGAAGGAGCTAAGCAAGTGCAAATTCAACTCAGTGAGGCCTTGGTGGAGAAGGAGTTGGGTCTAGAATCCAAGGTCCTTGCCATGGACCAAGAAATTGCGCAGTTGTAGTAGCTTGTGGCCAACGACTCCTCCTTTTTATGCAGATGATATACTCTTTGACTTCAATGGTGGGAACAACAAGATTGCCAAATCATGACCAATGCGAAGCAACGATGTGCCATTAAAACCTCTAAATACGATCCCACCTACGTATCCCCTACCTCTTTTAGAGTGTTGGCCACCACTCGCAATCAATCATTGGAAGACCATGTCATGAGCCACCCTTACTTAGATTGCATCCTTACTGAAGAAGAGCTACACATGCTAGCAGGATTAACACTAGCAATCTTATCATTGATGTCTTAACCTATATTACACATGTAGACACTAGACCTCAAGATATGGACCTCCATGCTCACTTGGAATATAACCCACAATTCTATGCCTGGCTTCTCCAAGGTCATGTTCTGCTCAAAGGTGCCTAAACACCCGTAGCCCTTCGCTCTCTAATCCTAGGAAGGATCCACCTCATTCCTTGAGGGGATGGGTGGAAAGGAAGAAAGCATAAAAAGAAAACTAGAAAAGAAGAAAACAAACACGCCTTAAGCATTAATCAATGTTGAAATGACAAGACTTAGAATGTGAAAAATTTATCAAGGATGCTTTTATATCATGTGGATTGCTTGAAGCAGAAACATTAATCTATGTTTCAGTGTTTCACATTCTCAAGAAGCTTTCATGTATGATTTATCTACCTTTTTGTGGAAGTCGACTCAAGAAAGGTAATGGTGGGCCATGATATATGATAGGAACCTAAAATGGCAGGGCAAGATAAAGGCAACAAGCTTCCATTCACAGAGGAAGAGCAAGCAAAGTATGACTTGATAGTGGAAACGAGGAGCTACAACCAGTTCATATTCAAGCACGCCATGAACCTAGAAGATGCCATCATGGAAGAGCCGCCCATAAAACAACTCGTGGACCAGTGCAGCCTACAAAAGTACATAGAGAAGGTCAGTCAACTACATCAAAGTGCACAGAATTTTTGAGGATCTTCAATGCCCAAAGGAATTATGGCATGGTGATGATTAGGAAAAGGGAAGAAGCCCACCAATTAGAGGTGGAATTGAGCCTTGCAGTGGTGAAGAAGGCCCTAGGTTTGACTAGAAAGACAAAGAAACACCCAAAGAGGGACGTGTATAGCATGTTGGGGAAGAACAAGGCTACTGTATGCATAGTAGATGGGATAAGCTTAGCGGACATCCCAAATCATGAGATCAAGCTGTAAGCAAATATGGTTTATGCTCTCTTTTCCCGTCAAAGGTACAATGCCCTTATGAACAGAACTAGGGTGCCATTGTTGGAAAGCATCGCAACTGGATCTCCAAATGAGGTAGATTGGAATGACTTTGTGTGAAAAACTATTGAAAGATCAATGAAGCTTTAACCACCAGCACACCAGTTGGTAGGAGGGGAATCCCTAGCCTCCATAGCAAGATCATCCTGAAAGAAGTCCTCCTCCGAGGCATCCACCATTGGGTTCGGTGGAATCCTAGTGGCCACCATCTAGGAGGCCTTGAAGGACATAGAGGGAGGTGAAGAGGGAGTAGGGGAAACCCTTGAGACCAATTACCTCACCATGAAAATGCACAGTCCAGTGAAAGGACTATAAATGATAGAGAAGAGTAGGAGACGCAGTCTGGCCAAGGAGAGCCAAATGCGCCGAAGAAGGGAACCCCATTAAAGCTGCAAAAGGAGACGAAAGAAACAATGACAAGGGAGGAATGGGCCCAGCTGAGGAGGGCCCAAAGAGAGTCCAAGAGGGCCGAAGATGAGAGGAAGAGAAAAGTAGAGCAAAAGGTAGAATATTTGAGAATAAAGGAAGATGAGGACATGGCCGAGGTGCATCACACCTCCCTTATGCACAAACTGGGTCCTCAATTGAGGGACAACACCCAGGCTTGCATGTGGTTCACAACCCAACTCCCAGTTCCATTAGCACAAGCATGATGTACCACATGGCAATGTAGGCACACCCCCAAGTAGTGCACATTATTTTCTTTTTAGGTACGAACAAAGACCCCAACCCCTAACTTTGGAGGACCCATCATCCATGCAATGCCTCCACCACCTTAACCGAGTGATCCATTTCTTCCCAAGACCAATTCCCCTGAGACCCCATCATTGTCATCATCTCAATGTCCACCCTTTTAAATCATTGAACCTTCATCAACTCAAAATCGCAAGTGTCCTGAAACTAGCACCCGTCTAAGAAAGGGGTCATCTTATGTGAGAATTTCACAATGTAGACAAAAAAAGGCAGAGGCAGACCGAGGCAACCCCAGTCAAAAAGTGAATGAAGAAGATCATTTGGAATAGTGTGAGAGAAGGAAAGCTCAAAAAAAGGGGGAGCTCCAACTACTTTGACGAGGTCCTCTCAAGGATAAGGGAGGCCCTATCAAGGATGAAGGATGCTCTCTCGGGGATGGAAATAAGCACCGAATATTCTAGCAAGGCTCTCTCAAAAGGATGAGGAAAAACCTCCAAATGCTCTCGCAAGGAAAGCACAAGGTTCAATGTAATTCATTTTATAAGGCACGCATGTTCCCTCCGGTGCAAGTGATGCACTCTACATGGACAGAGGTAAATGGGTAAGGCAACTTAAAGGGAATAGGGAAATACCATGTTAAGATTGCGTCATCGCAACCTTAGAGGGAAAGAAGGGGATCCAATCCAACACCATATTCAATTTTAAAGGACAGATTCACTCAAGCCAGTGTCAAAGAAGGACCCGCTCCAACTACATCTTCAATTTCAAGGGTGAGGACCATCCAACGCCATCCCCAGCAAGGGTTTGTATACAAACTCAAAAAAGCCATCTGGCTACACACATCCCATCTTCCAACTACTACACATCAGTGCCATGGGACTGGCACTAAACTAGGAGGGGGGTGATGTTAACCTCAGCACAAGAAAAAAGTGGAAAAGCACAAGCTGGATCACTTAAAAGAGGTGGCCTAGAAGGAAATCAGACACAACAGAAGAAGCAAGAAGGAAAATGGCCAAAAGTGCAAGGGCGACCTCAAAAGCCAAGTCAAAGGCAGAAGCACATTTTTAAAATGCAAAGGCATCACCAAAATTTTGTAAAAGAGTGCCGAGTACCAGGCTTCCTCCTGTGCAAATTGTAAAGGGTAGAATGGCATGGGTAAAGAGAAAAAGCAACTAGAAGGGAATGGGAAAAGAAGACCTTGCCATGATGGTCAACCATGTAAAAAAGGGGATGGGTGCCCAAAGGGATGACAGCTTTATATATAAACTCAAAAAGCGAATGAGAAGCTCATTCTTTGGTGTGTAGCAAAGTGGACTCTTCTTCTTCTCTCCTTCTCTTCTCTTGCTTGCTTGTGAGTGCTTGAGGGAGGAAGTGTGAGTGAGTGAGGGAGTGAGTGTGTGAGGGTGAGGGATCTTGGAGATGAAGCCCTCCACCATCTCCTCTCTTCTTCTTCTTCTCTTCTCTTATCTTATCTTGCACATGCCTATGGAGGATGGAGCTTGCACGAAGAGGCTTGAGGATACTTGAGCACGCATCACAAATCGTGGAGCTATTGGAGTGCTTGAGAGAGGAAGCAACTCAATCAAGCATCAAGGTAAGCTCACTATACTCATAGAGAGAGATAGTGCATCGGCTATGTAAGAGGTAGCTATTAGTGCTCGCTTGAAATGCTTGAAGGAATAAGCGATTTGTGGGTCTTGGCGGTTGAGCGTGAGCTCCCATTACATCATTCCTCGGTCCACTCAAATATAATCAACAACTTGTATAGAGGTCTAGCAATCAATGCATGGTTCAACACAAACCGCTGATGGTATCCCATGTGGCCTAGGAAGCATTGAACTCCCTTGTAATTGGATGGTGGTGGAAGATTGACAATAGTCCTGACTTTCGAGAAGATTGTGGCAATGCCGTTATTTGACACTACATGTCCTAGGATGCCTTTGTGCTTTACCTAGAACTGGCAATTCAAGGGGTTCAGCAGGCGATATAATCAACATCATTCAAAGACCGCTCGGAGCTTATCTAAGTGTTCCTTCCATGTAGAGTGAACACACAAATCATCTACGAAAACCTCTAACTCCTTCCTACGCATGTCTTTGAAGATGGTACACATGAGCCTCTGGAAGGTAGTTGGTGCATTAGTCAACCCAAAGGGCATGATTATGTAGGCGAAGACACCCTACTCAGTGGCGAATGTAGTCTTATGCCTATCATTAGGATGCACTTGCACCTAATTGTATCCCGAGAAGTCATCTACGAAACTGTCAGCTTCTTTACCATCCACTCTCTTGAGCATGTGCTCAGTGTATGACAATGGATAATTGTCTCTCTTCATAGCAGTGTTTATCTTCTTGTAGTTGATGCACACTCTAATATTTTCGTTCCTTTTCAACATGATCACTATGGATGAGACCCAATCCATGTGCTCAATCTCATAAATGAATCCTACTCTGAATAGCTTATCAATTTCCTCTTTCACAGCATGAGTGTGCTTGGGATTCATTGGATATGGTCGCTACTTGATCGGCATTGCATCGGGTATCATGGGTATGTTGTGAGTCACTACACTCAAATCTACACCTTTTAGCTCATCGAGGGACCAAGAAAATAGGTATATATACTCTTGCAAGAGAGCAATGAGACTTGCTTTCTCTTCCTTATTCAAGTCATCGGCTATAAGGACTGGTTGGGGTGTTGCCCCTTCCTTGGCTAAACTAACCTCCTTGACCTTAGCAAGTCCTTCTATTAGTTTTCTTGCTTGCCCTTGGCGTTTGGCTCCCAATAAGATCACCACCCTATCTCCTTTTTTGAACATTGTGAATCGCTTTGGTAGGTCTTGTTGCTTTCTTTGCTCATTAGCCTATGGTTCTTTGGGCTGCTTCCTCCTTTCCTCCTTCAACCTTCGGCACCATAGGTGAATCGGTAGATCCCCTTTGGTGCATCTAGTCTTAGGAGGTTGAGGTATTTCGGAATCACTATTGGAGCTTACTTCTAACTCTGAATTGAACTCTCCATCTTCGCTAGAAGAGGGAGTCTCTCCTGGAGGTCATAGCACTCAGAGGGTGAATTCGTCATAAATAACGGTTGAGAGCTGGATTTTAGGACCCAATTTGGACTTGTTCTTGAAACATGAGCCCGTTTTTGGAGCCAAAAAGTGCACGAGAAGGGCTAAAGAGCCAATTTCCATGAAAAATCAAATGATGATGGATGGTGAGATCTGGATTTTTCTTAAATGCATTTCGAATGTCAGGAATCCAACACAAGTCTTGGCTTGTTGATCGGAGGTTGTTTGACCCCCTATTTAATCCATGCAAGGGTTGGTGTTATAAAGTGGCTACTAGATCTAGAAGTTGAGAAGAGTGGGACGAGGCCTAGATTTGTGGATTTCAATGTTGCGAAATCACCTATCTAGATAGATCTCAAATGGGAGTTTGTTTAGGCCCTTAAAATCAAAATATCCACTTGGTATGTAGTGTGAACATGAAGTTATGAACTAGTTATTTTAAAAATTTTAAGCTTAAAGCTTGATTAGCAAAGTGCTAATCAACATGAAATGAAATGTCATGAGGGGGGCGCATTTTTTCACGTGACCAATGTTTGGAGAAAATTTGGCATTTTCAGCGGGAGAGATGCAAGGCATTGAGGGGGGACCTGAGTTGTAGAAATTCTTCGCATTCCATCGCCATGAACAAATCTGACATTGATGCACTAAGTAAAAAGATTGAAATCTAGTATTTCTCTCTCCTCCATCTCTCTCCTCCAAGAGGGGGTTCGTGTATGAGGAATCAAGAAGAGAATGCGGCTGAAGGATGCTTGTTCGGCGGTGATCGGATTACTCCAAGATGAAGAGGAGGATGAGGGAAAGTGTTCAACACTGAAATATGATTGTTGGTCGGTCCATTGGCTGCCCGTAGTAATTGACAAAAAAACTACAACACACATGTATGCTATATGCTTCATTTTTATAAAGAAATTTTACTTGTTTTTGTTGTTTGATGGCTTAAATGATGTGCATGAAAGGAAAGTGGAACCCAGGAGGAAGAAGCTTGGTGGTGAGAGCTACGGGGGATGGAGAGCAAGAGCAAGAGAGAGAGTGAAACTCAAAGTGGAAAATCCAACAACCACAATGTGTGGCCTTCCTTTATTCAAACTGTCACTAAAAGAATAGTGAATAAGTAACTGTGATAGGCGCTCACCACCTGCAGTGTACAGTGACGAGTACTGTTAGTGTAGTAATACACGGGCGGCTAGGTGGAGGCACCTTTACCCCCAACAACCTCCCACTTAAAGGCAAATCTGCCCCAGTGAGAGAGAAAAAAGAAAAGATGGTACAACATGTACACATGTACAACAGAATGAGGAAAAAGACGTCATCTCATCCAATGCCCATCAATCTCTTGAGGAAGGCAAAGCGCTCATTAGTGAGGCTCTTCGTGAGCATCTACATGATTCTGCTTAGTCAGAATCTTAACAAGGTCAACATACCTGGCCTCAATGACCTCACAATGAAGTGATACCCACTTCAATATGTTTCTTCTTCGCATGGAAGACAAGATTCTTGGTCAACTAAATGGCACTCATAGAATCCGAATGCAATCTAGGCATAGCATCTGTCATATCAAGGTCTACAATCAAACGGCCTAACCAGATAGCCTCCTCGCAAGTCTTTGTGGCTGCAATATACATGGCCTCTGTAGTAGAAAGAGCCGTACACTTATACGCCCTAGACATCCAAGAGATAGCCCCTCCAGCATAAGTGAACACATAGCTAGAAGTGGACTTCCTACTATCTGCATGTCCTGCATAATCAAAGTCAGTGTACCCCACAACTCCTATATCCTGGTTGCCCTAGCAAAGGCACATATCTGCTGTTCCCTTCAGGTACCTCATGATACCCTTCATGGCATCCCAATGTTTCTTGCCAGGTGTAGCCATATAACGTGCCACAACCTCAACTGCAAAAGCTATATCTGGACGGGTGGCTATCATGGCATACATAAGAATTCCCAGGCTGATGCATAGGGAATCTTGGCCATCTCGGCCCTCTACTCATCTGTCTACGGACAATTGGCATGTGAAACCTTCACATAAGAAGGTAATGGACAACCAATAGGCTTAACATCTTGCATGCGGAAGCACTCAAGGACTTTATGAATATACTCCCTCTGTGACAGATAGAGGAGTCCCTGAGATCTATCACGCATAATGTGCATACCAAGTATATAAGAGGCCTATCCAGATCTTTCATCTCAAAGCTCTTCTTGAGCTGAGCCTTAAGAGCATCTAGCTCCTCATGAGTTGTCCTTGCTAAAAGCATGTCATCCACATAGAGTACCAAAATCAGTAAAGAACCGTCACGGGCTTTCTTCGTGTATAAGCACGGATCCATAGCAGTGCGATTGTAGCCCTGTGACTGTGGGGCTATAGCCCTGTGACTGCAGTTGTAGCCCTATGACTGCATGAATGCATCAAACTTATGGTACCATTCCCTAGGTGCCTGCTTCAAGCCATATACACTCTTCTTTAGCTTTCACACTAGGTGTTCCCTGCTAGGGTCTCCAAAGCCCTTAGGCTACTCCATGTAAATCTCATCATGCAAATCCCCATGTTAAAAAGCTATCTTGACATCCATTTGGTATAAGTCCATGTCAAGCTATGCGACCAAGGCCAAGACTAAGTGTAGGGTGGTCATCTTGACTACAGAAGAAAAGACTTCATCAAAGTCAACACCATGCTTCTGCTTAAAATCCTTAGCAACCAATCGAGCCTTGTATGCCCACTTACATGGCAAGCCTTCTTACCTTGAGGCAAGGAAACCAAATCCCAAGTCTAATTCTTATGCAATGAGTCAAGCTCAGACTGCACAGCCCTTTCCCAAGAGTGATAATCACCCCTGTGCATAGCCTCATCATAAGTGAGAGGCTCTCCTGCATCTCTAACCAGTACATAATCCATAGGGGGCACAAAATGGTCAAGAGGACGTCTATCTCTAGTAGAACGCCTCAACCCAGGCTCTGCTGCCTGACTAACATCTTGTCTAACATCAGCTTGTCTAACATCTGGGCCATGAGCATCAGGTGATGCTGCACGCTGTCTAGCTGGCCGTGGAGCGGGGTCTGAACGGGAGCAGGTGGCTGCTCCTAAAAGATAACTCTGGGTACCTCAACCATTTTCTCAAGCTGCATATGCATTTTGTCCTCATGAAAGATGACATCATGGTTGTGGATCACTTTTTGTGCTTGCGGATCTCATAGACAGTAACCCATCTCTCCTGCATCTCCATAGCCAATGAAAATACATTTGACACTTTTAGGATCCAGCTTATTGTGTTTCTCCTTGGGCACATGATAGAATGCCTCATATCCAAAGACACACAAATGATCATAAGAGGGGGGATTGCCTGCCCATACCTCCTCTGCAACCTGAAAGTCAATGCCACTGCTAGGCAACCTGTTAATGAGATGCACTACAGTAGTAACTACCTCAGCCCAAAAGTGATGTGGTAAGCCAGCCTAGCTAAGCATGCTATGGACCCTTTCCTGAATGGTCCTATTCATGCGTTCAGCCATACCATTCTAGGGTGGGGTGCAAGGGGCAGTCAGCTGTGCTGATGCTTAATACCCCGCTCATCACAAAACTGCTCAAAAGTATGTGATACATACTCAACCCCATTATCTGACCTTAGACATTTCAACCTATTCCCAGAGTGGTTCTCTGCTAATGCAAGCCAACGTTGAAATGTGTCTAAGACATCGAATTTTCTCTTTATGGGATAAGCCCAAACCTTACGTGAGTAATCATATATGAAAGGAACAAAGTACTTTTTTGCCCCACCGAGTGACTGACAGGGCATGGGCCCACATACATCTAAGTGCACAAGAGCCAAGGGCTCACCCGTGTGTTTCTTACCAGACTTTTTATGCGTATTTCTAGTTTGCCTGCCATACAAACAATGATCACAAGAATCAAAATGTGAAGAGTCAAAAGGCGGAAGATACTGCAAAGCACCTAGCACTTTCATTCCTTTAGGGGACATATGCCCTAAACGAGCATGCTAGAGGGATACATGGGAGATAGAACCAATAGACAAAACATGATCCAATGTAGCTCCAGCTACAAGTAAGGGATAGAGGCTACCAGACTTAGCACCTCTTGCAAGCACAAACCTGCCATGAGTAATCTTCCATGTAGAGTCTCCAAAAGACACAAAATACCCTGCATCATCAAGCTGTCTAGCTGACATAAGGCTGCAAGTCAACGCAGGTACATGGCATACATCATACGCAAAACAAAAGAATTGCCAGAAGGAAACTGCAGCCTAGCATCTCCAATGCCCACAATGTCAAGAGACATATCATCACCAAGTCACACAGAACTAGAGATGGTACAATAGATATGAAACCAATCTCTACAGGGTGTCATATGAAATGATGCACCCGAATCCAAAAGCCAGCACTATGCATACATATCATGTATCTTAGAAGCCTGTAAGGCATCGCATGAAGAAGCTACAAGTATGTAACCGTCATTTGAATTAGTGGCTTGCATGACATTAACCTCTTCTATCTTCACACTGGACTTTACATGTACAATACTGTGCTCAAAGGACTTTTCCTACACTTTCTCTTTTCCCCTTTCCTTGCACTTATCATCGTGCATCTTATGGCACTGCGGCCTAATATGTCATGCTTTCCCACAATAATGAAAGGTAAGATCATATTTTCATCCACAGGGTTTACTGCGACCACGTGACTTGGACCTGGGCTTCTGAGAGTCCTTGCCCTTATGATCATTATCATGCCTGCCATGTCAGCCACCTCTACTGGTCAATGCATGTGAAAAGCAGGAAGCATCATTGTTTCTCTTGTTGATTTCCTCAGTCAATAAAGCACTCTCAACATCTTTGATTTTCAGCCCATCAAGCTTGTTCGTGCATATGGCAGTACGGAAGAGATCCTATGATTCAGGCAAGGTACCAAGCAGAAATAACGGGCAAGTTGTCTTTGAACTCAATACCCTATGATAACAGAATCTTCATGATAGCATGAAACTGACTGAAATGAGATGATAGGGAGGTCCCTTCCTTCATGCGACGGTCCATTAACTGCTTCAGCCAATACATCTGTGATGCAAGACTCTGCTGCACATAGAGGTCCTGAATCTTCTCCCATAAATCCCATGCACTTTGATTCTCATCTTCAACAACATTATGATGGACCTCTTCTGAGAGTGACAAGATAATGGTAGACTTGCATAGCTCATCAACTTCCATCCAAACATCATCATCCATATCCTTAGTTTTAACACCCTTGAAATGCAAGGGTTTAATATGCAATTTCTGCACCAAAACCTACTATATCTGGGACTTCCAATACCCATAGTTGGTATCATCCAACTTGGCAATGTTAAAGAGAGCTCTGTCTTTCAGATGACCAGCCATATTATCCCAAATCAAAGCAAAAAAGCAAAATTGCAGGTTATTGTAATTAGTAGAAAATGCACTAAAATCACTGCTAGAACTGGCTAAAAGAGTGTATATCACCAAGAGAAGCACCTATCTACCAAATATGACCAAGATACATCAAATAGTAAGCATTACCCTCATAGAAGTGCTAGAAATATGCAGATTTCATCTTGTTGTAATAAATGGTAGTAGTATGTAAAACTGTCCCAAAATGAAGCAATCACTGATACATATGTCACTGCAACTGCCAGGAAGCAAGATATATCCAACAGTGTGTGTCAAGGGGCAAGAAGGTACCAAGAACTGTCAAACTAATAACCTGTTAGGCAAGAGACATCTCATGGTCTAGAAGTCATGCATGTAATAGGTTTCGGGGCAAGAGAAGAGACCAAGCACAAGCACAACTGATAGAGCAAGAAGCTCAATGCATAACCATCCAAGATGCATACAAAATTGAAAAACCTGTGACACGGATAGGTGCTTGCCCCAATAGGCATATCAAATCAGCCCACTATAGACTAACTGCAGACATAAAGCTCTCAAGAATGCAAATGCATGTAACTGTCCCACAAGCTCAAGCTCAAGTGTAAATAAGACTCTGTGTACATCCGAATATACCAAGAGGCTCCCACTAGAAGTAAAGTCAGATGCAAAGAGAGCAAGAAATCTCTAATACATCGAATACATAGCATCAGAATTGACAAATCCCAGTAGGGTACATCCGGAGCATAAATCCCAAGCTATCTCAGACCCGTAAAGCATAAGCCTGAAAGCATTCAAAGAGCATGTAACTGACAACCAAATGTAATGCCCAGTAGGTCCAAAATGCTCAAATACATTTGAAGACGAAGCTCCAAGTAACTATCAAGCATGGGCAAACCAAGTGGCATCCATATCTGACCAAAGCATAAATACAAGAAGCCTAAATGTCAAGTAGTGACAATAGGCATAAACCGATCCAAAGCATACCAACTTAAGCCAAATGACAGTGAATAATGACCAAGGCGGAGCCTATTCCAAGCTCAAAAGCATTCTAGAACCAAAAAGAAGCATCTGACAATCTCCAAATACATCGGTATGATCATTCAATCTTCTAGTAAGCACCCTGGATCCAAGTACGAATGCATACACCAAGTAACTAAGCATCAGCCCACTGTATTATAGCAGCATATTTACTGTTAAATGAATCTCAAATGGTGCCCAAATCTGCTCCAAATCAGTCCCAAAGCATAGACATAGCATCCCATAACATCCGAGCATCACCGGGCATCAATAGGCATCAAACGGGCAATGCAAAGAAGCATCAAACAGTAAATGTCAAGTGCTGCCCTATTTTGACAGTCCTAGGACTGCAAGGGCTGAAGGGTGAAGCACTCGAATCGATCACTGGGAGCCAAGCACTAGTGTCGGGGAGTCCACGGGAAGGTTGCCAAGAGTGCCGGGAAGCCGGGGAAGAGTCGGGAAATGCCAAGAGAGCAGGACAACCCAGCCCCCTAAAAATGCACCGCATTTTGCGCTGGCTATTCCTAGGGGTTGGGGGGTCTTCAACAGTGCTAGGGGGCACTTGGTAATATTGATGGGGCTCCAATGGAGCCCTGGAAGATGCCAATGAAGGTTTGGAAGCTCGGGGAGGAGGCGAGAGATCAAAACATACTTGCAAATAAAGGTGCCATGGCTGCCATTGAAGCTTGGGTTGAAGCTCTTTGAATCCGGGCTGAAGAGAATGTTGGGAAAGTTCCAATGCCTTTGCTCCGATACCAGTTGAAAGGGAAGTGGAACCCAGGAGGAAGAAGCTTGGCGGTGAGAGCTATGTTGGATGGAGAGCAAGAGCAAGAGAGAGAGAGTGAAACTCAAAGTGGGAACTCCAACAACCACAATATGTGGCCGAGCCTTTCTTTATTCAAATTTTCACTAAAAGAATAAAGAATAAGTGATTGTGATGGGCGCCCGCCACCTGTAGTGTGCAGTGGCGGGTACTGTCAGTGTAGTAATACACAAGCGGTTAGGCGGAGGCGCCTTTATCCCCAACAGTGCACATGGAAAGAAAATTTATATGAATCTTTTTTGCATCATGATTGAGGGCTGTACATGAAAAAATGTAGAACCCGTAATGATATGTGATCATAATAATTAAATCAAAATTCAAAAAGTACATTTTTAGAGGGAAAATAAAGGTTTCTTTAATTTCAAGAGGGGAAACGAAATTCAGTGGAATAAAAAATTGAAAGAAACCATTTTTCAGTTATCATGAGCAGTCAGCAATCATAGATTAGACAATACCCAATTTTTATGGATATATAAATAGGAAAAAATAAGAAAAATAAGAGAAAAATAGATTTTTGTGCTTTAAAAATTAAGAAAAAATATGATGTATGTTTGTGAATGTGTAACATGGTTAAGGCATGAGGATTAAGCCTCAAATCAGCCTTGTTTTCATGTTAAAGTGCATCTTTATCAAATTTTATATGAAAAATTACATAAAAATGAACCCTATACATATGCAACATTGCAAAACCTAAATGGTTAGGGGGAAGAGGGATCAGAGAAGTGAGAGGTTGCTGAAAATACATCAAAATTTGATTCATTTGGTTTAGGCATAGCATATAGGCTGATAATAATTTAAGTTTAAGGAGACTAGTAGTATGAGGAAACTCGGTGCTAGTCTCTAATAGCGCCGCAATGACACGCAGAGGCTAAAAATAATTAAAGGATTGTTTTGCACACCACGTGGATGATTTCTAATAATAAAATGCTTTCGCAAAATGTTCATACACTTCTGCATTTTGCATGCCACATGGTATAAAACCTGGATGCATAGCACTTGATTGTCTAATAGATGACCAACGTGGAGTGTGTAAGGATACCCTTTCTGTAGGCTAGACGATCGTTTCTTGGGGAAAGTGCTTGGTGAGGAAATATTGAAGTCTCCTGGATCATTCAAAGTCAAGGAGTGGAGATTGTTCATATGTTCTTTATATTAGAGCAACACACCTTGGGGCCAATCTCTGAGGTGTAGGAGAGCTGCAGTGGGGCCATTGCATTCAATCGGAGGGGGTGCCTCCTTTATGTTTGTGTTACGTGGTATATTATGCCAAGAGGTATGGGATCTCTCTTTGAAAAGTAAGGAAGGGAAATTGCTAGATTATATTCCATTACAAATGCAATATCTCTAGTAGCAATTAGGGTAATGTGCCCTTGGATGCCCCTGGCCTCCTGGCCCGCGAGGCTGTGTGGTGGGGTTGTCTGTTGTGTGCATGAGGTCCGACTAGTGCCATAGCTAGTGCCGGCCCATTTTAGGTCCCATCACACCTTGAGCCATAGATAAGGAGAGTTTATTTGATTGCCTTGGGCCTCAACCTTAAGATTGAATTCCACACAAAAGCTTGTGTCATTTTAGACCTTAGAAATGGAAAATTACTCCTCTCCTCACTTCTAGAGGATCACGTCTCTCATCTTTCTTAGTGAGAGAATTACCTCTCTTGTCTTTCTTAATGAAAGAAAAGACCTTAAACCTTGACTTGTAAGGGAGAGGATGACCCAAATGAATGCAATGCTCATTACACACAAGTAAACGTTCCCAGGTGTCCCCAAATACACACATAAATACATATACACAATGCTAATGCACTTCCTTTTCTTAGAACTCAATCCATCTTCATTTATATGTAACTCCTTGATTCTTGTGTACACTCTTACACTTGGTAGACACTTCCTTCCCCCTTCATAACTTGTACTGCTTGTACCAGATATCCCCATCACAGTGCTCTGATCACCCCATTAAGTGATGCACTAGGAATATTGGTCTCTAAATGGTCTCATGGCCATGCTAGATCATCATCAACACTTAAAGAAAATTGAGTCATTAGTTTATTGATATAAATTTACTAAATAGAGAATGCATAATAAGCAATCAATTTAGTGACAAGGTGCATGGGCATCTTTGGAGTTTGAGAAAGGCGATGATCACTTAACTTTAGATATCCCATTGGGTGATAAGGACAAAAAATGTTTGCTATTATATAAGCAATGAATATTGGCATATGTAAGAGAAGCTCTTCAACTATACAATCTATAATCATAGATATGGGATCTTGGTTTTTTGTTAATGGGAAGTTGATAGGAAGAAGGGGAAAAACATATAAATTTGATGGGTTGACCCAACAAGCATTAGAAAATTTTCAAAAAGCAATTTTATTTGTGTTTTTTATTTGAATGTACTTTTGAAATGTTAATTCATTGAATTTCCTTTCTAGTACTTCTTTGAAATAGTATTTGGGATCTTACATTATGATTACATGGATACAATATTGATTACTTAGCATAGTTATATGCAACTCATAAAGCAACTGAGTTTATATAACTCTAATTAACTTTATCATTTTTAGTGAGCTCAATGATATCTTTATGAAATGTGGTTATACAAAAAAAAAATCTAAATATAAAATAAGGTGTATTGGGATACTCCTAAGTGGTATTATGCATATATTCAAACAACATGAGGATAAGCCATTGTGCATGACAAATAACCCCCCTCGTGTTGTTCTGCCCCTATCCCCAACAAGCAAAAGTCTAAATTCAAAATAAGGTCCCTTTTGCACTATCGAGGCACTCTTGATGAGCATGTGCCAAAATAGTGTGACAACATATATGCAATAAAAACATTTAAAGCCCAATCACATTGAGGTCCTTTCATGCTAGTGGGGTACCCTTGATGGTATTCATTAGGGAAAACTTGGATTAACATTTGAGCCTTTTAATTTTAGAGATAGAAAGCCTCTCAAACAACCAATAGAGGAGGGCCACCATCACGATAAAAGTAGGGGTTTTCTATTTTTAAAGGTATTTTTGGGGAACAAATCTATTGAGGCACAAAAATCAAGAGGCTCTCGAACAATTTAAGATGCTAGATAGCCATATTTTTTGACAGCTACGTACATTCTTGTATTCTTCCTCCTGTTTTTTTTTTTTAAATTCTCAGTTATTACACGAAAATGCTCTCCATCCATTGTAGTGTCCCCATCTTTTTCTTGAAACTCTCCAACAGTTAAGTGAAGTGTCTTTCTTCCAAAATTTTGAAAGTGATTAGTTATTCTCAGTCCTACACTAAGAAGGAGAAAACTAGGTGCAGAGCGCCTAGCTCTTCCTCTTGAAGCAGTGTGAGGAACCTAGGTGTAGACTGCCTAGTTTTTCCTTTTTTTTTTCTTGAAAATTTTCCAATTATTACATCAAAATGCTCTCCAACCATTGTAGTATCCCTATCTTTTTCTTGAAACTCTCCAACAATTACATGAATTGTTATTCTTAGTCATACTTTTCATTCAATGCTTTCTTTTCCTTCATCTTCTACTTTAATGAGAACGATGCACATCCTTGGTATATGGCCTCTTCTATTAGAGATTTTTATTACTTTGATATCTTCAATAGCATTCTTATATGTGCACCTGAGATTTTTTATTACTTTGATAGCTTCAATAGCATTCTTATATGTGCACCTAAATGTGTTATGCTTGAATGGATGGATCTATTTTTAAAGGCCCATGGTTAGTATTAATTTAAAAAATGAAAATTATTGGTGATATAAAATTAAAAACCCCCAAGAGATGTTTATAAAACATCTTACTTAATTGTGTATATCCTCTTCTTTATAGGTCCACCCTATTGTACCTTCATATCCTATGCTTCTCAAAGACTTTTGTTACACTAAAAGTGAAGAGGGACCCCAAATGAGGTTCCCTCACATTATTGGGACAATCCTATATGGTGTTAAGCATGTGTCCAAATAGTATGAAAGGGAGGCCATTGTGCACAAAAATAATCTCCTTGTGGACTATTTGAGCATATACACACATGAGAAACATCTCTACCCCAATAGCGTGAAGGAGCCTCATTATGAATGGAAAATAAGGTCCCCTCATGCTATTGGGGCACATAGATTGTGAGAAGAGACCACATTCTAAATTTAAGAATGAGATCCCTTTGCACTATTAAGACATCCTATGTATGTTAACTATGTGTTCAAATAGTACAAGAGGAGAGCCCATTGTGCAAGAGGAATAATCTCCTCTTGCAATATTTAGGCGTATGTATACTAGAACCACCTCTACCTCAATAGCGTGAAGGGACTCCAACCTAAATGGAAAATGAAGTTCCTTTGTACTACTAGGACACTCCCATGTGGTGTTGGATAGTATTAAAATAATGCAAGGGGAGGCCATCATGCATAAGTAACAGTTTTCCCTCACATTATTCAAGCCTATACACACTCGGAACTCATTTACCCCAATAGCAAAAAAGGACCCCCTTCTAAATGGAAAATGGGGTGCCCTCATGTTGTTGGGGGAATTCACTGTGGTGTTGTAGCATATGTCAAAATAGCACAAAGGGAGGACAGTGTGCATGAGAAACAAGTCTCCTTCACATTATTTGAGCCTATATGCACTAGAAATATATTTACCCCAATAGCATGAAGGAAACCCATTCTAAATGCAAAATGACATCTTACTGGTACAAAGGGACCTCATTTTCAATGCAAAATGAAGCCCCTTCATACTATTAGGGTTGAGGGTGGTATTGAGCATGTCCCAAATAGTAATAGAGGAAGCCATTGTGCACAAGAAAATAGCCCTTATCACGTTTTTGGGGTAAATAATCCCATTCTAAATGTAAAAAGAGGTCCCCTTGCACTATTGGGACACTATTGGGTAATATTGAATTTATGCCTAAAGAGTGCCCCTCTCTTGCATTCCTTAAAAATTTCAGCCATTTTTCTTCAATTAGATTCCATTTATATGAAGAGTATCCATATAATTTATAAGTTGAGTTTGCTACTAAAACAAGTGTTTCTATTGGACTTTTCTCATTAAAAGTGGTCAAAAAATGTGATTTGGATTGATGCTTAAACAATTGGTGTGGGGGAGGGAAGGGGGAGTTGCTTTTGGACACTCGAATAGCCCCCTCCCATATTTTTCAAACAAACCCACAAAACACCTTCAATACACATTCTTTTAAGTCATGTTTTCTTCAATAGAATTCATTTGTCATGAAGTTTTATCCAAAAACATGTCAATAGTGCATGTAGTAAAGCTGTTGGGAGCTCATGCTTTGACTGCGAAGACCCATTGACTGCTTATTCTTTCAAAGCATTTCAAGCTGAGCACTAATGCTCACATAGCCATTGCTGATGCGCTATCCCTCTCTAAGAGTGTAGTGAGCTTACCTCGATGCTTGATTGAGTACCCTCCTCCCTCGTGCACATCGGTAGCTCCATGATTTGTGATGTGAGCTAGAGCAACCTCAATCCCTCTCCTTCAAGCTCCATCCTCCATTGCCGCAAAAGAGAGGAGAGGAGAGGGAGAGGGAGAGGGAGAGGGAGAGGGAGAGGGAGAGGGAGAAGGAGAAGAAGAAGAAGAATAAGAGAGGAGATGGTGGGAGCTTCTCCACCCCGGTCCCTCACCCTCACACACTCACTCCCTCACTCACTCTCACACTCCCTCACTCAATTACAAGCAAGAAGGCAAGAAGAAGAAGAAGAAGAAGAAGAAGAAGAAGAAGAAGAAGAAGAAGAAGAAGAAGAGCTTTTGCCACACACCAAAGAATGAGCTTCTCATTCACTTTTTGAGTTTATATATAAAGCCCTTATCCCTTTTGGGCGGTCATTCCCTTTTTTACATGGATGGCCGTGGCCTAGGCTTTCTTTCCTATTGTCCTCCTATCTTTCTAGCTTCCTTTCTACCACCCGTCCACCCTTACAATTTGCACACGAGAGAGCCTAGAGCTCATTTACAAGGATTTTGGTTGCACCTTTACATTCAAAGATGCACCTTCTCTTTTTTAGCACTTTTTGGGCTCCGACAGTTGCGCCTTGGACTTCTTTTGGCCATGCCTGCGCTTTTGGGCTCTTCCAGGTCAGATTTCCTTCTGGCCACCTCTTCAGCTCCCAACTTGCGCTTTTCCACTTTTTCTGGTTTTCCTTGTGCTGAGGTTAACATAGTCGAGTGTGCCAGTCCCATGGCACTTGATGGGTAGTAGCTCAAAGGTGGGGTCCGATGGCTTTTTGAGTTTGTATACAAGCCCTTGCTGAGGATGGTGTTGGATGGATCTGCCCTTGAAATTCAAGATGGTGTTGGGGCGGGTCCCTCCCCGACACTGACAATGGGTGGATCTTTCCTTTGAAATTGAAGATGGTGTGGACAGATCCTTCTTGGGGAATGGCACATGGACGGATCTATCATTGAAATGAACAATGGTGTTGGAGGGATCCCTCCTCATGCCCTTCGAGGTTGATATGATGCGATCTTAACCTGCAAGACAAAGTTGTGCACTTTCTAAGGGTGCAGGTGCCAGTGGAACTGGGAGTTGGGTTGAACAAACCTCAGGCAAGCTTGGGTGTTGTGCCACACTTGAGGACCCAATTCGTGCATTGTTGTAGGTGTGGTGCACGGATTAGGGAGCCAAGTATAGAAGTCCTACCCTTGAGGTGCCCTAAGCATGAAGTGGGGGATAGGGCTAGGTAAAAAATCCTAGGTACAGTGATTGTGGCGCTCGAATGATTTCAAGGACTTAGTCTTTTCCTTTTCTTTCTTTTTCTTTCTTTTTCTTTCTTTTTTTCTTTTCTTATCTTTTTCTTTTATTTTCTTTTTCTTTTTATTTTTCTCTTTTTTTTAAATAGATAAACACAATCGACATCATAGATACATGGGTGTTCTTAGGCTATATCCTGGTCCTCTTCTGATGATGCGTTACAGGGTGGTCTAAGGGATTTGCTAAAAAAGGACGCCTTTGCATGTAGCTCTTAAGATTAGCCCTGATATTTAGAGGTGTGGTTGACAAAAAGGGGTGCCCAAACCTTGTAAACTGGCTATCATTCATGTCTTTGAGTACCTTCATACAAAAAGAGGGTAACAACGTAGCCCTCATCACATTAGCTGCGGGCCATGGTACAACTATCTATTCCTAGGTTGAGATAAAAAAAGAGTAGAGGGAGGTGGGCCTCCTTTGTAGTTGGCTTTTGCTTTAGTAGAAACCTAATAGTCCTAAGATAATTACAAGTTGTGATGAAAGCGGAGTCTGGACAGGATGAGAAATCCTCAAGAAAGTGCGTGATTGACAGACAAATGTCTCCTGCCTTGAAGGTTAGGCACTCCTCGGGATTCTCTACATTGGCATTGTAGCTATTGGGAAAGTCATGCCTACCATGCTCTTGCCTATTGTAATCCACTTTGTGCCTGCGAGGGTAGGGCATGTAGATAGGATCATTCTTTTCTTTAGGGAGTGTGCCGCAAAATGCCATCCATGCATCAACATTTGTATCCTAGATCCTTCTCTGCCACTTGGGCTGTGCTTCATAGCCTTGGACCATCTTGGGAATCTGGTACACCTTGTCCTACTAATAGTCTAGGACCTCCCACCTCCATCGAGTGATAACTATGCCTCACTCCTTGACCCATCGATTTCCTAAGTTGTTAGCCATTTGAATTATGTTGTCCACTATTTCCACTGGTAGGACTCAGTCCAGGGCCCATGGGTAGAGGAATGATAGCTTGAAGGGCCAAGTTTGGAGTTCTCCTTGCTCCCAAATACTCAGTTCCTAGGGCTAGTTGATGGGATAGCAATCATCGCGTTGTGGCACGGGCTCTCTAGGAAATTGTTGGGGTTGCGCTCTAGCTCTCTACTATGCTTGCTCCACCAATTCCCATCTTCTTCTCTTATCTATAATGATGCACTCGGGTACTTGGTTGCCTTTAGGATCTTCCTAAGGCACATCTAGCAGTGGTGGGCTAAGCTCTCGAGGCTATTGCTCTTCTTCTAGCTCTTGTTTGAGGTCCGGCCCTTCCTTTGGTGGTTGCTCTTGTGGGGTTGGAGCTAGGGGTGGATGCAGCTACTCTTGCTCTTCAAAAGCTAGCTCCTTCACTTCATCGGTGGAGAGGCCAGCTTGCCTCAAATATACTGGCATTGTTCTTTTCTCATTAGGCTAGTGCCAGTTGGAAGAGAGTGCTCTTGTAGGCCATACTTCAAGGCTCTGGTGGTCATCTCTAACTTCCTTCTCATCGTCTCCATAGAATCCTCACTACCCACTTGCATTACATGGATCACTATGCTTAAGAAGGCTTGCAATTGTGCATTTGAACTTGCTTCTGCGGCTTTGATTCTAGCCTTTGCCAACACTCACTTGCATTCTGCTATGGCCAAGTGCTCGGAAAGTCCTTGCACCCATTCAAAATTGTGCTATTTCCACTATTTGGATTTCTCTTCTAATTCCTCCTTGCCCTTCTCTATGCTTTGAGACAACATCATTACCATTTTTTGTTGTTCATTCCATACTTCCAACATGTGTGCTTTTTCCTTATTCCGACAGTTCAACTACTCCTCGGCTATCTTTTGGGCTTGTTGCGCCATGGTGAGTTGCATGGAAGTTTTTAACATCCTTTTAGACAAATCTTCATTCCTCTATGCGTGGGCTTCTTACCTTCCTTCATACCACTGTCTTTCAAATTCAACCATGGTTCTTATCTCTTCCACCTCCTGATCTAGGTTCTCTGGCTCTTTCTGTAGCCCTTGGGTATCTTCTTTGATGGCTTCTTCTTTCTCTTTCTCCAAGCATTCAATTTCCCTTTCCAGTCTCTCCTATTCCTCCAACTCTAGGGCATTCCTCTTCTTTAAGTTTTCTATTTCTTCTTGATGTCTTCATGCCCTCTCTTCTCTTGCTGCCTATAGCTCCTCTATGGCATCTAGGACATTTTTCATATGTCCTTGTAGCTCTTCATACAGCTTGTCTAGCTCCTCAATGCAATACTACATCCTCACTTGGTCTTGTGTCCCTTCACCTAGTTTTTCTTGCCGACTTGGTTCTGCCTCCTCCTTAGTTTTAAGCTGCTCTTTTAGCTCTTGTATTTCTCATTGATGCTTTGCTACCTGACGGGTTGCTTCCAATTTGAGTGTTGCTAAGGCTTCTCTTTCAGTCTCCAGCTCGATTGATTCTTCTCTCATCTCTTCCTTGGCCTTTTCTAGCTGTGCTAGAAGCTCTTTGACATACTCATCATATGTTGTGGCCGTGGGTGTCATTGGAGGTGTTGTAGTCGTAGAGGCCTCTAGTTTCTGCCTCTTGGGATCCTGCCTCAACTTGGCATTGACTAATTAATCTTTTAGATCCTGTGGTGGGGACCCCTGCTCCTAAATGCGGAGCTATCTCCTATATCTTCATTACCAAAAATTGCATCATGGACATTAACTTGCTAGTGTCCATGGTAACTGCAGTAGGATCTTGTGTAGTCGAGGTGGTGATGGCATGAGACGTGAAGATTGATGGGAGGGGGTGCATTGGGGTCTTGCCCTTGCCTGATACTATCATGACTGCTTCACCCTCTAAGGCCTTGGTGCTGCTACTTGGCTCTCCTTTCCTCTAGGGCTCATGGTGGTTAGCTTTTCTGCACTAAAAGTCTCCTCCACTGACCTCTACATGGCATCGGCCATGTCTTCATCTTCCTTTCTTCTCAACTCTTTCCCCTCTTCCTCTACTTTTATTTTTCTCTCTTCTTCGCCCCTTCTTGACTCCTATTCCACCCTCTTCAGCTCAACTGCTTCCTTCTCCCTTCTCTCCTCTTCAATCCTCTTGGACTCTCTTTGGGCTCTCTTCAACTCAGCCCGTTCCTCCTTGGTCATTCTTTCTTTTGTTTCCTTCGGTGGCTTAGATGGGGTTTTTTTCTTTGGTGCCCTAGGCTCTCTCTGGCTAGACTGTGTCTCTTGCTCCTCCCTATCACTTATAGTCCTCTCACTGGATTGCTCCTGTTTGGGGTGTGGCAATTAGTCAAGGGTTTCCCCTACTTTCTCTTCACCTCTTTCTACATCCTTCAAGGCCACTTGGATTACGGCCATCCCTACTCCACCAAACCTGATGGTGGATGCCTTAGAGAAAGACATTTTCATATAGCTAACCTCAATGTGGAGGCCGAGGACTCCCCACCTACTCCTACTACACTTATAGCCAAGGCTTTTGCTGAGTTTTCAATGGTTTTGTGTACGAAGGCATTCCAATCCACCTCATCTGGGGATCCAACTGCTGCAATGCTTTCCAAAAATGGTACCTCAATTCTATTCATAAGGGCGTTGTATCTTTGATTGGAGAAGAGGGCATGAACCATCTCTGCTTGCATTTTAATTTCAGGGTTTGGAATATTTGGCAAGCTTATCCCATCAACTATGTGCATGGCAGCCTTGCTCATCCCCAACATGTTATACACATCCCTGCTTGGGTATTTCTCAATCCAGCTAAACCCAGGGCCTTCTCCACCGTTGCAGGGCTCAACTCCATCTCTACTTGGCAGGCTTCTTCTCCTCTTCTTACCATCACCGTGCCACAATATCTTTCAACATCAAAACTTCTCAGAAATTCTGTGCACTTGCAGTAATCGATAGCCTGCCTGACCTTCTCTACATACTTCTCTAGATTGCACTGGTCCACGAGTTTTTTTGCAACTAGATCCTCTATGATGGCACCTTCTAGGTTTAGGGTGTGCTTGAATGTGAACTAACTAAAACCCCTCGTTTCTACCATCAAGCCGTACTTTGCTTGCTCTTCCTCCATGAATAGGAGCTTGTCACCTTTATCTTGCCCTGCCATTTTAGGTTCCTGTCATATATCATAGCTCACCATTAGTTTTCTTGAGTCAACTTCCACAAGGAGGTAGATAAACATATATGAAAGCTCTTAAGAATGTGAAATGCTTAAGTATAGAGTAAAATTTCCGCTTCAAGTAGTCCACACGATTCAAAAATATCCATGATAAAATTTTCCACATTTTGAGTCTTGTCCTTTAAACATTGATTGATGTTTAAGGCATGTTTGTTTTCTTCTTTTCCAATTTTCTTTTTATGCTTTTTTCCTTTCCACCTTACCCCCTCCCTCACCCAGGAATGATTTGAACCCTTCCTAGGATTGGAGAGTGAAGGGTTAAGGGAAATGTAGCATGCGTGGGCGGGACATTACCTTGCAGAAGTTAGGCATAGAATTGTGGTTTATATTCCAACTGAGCATGGAGGTCCTTCCATATCGTGAGGTTTGATGCCTACATGTGTGATATAGGTGAGGACATCAATGATAAGATCACCAGAGTCAATCCTACTAGCAATGTGTAGCTCTTCTTTAGTAAGGACTCGATCTAGGTAAGGGTGGCTCATGACATGATCTTCCAATGATCAATTGTGGTGATGGACAATACCCTAAAAAAGGTAGGAGCTACATAAGTGGGATCATAATCGGAGGTCTTAATGGTGCGTCATTGCTCAACGTTGGTCATGATTTGGCAACCTTCTTGTTCCCACTAGAGTCAGAGAGCATAACCACTTGTAAGAAGGATGAGTCATTATTGGCTAGCTTGCTAAGTTTTGGCTCATGGCAGTGACTCTACTCTTGCTATAGGAGGTGATCAACCATTGTTTAAGGGCTAGCTTGCTCTCAAGATATCTCAGCATTGGCCATCAATTCCTTCGCAAAGACCATGGGGGTTTCTATTATCACGAATTCGTATTCCTCCCAGCTACATAGCAAGGAGTGGACATCCAACTCTAAGGATGCATCAAGTAGAACTAGGTGTAGCAAAGTAGGGTAAAAGTGGCATCTAAGCATTTGATGCAAGTGACCAGGTCGTCTCCTATGTTTTCAGCTAGGTCTTTAGCCAACATGAGGATCAATCATCGTTCGCAGGATGGCTTAAGATCCTGCTCGTAGGGGCATGGCCAAAATGAGCTAGAAAAGGGAGCTTCTAGTGGGGCCGAGGTGGGTCCTTAGGAGTAATGGCATCCTTAGGGACCATGGGTGGGCTTGTGGCTCAAAGGATGTGCTACACTCAGCTTGAGAAGTAGCTGGGTCACTAGGGTCCTTGAGGGTGGTCGAGTCAATCGGAGTTGACTGTAGCTTTGGTCGATGGACTTGTTGTAGTGTTGGCAACTCAGTGATCTTGGACTCTATGGGTTTAGTAGCTCTAGGCTTTGCACGCTTGGGTATAAGGGTCTCTTGGGGCCTTTCTTCCTTAAAACTATTGTTCGATCTTGTGTAGATGGGTTTGAGGGTGGCACTTGAGTATTTCCCTTAACAGTTTCGACTTTAGGCACCCATATCCAAGCATTGCCCTCGTAATAGCCCTACACTTGCAACAAGGTTTTGGGAACCCATCATGGCTTGACCATTCATCTTTGCCACATGTATTGCCTATTCTGTGGCCTCCTAGCTCTTGGGTGTGAGTTTCTAGCATTGTGAGGTCATGTGTACCTGCTTCTAGAAGGTGGGCCTTTGTACTTAGGCACCCATTTGAGGGTAGGCTCTCTAGTCTTTTTTGTGTTCTTGGTGGTTTGTTGCTATTTTGTCTAAGCGGGGTGTGAAAAATCATGAACCCCCTCCTTAGATGTGGTGGTGAGCTGCTCTACCGGTGGCTTTGTAGGCTTTGATGGAGCCACGCTAGCCTTGCTGAAAGCCATGACTATACGTAAATTGTTGATGGCTAGATGAATGCATTGTGAGTGGTAGTTGACATTACAAAGTGTCTACTTTTTAAACGTAAGTCCTAACAACAATTCTGTACTTGCATCCTTCATATTCAGCAACACATAAAAGATCTTGGCAGGCTTTTAGACTCGATAGAGATAGCAACCTTGCACTTTTTCCAGAAGCACATATAATTAGCCCCCATATATGCGCTAAGTTTGGCATTAGTGGGTTGTAATTGTGGTCTACCCATTTGAACCCAATGATCATGAGTCAAGATATTAAAATCAACGCCCTCATCAATCAATGCATCAAATGTATGTGTTTTCTTGGCAGCGACAGTCATCTTCAATTTCTGTGATAGTGGCCACTCGTACCTTGACAGGGGATTCTAGCATGGGAGGCTTGTGCAATGGATGTGTGGGAGGGTAACACTTCCTAATTGTTAGAATATCAAGCTCTCGCTACTCTTTAGTTAGTCTATCTTTATGTGTGTGACTAAAATTAGATGGATACAGTTGTACATGTGTGTGACATTCAATAAGTTCGATGTAGTCACAGTGACTTAACCATAGTTAGTCTTGGTTAGTCATATCTATGTGTGTAAGTCTCTTTCAGTGAGTATGATGGAAGAATAATGGAATAAGAACAACAATGAGCTAAGGTTCATCTTCCGCTCCACTCTATCTCTCTTCCTCTCTTCCAACATGGTATTAGAGCCTGAACACCTAAAGCCTAAAGGCTTGGTAGTGGCCATTTGACATCAAGACATCAGATCTGAAGAAAATGTCATCAAAGGAGACTGTGCCTACAGCCCGTTTTTTTGTAGAAGCTATATCTTGCTAGAAAAAATGGTTTTTGGAGAGAAGGCCTGCGAAACCTGACCGTTGTGATGTGGTCTACAACTTTATAGAAGAAAGTTTTTTCAAATTCCTCACAGATTTTGAGATATTCAGCATAAACTTTTGCAGACTAGCTATTACTGCAATAAATGGCAGGTGACAACATCATTGCTTGACTGAGAGCTTGACCGAGAGCTCGTTTGGGAGCTTAAAGAAGTGATTAAAGATTTGAAATAACAATGGTCTGCTGTATACAGACAACCTACAGCATGTATGCACCTCTAACATGAGCTTGGAGCTCTCAAACTTGTTCAGGAGTACCATTGAAGCATAGGTATATGCTGGGAAGTCATATGGACTTGATGTCATGCATTGGAGCTAGGATTTTATACTGAAAAATATTCAAATCTAGAAATTTTTAATGGCTGGAAACTGTCACTGAATGTAGGTGACAAGCATTGTCTCTTACTAAAGCATTACATGTCATTTTGGAGCTCTTGTCATTTGTATGACCTTACATATGTATGTTAAATGCTTGGAAGACTAAAGAGAGCATTGGATGCAATTGAGGATTGAAATCTGGAGATGAAACAAATGCCTTGACATCTACTTGGCTAGTCAGTTATAGTAAATGCAGTGTATGACATTGCCTCTCTACACTCCTGAAGAAAATAGCATCATTTATCACTCAGGATCTCAAAGGAGTTGATTTCTTGAATGTCATGAAGGCACTTGAATGTTAGATTGCAGGTTTTAGACTGCATATTCTCTTCACTACAGTAAGAATACATGAGACAGAGATATAGTACTTGTAGAGTCTATATACTGACTAAAATACCTACGGGTTATCCCACATGCTTATGGATGATTTTAAGGTTGTAAAGGGCTGAAATACCCTATTTCTTTGGTTCAAAAAATTATTGCAAAAAACCATTGTGATGTGTAGGAAACTATCCTGAACTGCAGGAAAAATATTCCTGAACTGCAAGAAACTATTCCTGAATTGCATAAAAACAATCCTAAATTGTAGGAAATTGTCTTGATTTGCAGGAAACTGTCATGAATTGCAAGATACTATCCTGAATTGCAGAAAATTGGTCCTGAACTGTAGGAAAAGTAGTCAGATACTTACAAGTTGTATACGTCACTAAATACCTAAGCTGCAACTATGGCAAATGCTCAAGGCACTGACAATATCACTCAAATTATTGGAGAAAAGTTGGACAACAAAAATTTTGCTTTATGGAAGTTCCGTATGAATAATTTTTTGGTTGGCAGAGGTTATTGGGACTTATGTACAAGTGATGAGGCTGAACTTGAAATGCCTGAAAGGAATCCAACAAATGATTAGAATAGGGCTCATAAGCTATGGACTGAGAGAGCATGCAAGGTGTTACATTGGGTTTTCCTTATGTATGTTAGATGCTATGGTTATACAGATTACTAGATGTAGTTCCCCAAAGGATGCACGGGACATACTCATGAAGAGTTATGGAAATGTAACACATGCAAGAAAGATTCAGTTGAAGAAACAGCTCAATAAACATGTCTAGGAATGGCAGAAGCATTCATGCCTACACTATAGAGATCAAGAACATAACGGATCAGCTTGCCACAATTAGATCTTTAGTATCTGAGGTTGATATGATTGCAATGACATTCAATGGACTTGGCAAAGAGTATAAAGCATTTGATACGTCTGTTTTTGTGAGAGCCAAATCCCCTGATTGAGATGAGCCAATTGCTTTGCTGCTACATGAGGAAGTTAAGCTTGGGTTGAATATAGGTTCTAATACATCTCAGAGCATGACACTATTCTTTACTCTAGCCAACGTGGCAGAGCCGGTAGAGGCATGGCTCTTTTCAAGGTCAAGGAGACACTCAAAACACTTATGGACAGCAATAGTAGAATGCCTGGCATGGCACAAATACACAAGGCCAGTGTGGATCTAGCAACTTTAGAGGTAGGGGAGATCACCCCATGGTAGAGGTTTTGGATCTGGTTCATGGCATTCGAATGATCAGTCAAACAGAGATAAGGACTGCCATTACTGTGGCAGATATGGACACATTGCAAATGATTGTTACAAGAAGCATGGAGATATGAAGGCAAAGGGCAAACAACATGGGCACTATGCATCTTCTAGCGGTGCTCATGATGAGCAGGTTGACAGATTGTTTGCCATACAGCATGTGTCTAAGAATGCATCTAGGAACAATAGAGATGAGAGATGGTACATTGATTCAGGGGCTTCAAATCATATGACAGCCCATGGAGAATGGTTTGATAAGATGGTTGCAGGTTTGCACAGCCATATTTGTACTGGGGATGACACCCAGCATATTATTCATTTTAAAGGAGTGGTACCTTTGTTGATGCCTAATGGCAAGAAAAAGAGCATGCATGATGTACTACATGTACCTACAATAACCAAGAATATGTTGTCAGTTGGACAAATGGCAAAACAAAATCTACAGTTGAGATTTAATAGAGATGGATGATTTGTTGAAGAATATGGTAATGGCTGCAAATTGATTGGTAGAGGCCGAAGAGATGGCAGAATATTTACTATTGATGAGTTAATTCTAGAATTGAAAGCAGCCATGTTTGCACATAATGGTGGTGCTATATGGGATGTTGAGATATGGCATAAGCAAATTGGCCATGTAAATGTACAAAAGCTAAAATCTATGAGATTGTGCTTGGACTGCCTAAGCTTAGGTATCATGACTTTGGACATGTATGTGATGCATATCAGTTTGGAAAGCAGGCAAAGGTTTCCATTTACGAGACATATATAGAATAGCTCATGACCCTTGCAGTTGGTACATTCAGATGAATGGGCTCCATCTCATAATGTTTCGTTTGGTGGTGCTTGTTACTATGTATCCTTCATTGATGATTTCAGCAAGGTACACTTGGCTTTACATACTAAAACATAAGGATGATGTGTTTGATGCATTCAAGGACTTCAAGAAGCATGCTGAAAATGAGTTGAGCTGTAAAATTTCATGTCTTAGATTAGATGGAGGTGGAGAATATGTCTCTAATTACTTTGACACGTACCTTTCTAAATATGGGATCAGAAGATAGCTAACTTGTAGCTATACACTGCAACAAAATGGTGTAGCAGAAAGGAAAAATAGGGTATTGATGGAATCAGAAAGAGCTATGTTGAATGAGAAGAGTTTTCCAAATGGTTATTGGGCTGAAGCCGTAGTGACTGTTGTCTATGTGCTGAATAGAACCCCTACAGTAGGGATTCATGATGTAACTCCATATGGGAGGTTGTATGGTCATAAGTGTGATATTTCACACTTGAAGGTATTTGGCAGCATTGCATATGTGCATGTTCCTGATGAAAAGAGAAAGTAATTGGATTCTAAAGCTATCAAGAGTGTGTTCCTTGGTTAGGCATAAGACCGGAAAGCTTGCAAGTGTTATGTACCATCTACACATGAGACAGTGATTAGTAGAGATGTTGTTTTTTATGAGTTGGAATCGTAGCATGGTAATCCTATTGCAATGGCTACTAATGGATCGACCAGCACTAGTAATGCTCAAAATACACCTATAGTGACTACATCTATGAGTGGTCCTACACGTGATGGGTCACCTATAGTAAGTCATTGGTCAGGACGCTTGTGGAGTCGTACTCCTACGTCTACTGACATGAATATGTCAGTGAGAGGGAGATTGGATAAGGGAAAAGAAAAGATGCTTGAGGATGTGACAAATCCACTTACAACAGGATATGAGTCATCCAACAGTGACAATTTGGATAGTGAGTTAGGCATTCTGTCTATTATGACACCTGGAGCAAGGCAAAGTCATTATGTGCCGCCTCATGAGAGGCAAGCTCAGAGTGAGCCATAGTTACGGAGATCTGAGAGAGTCAGAAAACTAGTTGATAGGTTTACATACACTGGTTATTCAACCCAGCATTATGCATATATGGCTAGTGTAACAAGTTACAAAGAACTTACAAAGTTTGATGATTCATTTACAAATAATAACTGGTGTGCTGCCATGGATGAGGAGTATGCAGCCCTGGCTGAAAATGAGACATGGGAATTGGTTGAGTTTCCTGAAGGCAAAATTCCCATTGGCAACAAATGGGTGTACAAAGTTAACTGCAAATTAGATGGTTCGTTAGAACGCTATAAGGCCAGGTTGGTTGCAAAAGGGTATGCGCAGTAGTATGGCCTTGACTATGACGAGACTTTCAGTCCAATGGCTAAAATGGCAACATTTAGAACTATGGCAGCATGCAAAGGCTAGAAATTATGACAAATGAATGTCAAGAATGCTTTCTTGAATAGTGATTTGGTTGAGGAAGTATATATGGAGCAACCTGAAGGCTATGTTTACCCGAACTTTGCTACACATGTATGTAAGCTGAAAAAGGCTTTATATGGGCTAAAACAAGCACCTAGAGCATGGAATGCTCGGATAAGTAGTTATTTATAGTAGCATGGATTTAGATTGGGTGATGCAGATCACAGCTTGTTCACGAAGAAGACAGATCATGGATATGTGTTTCTAGTGGTTTATGTAGATGATCTTATCATCACTAGAGATGATGAAGATGACATTGCTGAAATTAAATCATGTTTACAGGCTGAATTCAGAGCCAAAGACCTTGGTGAGCTGAAGTATTTTCTTGGAATTGAGGTAGTCTCTACGCCTCAAGGTATGTGGCTGCTACAGAAGCAATATGCTCATGACATGTTACAGAAGTATGATATGACTGAACGCAAGCCTATGGAGACACCTCTTGATCAGAATGTCAAGTTGTAGATTGATGTTGGGAATGACATAGAGAATGTGACTATGTATCAACAGATGGTGGGCAACTCGATATACTTCATCCTGACTTACGTTATGCAATGGGACTGATTAGTCAGTTCATGCAGAAGCCTCGTAAACCACATTTAGATGCAGTCAAGAGGATCATGAGATATATAAAGGGTACTACAGATTATGGGTTGTTTTATGCATATGAAAAATCCCTTGACTTGACAAGGTTTACTGATGCTGATTGGGCTGGTTGTGCCTATGACAGGAGGTCAACCAGTGGTTATGCATTTGGATTGGGTAGTAGTATGATCAGTTGGTAGAGTAAGAAACAACCTATTGTTGCATTGTCTAGTACAAAAGATGAGTACAGAGGAGCTGCCTTAGCAACTTGCGAAGCAATGTGGTTGATGAAACTGCTGAAAGACTTGGGAATACAATTGGAAAGAAGAGTGATATTGCATTGTGATAACCTTAGCAGTGTTATGTTGGCTAGCAATCTTGTCTACCATGCTAGATCCAAACATATTGAGGTTCACTACTATTTCATAAGAGAAATGGTTCTTACAAAACAGATTGACTTGATTATTGTGAAGATTGAAGACCAGATAGCATATATATTTACCAAGTCTCTTAGTAAAGAAAAGTTCATATACTTCAGACAGCTACTTGGAGTTTATCATATGGTTTGAGCTTGAGGGGGAGTGTTAGAATAACAAGCTCCCACTACTCTTCAATTAGTCTATCTTTATGTGTGTAACCAGTATTAGCTAGATATAGCTGTACACGTGTGCGACGTTTAATAAGTCGATGCAGTCATTGACGTTAGTCTTGGTTAGTCATATCTACGTGTGTAAGTCTCTTTAAGTGAGTATGATGGAAGAATAATGGAAGAACAACAACAATGAGCTAAGGCTCATCTTCCGCTCCACTTTGTCCCTCTTCCTCTCTTCCAACACTAATGTGGCTCCCATTGAAGAAGCCTATGCCCTCTCCATTTGGGGTTTTGAGATCTATCTTGCTAGTCTCTTCTTTATTATCTCTGTTCATGGAATAACAGTCTTCATAATCATCATCTAAATTGTCCTCATCTGGCTGCTTGTCATCTCCTAAGCCTCAATGCTTGGTTTCTTTCTGATCGGTGACTAGGGCAGCCCAATGGTACATCAAGTTGAGATCATGCACCTTGGTCCACTTCCACTTACGTTCATTCATGAGATCCTTGAGAGGTTTCAAGTTAGCAATAGGGTTGCCACCTACCTTGCCTGTCAAGTACTCCAAGACCTCGTGGAGTTCTAGCCTATTGCTAGGGCAATGGAATGTGACAAGTTTGGATCGGCTACGTAAGAGCTTCTAGCCATCATGTAGAGTGGCACTATAGGCTCCTTCTTGGGCACTCTCACTTTCTCTACAGCTTGCTTGTATTGCTCTTCCTCATTTGAGAATGCAAGTACATGCATCCAATATCACTCATTCTTTGGGCAAGGGATATACTTTGTGAGTGGCCTATAAGAGTTCCTTACTTGTGCTTCGCCCTTCAATATGACAAAGATGGCGTCCAAGTTGACTGAAGTGGTCTTCTAGGTGTCCACTATCTCCACTCGCACTACTTCCGTTTGGTTACCTAAGAAGATCAGACTGTTGCCCTAGTCCTCTATGACTCACGCATTTCTCATCGGCCTAGCAAGATATCATAATCCACTCCCTTCATGACAATGAAGTTCATAGAAAATTGGACACCTATGATCTTCAACAGCTAGTTCTTCAACACTCCAAATGGCCTAACCTTCATTCCATTGGCAAGTGTAACATTAAACCTAGCATTCTTGATAGGTAGGTGGGTTACCCCAAGCCTAAAGTACTACATGGCTAAGCACACCACTGACTCATGCCCCCGTGTCCACGATCCCTTAAGGGAGAGAGACAAAGTGGAGCAGAAGATGAGCCTCAGATCATTGTTGTTTTTCTTCCATTATCTTCCATCATATTAACTGAAAGAGACTTACACATATAGGTATAACTAACAAAGACTAACTGAGTCACTAACTACATCGACTTATTGAATGTCACACACATGTACAACTATATCCTGCTAATGTCAGTCACACACATAAAGATAGACTGTCTGAAGAGTAGCAGGAGCTTGATATTCTAACACTTCCCCTCAAGCTCAAACCATCTGATAAACTCCAAGTAGCTGTCTGAAGTATATGAACTTTTCTTTATCAAGAGACTTGGTAAATATATTTGCTACCTGGTCTTTAGTCTTCACATGAATCAATTCAATCTTCCCTATAAGAACCATTTCTCTGAAGAAATGGTAGTGAACCTCAATATGTTTAGACCTAGCATGGTAGACAGGATTGCTAGCCAACATAACACTGCTGAGGTTATCACAATGCAATCTCACTCTACTTTTCGGTTGTATTCCCAAGTCTTTTAGCAGTTTCATCAACCAAACTGCTTCGCAAGCTGCTAAGGCAGCTCCTTTATACTCAGCTTATGCACTGGACAATGCAATAGTAGGTTGTTTCTTACTCTGCCAACTGATCATATTGCTACCCAATCCAAATTCATAACCACTAGTTGACCTCCTATCATAGGCACAACCAGCCCAATCAACATCAATAAACCCTATTAAGTCAAGGGATTTTCCATATGCATAAAACAACCCATAATCTATAGTACCCTTTACATATCTCATGATCCTCCTGACTGCATCTAAATGTTGTTTGCGAGGCTTCTCCATACATTGACCAATCAGCCCCACTGCATAACATAAGTCAGGATGGGTAATAGTCAAGTATATTAAGCTACCCACCATATGTTGATACATGTCACATTCTCTATGTCATTTCCAACATCAATTTGTAGCTTGACATTTTGAACAAGAGGTGTCTCCATAGGCTTGCATTCAGCCATATGATACTTCTGTAACATGTCATGAGCATACCGCTTCTGTAGCAACCACAACCTTGAGGCGTAGAGACTACCTCAATTCCAAGAAAATACTTCAGCTCACCAAGGTCTTCGACTCTGAATTTAGCCTGTAAACATGATTTAATTTCAGCAATGTTATCTTCATCATCTCTAGTGATGATAAGATCATCTACATAAACCACTAGAAACACATATCCATGATCTGTCTTCTTTGTGAACAAGCTGTGATCTACATCACCCAATCTAAATTCATGTTGTTGTAAATAACTGTTGATCCAAGCATTTCATGCTCTAGGTGCCTATTTCAGCCCATATAAAGCCTTTTTCAGCTTATATACATGTGTAGGAAAGTTCGGATGAACATAGCCTTCAGGTTGCTCCATATATACTTCTTCAACCAAATCACCGTTCAAGAAAGTATTGTTAACATCCATTTGCCATAATTTCTAGCCTTTGCATGGTGCCAAAGCAATGACAATTCCGATTGTTGTCATTTTAGCCACTGGACTAAAATTCTTCTCATAGTCAAGGCCATACTGTTGCGTACACCCTTTTGCAACTAGCCTGGCCTTATAGCATTCTAACAAACCATATGATTCGCACTTAACCTTGTACACCCATTTGCAGCCAATGGGGACTTTACCTTCAGGCAACTCAACCAATTCCCATGTCTCATTTTTAGCCAAGGCTGCATACTCCTCATCCATGGCAACTTAGCCGCATCTAAGCTTGTGTACCACATCCTACCTTTATCACCTAAGCAGAGCCCAAATGGCCAAAAGGTTGCTAGGGCCGCCTCTAGACTATTCAATTGCAACTTTCTCTGGTTCCTGGCTTCAGCGAGCCGTCGGGTCAGGTCTTTGGGGGTGTTCAAGAATGTGTCCCAATTGGTCTGATTCCTAGAATCGAACGTTCTGATTTTGGGTGGTTCGACTTTTAGAGTCGAACATTCCCAACTGTGGTGGTCCGACTACTAAAGGTGGTCCGATCGGACAACTTGATCCAATTCCTATTGGATTCGATTGCTATGCCAAGTCCAATCATTGCCTATCTGATTGACACATATCCGAGTCCGATTGGGCAAATGGGGTGTCCGACTGGACGGGTGGTCCCGATCGGACAAAAGGGTTGGTTCGACTGCCAAGTGTGTCCAACTAGAAGGTCTAGTGGTCCGACTCTTGGCAGTCGGATGGTCCGATTCTTCCAATCGGACGGTTCGACTGCCCGACTTTGGGAATCGGACCAAGACACATTGGTCCATCGATTACGACTCAACAGCGCAACGCAATGCATTTCAGTCGATTTCTCCATGCATCAGTTGTGGCCACCTACACGACTTTCCAGATCAGAGGAAAATACACATCCAAGAAGGTTTGTATCTACATGGTATGGCCGAAAAACTCTGAATCAATGGGCTTGATCTCTCTATGGCCTACATATATATATATACATACATACATATATATATATATATATATATTATCTCTCTCTCTCTCTCTCTCTCAAGCTCTCTCTTTCACTCTTAGTGTGCAGAAATAAGATCTTTCCCCCTGTCCTTGGGGTTTTAGGGACCTGTCTTACTCAGTCCTTGCCTCCCAACTCACCCTCCTTAGTCATTAGGCTTGGAAGTCCATCTTTCCCCATCTCTTTTCCAGGTTGTGCCCTATTTACAATAGCAAAATTTCTCATAATCTCTTGGTCCTATCCTACTTTAATGCAAACAAAAATCACAAGACAATGCTTGGGATGCATCAACCTACTCATTTACACATCGGAAACCCAAAATACTTGTTTTGCAGATTAAAATGAATAAATCTCCTATCTACCTCAAGCACTGGTTCGATGAAGAAACCTTACTTCCATGCTCGATTCGAAGTGCACGGTACTCAAGGATCAAATCCGTGGGTCCCGGCAATGCAACCAAAATGAAGGGAGCTCTCTAGCTCAACCCCTGAGACCTACAGACTGCTTATTGCTCAAACGTTTCAAGCCGAGCAGCCAATGGCTACGACGCGCTATCCCTACCCATGGAGCGTAGTGAGCTTACGTTGATGCTCAAACGAGCACCTTCCTCTCTCTTGCATGCTTGTAGCTCCACGATCCTTGAGGCAAGCTCAAGAAACCTCAATCCCTCTCTATCAAGCTCTATCCTCCATAGCTGCACGATACGAGAAAAGAGGAGTAGAAAAAGATGAAGAGAGGAGATGGGGTGCTTCTTCTCCTCAATTCCTCACTATCACACACTCACTCCCTCACTCTCTCACACTCTCTCACTCAAGCGCTCACAAGAAGACAAGAGAAGAGAAGAAGAAGAAGTGTTTTGCCACATGCCCAAGAATAAGCTCTCATTCATCTTTTGATCTTTATATACAAAGCCCTCAATCCCATTTGGGCGGTCATCCCCTTTTTACATGGCCGGAAGCCCTGTTTTCCATTGTCCTCCTATCTTCCTAGCTTCCTTCCTACCGCCCATCTACCTTTACAATTTTCACAGGTGGGAACCCGGCACTCTTAAAATAAATCATGGTACGCCTTGCACTTTTTTACAAAAATATTGACTTGTACTTTTTCTTGGCGTGCCTTGGTCTTTTGTTTCACTTTTTCCTTGGCCTTGTCCTCTACTTTAGAGTTTCCCAATGTTCCACCTTGTTCGTCTGAGGGTTTTAAAAAAGCCTAGGAAGCCTCACTTGGATGCAATGAGGAGGATCTTGAGATATGTGAAGACTACATCAGATTATGGTCTATTCTATGAGCATGGTAAGCCTTTAGAGATTATAGGATATACAGATGCTAACTGGGCAAGAAGTGCCTATGATAGGAGATCTACTAGTGGGTATGCAATTTCCTTTGGTAGTAGTATGGTCAGAGTATAGAGGTGTTGCACTTGCTGCATGTGAGGCAGCATGGCTCATGAAGCTTCTTGATGATTTGGGGATGCAAAAAATCAGGCATGCCACACTCTATTGTGCCAACATGAGTAATGTATTCCTAGCTAGTAATCCTGTCTATCATGCTAGGACTAAGCACATTGAGGTACATTATCACTTTATCAGAGAAAAAGTGATTGCAGGTGACATTGATTTGGTCCATCTGAGGATAGAAGACCAAGTTGTAGATATCTTTACCAAGTCATTGGGTAAATATGAGTGTGTGCATTTCAGAGAGCTACTTGGAGTGAAGTACCACACTTGAGCTTGAGGGGGAGTGTTGAGATTAAAACTCATGTACCTTTGGTTTGGTTTGTTTTGGTTATATTAGTTGAATAAGTTTTGGGTCACACTGACTCAACTATGGTTATATCTAGGTCACTTTACTTGTGTATGTTTGGTTGTATGTACACAGTTAGTGTGTGGAAGATAACAAAAGTTGGATAGGAAGCATGTTTGCTCTCCTTCTTGCCTAACTTTTGTCCCTCTCTCTCTCTTTGTTTCATGGTATCAGAGCTCTCAATCTATCACACCATCCCATCTGTTTGTTCATAGTAATTCCTCCACTAGGAACACAGAGTCTTCTGCCCACCCACATCTCAAATATTGAGATGATAACTCTTATATTGCATAGTTTTGATATTGAAGCCAAGAGGCGGACTGATGTCTCTTGTATCCTTGCCATTGATCTATTTGATGATAGTGGTCTTTCGAGCATTATCAAGGCCTACTATTAGGAGCAATTGCTAGCTCCTAAACCCGCACATGCTGGAAATTTGACCCAACAAATTCAACAATGCAAATTTTGGGATGCTATAAAGGAAAATTTAAGGGTTTCTCTAAAGGGAAATCCTAATGTGGTTCTGGCATTAGTGTAGCTAGTTTTGAATGATGTTGCTACTTATGACAAGCCTTCAAAATCAAGTGGACCCAATGGGTCAATCCATTTCAGCTTAGAATTGAGTCGACCAGAAAACAAGGATTTAGCACCAACAGTACAGCTATTGGAGACAATGAAGAAAGATATTAATGCTATATCACACAAAGGTCCAATATCCTGGGAAAATCTTATCCAACTATCAGGACAATCTGCACTAAAGAGGACTTTTATAAATGCTACTATAAGAAAATGTGAAGGCAATGTAGAGCAAGTCAAAATCTATATATTGTATGGATCCAATGGTCAATTGAGACAAAAAAAATGAAATTGTTCTGGTTGAGATGCTCTATCAGTTCGTTTTGGCCCTAGCCTATGATTAGTTGAGAATACCAACAGTTTGCATGTTGGACAAGTACAACTGGTTAGATATGTGCATGTCGCATACACATTCTTGGGAACAAAGCACATGTATTGGCTAAGAATGCAATAGTATTTATTGATGCAAATTTTCAATATAAATTGGTTGCAGTACAAGTCATTGAAGTGCATTGCCTGCTGCTGGCATTTTGGGGGAATTGACTTTACACATCAAATCTTGTTTTGCAAAGCTAAAGACTTTGAAATGGCAAATAGAGGAGAGAATGATACTATCACCCAGATAGTAGGTGAGAAGCTGGACTGCAACTACTTTGTTTTATGGAAGTTCAAGATGCCAAACTTTTTGATTGGAAGAGGCTATTGGGATCTAGCCATAGGTCTTGAAGATGAGCACAAGCTACCAAATGATAGACCTCCAACACAGGATCAATTGAAGACACATAAGACATGGTTGGAAAAGGCTAGCAAGGTCTTGCATTGGATGTCCTTATGTGTGTCAACACAAAAGCTATGCAAATTGCAAATTGTACATCACCAAAAGTTGCTTGGGACTTGTTGATGAAGAATTATGGCCATGTCACTCATGCAAGAAAGACATAATTGAAGGAAAAATTCAGCCACATATCCAGGAATGGAAGGTCTATTGAAGACTATGTGAGTGAGATTAGAGCCATTGCAAAGCAACTAGGCTCAATTGGAGCTGAAGTTGAGGATGATGATTTGGTGGCCACTACCTTCCATGGTCTTGGAGAGGAGTACAAGCAGTTTGACACTTCCATATCAATGTGTAAGAAATAGCCTGACTTTGATGAACTTGTGTCACTTCTTTTGCATGAAGAAGTGAAGCTTGGACTCAATACAAGTTCTAGTGGGTCTAAGAACAGCAGGGACAATGTCTTCTACTCAAATCAAAGGGATAGAGGTGGAAGAGGAAGGTCAAACTTTAGAGGAAGAGGGGCTAGAAACGCATATGCAACTCGTGGATAGCAAGGTAATGGATGGAAAAATAGGCAGCCTCAAGCAAATAGAGGTGCCTCTAATTCTCATGGAAGAGGGGGTTACTCATCTAGAGGAAGAGGTACTTGGCGCAGCAGCCCCAAATGAGCCATGGACAACAATCAAATGCAGATAAGGATTGTCATTATGGTGGCAAATATAGGCATGTAGCTAAAGATTGCTACAAGAAGTAGAATGATCATAGATAGCAAGAGGAAGGAAACATGGTAATTATGCCTCTTCTAGTGGTATGCATAAGAATTACAGGTTGTTTGCTATGCAACATGTGAAGAAGGGGTTGTCTACACAAGGCAAAGCAAATGATGCATGGTATATAGACTCAGGGGCATCTAACCACATGACTCATGGAGAGTGGTTTGACACTTTGGTAGAAGGTGCTCATGGATATGTTTGCACAGGGGATGATAGGCAGCATGACATTAAACAAATAGGTACCATTCCCTTGATAATGCACAGTGACAAGAAAAAGAGTCTATGATGTGTTACATGTACCCTCCATTACCAAAAACTTGCTTTTTGTGGGACAAATGGCTAAACATTATCTACAAGTTAGATTCAATAGAGATGGATGCTACATTGAAGAGTATAGTCAATGAGGCAAACTCATTGCTAAAGGCAAAAGAAATGGCAGGATGTTTACATTGGATACAAAAATTCCAACCTTGAATGCTACTATGTATTCACATGACAATGTTGAAAATAATAAGGAACATTGAGATATGGCATAAAAGGATTGGTCATGTAAATGCCCAAAAGCTGAAAAATATGCAACATAAGCAAGTTGTACTTGGACTCCCTAAGTTCAAGCATGTGGAATTGGGACATGTATGTCAATCATGTCAATTTGGGAAGCAAGCAAGGCTTCCATTTATGAGGCATGTAAGCACCACCACTAGACCATTACATATTGTACATTCTAATGTATGGGGACCCTCACAAAATGCATCTCTTGGGGGATCATGCTGTCGGAGGGGTTCTTGTTGAAAGGTCGTATCCACTGGGGATCAAAGATAGAAGGAAATAGAGATAGGAGATGGAAGAGAAGAAAAAGAGTAGACAAGAGGTAAACATGATAAAGACAAAGCACAATGGATCGTATCAATATGTATTGATAGAACGTGAAATCCCTTGTTTGGCACTACTCAGAAGCAATCTCCAAGCATTAGATCTCTTGGAGCTCCCTCGTAGATAAAAAACGTGCATCAAAACAATAACTTCCTCTCTATTGCTTAGAACCCAAATCTAATGGCTCCATTGGCTCCGAAAGGGGGGTAAAACATCAGGATACCTGCCTAGAATCTCCCAATTCACTCATTCTTCTTCTTCCAATTCAAAGTGTTGTTTTTAGCCTGTCAATCAACAACGATCGCGACACGCGTGATTTTGCCCATCTTTCTTTTTTATGAAAAATCCCAAAATTGGCCGAAAAAGTAATTTGTTTTTTGCATGCCATCCTAATCTAGAAGCTTTCCTAACTTTTTAGGATTTTTACAATAAATAATATAAAAAATAGACTAAAATTGTTTAAAAATATAGTAATTTTAAACCATCCATGCCATGGATACCAGAACTAATGACTAAGATCACATTGACTCTCTACATAAATAAGGAAGTCGAATGATGATGCATTCCAAAGTTTTTCACACTGTACCCACGTAGTGGCACGACAACGCTACTATGTGTCATGCATAGATAACTATAGTAGGTACACATGGTTGTATGTGCTACAGCACAAGAGTGGTGTCATGGATGATTTTCAAGACTTCAAGAGACATGTGGAGAAAGAATTATCTTATTACATCTCATGCTTGACATCTGATAGTGGCAGAGAATATGTCTCTAAAGACTTTGATCACTTCTTGGTTGCCCATGGAATAAAGAGGCAATTGACATGTAGGTACACACCACAACAAAATGGTGTGCCCTCAGGGGGTTCACTATATATATATCCTCTATATTATGTGCATTCATGGCCTATTTGTAAATACCCTAATTTGTGTTTTTATCATGAATAAAACACAACCCTTTTTTACTCAATCTGTAAGTAACCCCTTTATATGGCACCCTTTTGTATGTAAAACATATATAAAAATTGTGTTGTAAAAACCGTTTTTTTAAAGCTCACGTTACACATACATATATTCATGAGTGACCCCCCTGAGGGTGTGGCAGAAAGGAAAAACAAGGTGATCATGGAATCGGCTAGAGCCATGTTGAATGAGAAGAGCCTACCAAATGCATATTGGGCAAAGGCTATAATGACTATTGTGTATATCATGAATCATACACCAACAACAAGGATACATGAGGTGACTCCTCATTAGAGGCTTTATGGGATTAAGCCTGACATTAGCCATCTTAAGGTCTTTGGATGTTTGGCATATGTACATGTTCCAAATGAGAAGAGGAAGAAGCTTGATCCAAAGGTAGAAAAGGCCATCTTTATTGGGTATGCACAAGATAAGAAGGCTTACAAATGCTACAATCCTTCTACTCATGAGACATTGGTCTCAAGAGATGTAGTATTTGATGAGCTGAATTCATGGCATGAGAAGAAGACCATCTTGATGGATGATGATGATGTTTTTCATGAGACTTATGTACATGCAGGTACAAATTATGAGAGTGCAGAAATTTTTGGGCCTTCTAAAGATGCTACTACATCAATTAGTCTTGGGATAGGTAGATTAAGGAGATCAGCATCTTTATCCACCACTGGCATGGATATGTCAATGAGGGGGATAAATGCGGATAAAGACAAAGGCAAACTTGATGATGTTACAGGGCCACTCACTTCTAGTTATGATTCACCGAGCACTGACAACTTGGATAGTGAGTTTGGCATTCCATCAGTTGTGACTCCTGGTGTGAGGCATAGATATGTACCACCTCATGAGAGGAGAGTCTCATACTACACCTTAGTTGAGGAGATTAGAAAGAGTCAGAAAGCCTATGGATAGGCTTACATTCAGTGGCTACATAGTGAGGCACTTTGCATGTATGGCAAAAGTCAGTAGCTTCAAGGAGCCCACAAAGTTTTCTGAAGCTATTTTGGATGATCATTGGTGTAAGGAAATGGATGAGGAATATTCAACATTGGCTGAAAATGACACTTGGGATTTGGTTGATTTGCTTGAAGTCAAAATGCTTATTGGTTGCAAATGGGTATATAAGGTGAAGTGCAAATCAGATGGCACATTGGAAAGAGACAAGGCAAGACTTGTGGCAAAAGTGTATGCACAACAATATGGTCTTGATTATAAGGAGACATTCAGCCTCGTTGCTAAAATGGAAACCGTGAGAACAGTGATTGCATTGGCAGCATCTAGAGGATGGAGTATGTATTAGATGGATGTGAAGAATTCTCTCCTCAATGGTGATTTGGTTGAGGAAGTATACATGGATCAGCCTGAGGGCTATGTACATCCTCATGTTCCTACACGTGTGTATAGATTGAAGAAAGCATTGTATGGGTTGAAGCAAGCACCTAGAGCTTGGAATGCTAAGATAAGTGCATGCTTACAAAAGCTTAGTTTCACTATGGGCAAGGTTGATCATATCCTATTCATAAAGAAGACAAGGGCTGGTGATGTGATATTAGTCATCTATGTGGATGACTTGATCATTACAGGTGTGTGATGCTACCACAGGAATTGGAGAGATGAAGGAAATATTACATGCTAAATTTTAGGTCAAAGATTTGGGTGAATTGAAGTATTTCCTTGGGATTGAGGTTGTTTCTACACCTCATGGTACTTGGTTGTTGCAAAAGAAATATCCACAAGACATGTTAACCAAGTATGGTATGTTGGATTGCAAGCCTTTGGTGAGCACTCCATTGGAGAAAAATGCTAAGCTACTTGCATATGTTGGGCATGAGATTGAGAATGTCACTATGTATAGACAAATGGTGGGTAGCTTAATTTACCTTACCATTACTAGACCGGACCTTAGCTATTCAATTGGAGTGATTAGCCAATTCGAGCAAAAGCCTAGGAAGCATCACTTGGATCCAGTGAGGAAGATCTTGAGATATGTGAAGGCTACATCAGATTATGGTCTATTCTATGAGCATGGTAAGCCTTGGGAGCTTAGAGGATATATAGATGCTGACTGGGCAGGAAGTGCCTATGATAGGAGATCTACTAGTGGGTATGCAGTTTCCCTTGGTAGTAGTATGGCCAGCTGGAGCAGTAAGAAGCAACCTATAATTGCACTCTCTAGTACTGAGGCAGAGTATAGAGGTGTTGCACTTGATGCATGTCAGGCAGCATGGCTCATGAAGCTTCTTGATGATTTGGGGATGCAAAAAGTCAGGCATGTCACTCTCTATTGTGCCAACATGAGTAATGTGCTCCCTACTAATCATGTCTATCATGCTAGGACTAAGCACATTGAGGTACATTATCACTTTATCAGAGAAAAATTGATTACAAGTGACATTGATTTGGTACATGTGAGGACAGAAGACCAAGTTGTAGATATCTTTACCAAGTCATTAGGTAAAGATAAGTTTGTGCATTTCAGAGAGCTACTTGGAGTGAAGTACCACACTTGAGCTTGAGGGGGAGTGTTGAGATTCAAACTCATGTACCTTTGGTTTAGTTTGGTTATCTTAGTTGAATACGTTTTGGGTCACACTGACTCAACCACAATTACATCTAGGTCACTCTACTTGTGTATGTTTGGTTGTATATACACAGTTAATGTGTGGAAGATAATAGAAGTTGAATAGGGAGCATGTCTGCTCTCCTTCTTGCCTAATTTTTGTCCCTCTATCTCTGTTTTGTTTCATGGTCTACATTCTTTGTTAGGTAGACAAACCATTCCATTGGTCTACCTTCTCTATTCTCTTTCCTATCACCCAATCCTACTCTATTTCACAGTTACTCCAAGCCCTATTGAGATGCCTAAAAGTCTAAATATCTTATCATCCTATATTCTTTTACACCCTACTTGAAGCAACCGATTGGGAGGTGGGTTGATCAAAGTTTGGATCCCTCTTTTGGGTGGGCTTATCATTGATCTAGTGCTTAGTAAAGTGTTTGTAGATAGTCCCAAAAGCATCGCATTTAGATAGGGTCATTATGAAGAGTCCCATTAGTGTTATTAGCAAACCAATTTAGGATCATGTCCCTTTTGTTGAAAATTAGTTTCATCTCTTGGAGTCTCCCCTTAACAAAGAGCCATCCTAGTGCATCTACTAAAACAGAAAATAGGAGAGGGGCGGAAGGGATCTCTAGTTAATTAATTTTTCAAGTAGGGAGAAATCAAATATTTTTGCATTAACTACTTACCTTGGCACTTGCATTTCCAAATAGGAAGCCAATACACCTAAATGAATCTTCTCCCCCAACCCTAGATCACGGAGAGATTGGAAGATGAAACCTCTACATGCAAAGCAAGGATTGGTAAAGTTAGGAAAAAAGTAGTTCCCAAACCAATGTTGAAATCCTTGATAGTGATATCATTGAATTGAATATTAGTGATACTATTGATACCCTAGCTTTTAACAAGATCCCTAGATTGAATAGCCTTCCAAGTGAGCTCTTCGAGGAATTTAAGCAATTTCTAGTTTCATATGTTCATGATGATTTGGAGAGAATCCAAAAGATTTGGAGCCCTTCCCATAGGCATCAATTAGGGTATCATAAAGCTTATTTACAAAAGAGATGGAAAGGGCAACTTGATTAATTGGAAGCCATTCACCTATCTTACATCAACCTATAGAAAGCCTTGGGTAAAAGATGCTCCCTACATCGTAAACTACATGCACACACTAGAATAGGCACTCTCCCCACATCGCAAACTATGTGCACCCACAAGAATAGGCACTCTATTCACTTACACACATTTAAGGTTTCTTCTACAACCTTTGCATCTGTTGCATGTATTTTAGTTTAGACTTGGGTGATATTACAAGTTGCATGGAAGTGAGCCCGGTTATCATTTTATTTTAGGGAAATATAATGTTGTTACATCCACACATAATAGATTAATAAATTGCAAATGCACTTTATGGATGATGTGGTGCTCTAAATAATAGATTGAACTCCTTAACAAACAAGATATACCATGGACTAGTGCATGCAAGAAAAATTTGGAAGCTCAGCTTAATGTTTTTACTCTGCTTGCACTTTATCACCACCTAAATACTTGGATACTCACCACAACTACATGAGAGAACCTGTCTACAAGGACCGGCAATCCTTATCAACACAACTAGGTGGGGAGTGTCCACCACGCTCCAATCCTATACCTTGATCTTGAGCACCACTACTACATAGGCTTGCATCCAGCGTGACTGATTGGTCGAGCCACCCTTACTTTAGGTCTTGAGTTGAAGTAGGGCTGAAAACATCAACAAAGAAGTTCCTTACTATGAGTAGGTTTCCAACATTATCGTTAGCTTTATTGCCATGACTTCTTGTGGGTAGAAGAGTTGTCTTTCTTTCGTCTTTCTTTCTAAGAATGGGAAGCATCACCTTGGCGGGCTTATCTACTTTCTTTGCTCACCACGAACTAGTATAAAGACGAATTCTTTCGAAGTCCTCTACTTCAAATCGTCTAAGTTATTGTTTGGTTTGTATAAGCCTCTCTTGAAGTCCTAAATTACCTTTCTCTATTTCATTTTCCAACCCCAACAACTTGCTCGAATGTTCAACTCCTTTTCTCACTATGAACTTGCGAATTGCTCTGCATTGACTTTTCGACTTTCTTGTGATCGACTACACCACAATTGACTACCTCTAAGTATTCCATCTCCATGACGTGCCCTATGCTTTTCCTCTACCAGTGTTGCTCCTAAGCCATGCTTGACTAATATACCCCCATGCATACATAGAGGAAGGAGAGTGTAGCCATGTGTGCCACCAGTGTTGAAAGCTAGTAGATGGACTTTAAAACGGTTAGGATACTAGGGCCTATAAAATGATGACCCCAAAGAGTCGATTTAAAGTAACTTCGAAGGACTAATAGCATGACAAAGCGTAATGGGTGAGTGGCTAACACGGAAAGAAAGGAGCGTTTTAATTGGCCACCGAGGTACGAAACCCATAACTCTTCTAGCCCTTCCCAGTGAACTTTTCAATGCTCATTCTTGCCTATCATGCTATAGAAGGCTTTTATCGCATAATGCATTTCCCTATTTTGGCTTTGATTACGAACAAAAGTGCATCAAATCTCTTTTTTTTTCTTCTTTTCTAATGGTGGGGCCCATGCAAGGAGGGTAGATGTCAAGAGGTTTTGTGCACTAGGGTCAAGTCCAAGGAATCAACATTTGAGCTCTTGCCATTGCACTTTTTGCCCCATGAGTTGCAACGATCAACCACCTTCATCTAGGAACATTTGAAAGCTTTTCTCCGAGGCACCTAGGGTAAAGCAGCCAATGCAGTGGTTCTCCCAAAAAGAAGAGCGCACGCCACCCCATCTGAGTGGCGGTTCTACCGAAAAGAGGTGGTTTTTTAAAGCTACCTAACATTGTAATGTAAAGTGTTCTAAATTAAAGATGAGTGTAATGTAAGGAGAGCACTTGAGCCATGTACATAAGACCTTAAAGCAACACATCCTTCAATGTCGCTCTATTGGCCCCTTGTTGTCACTCTTTTATGAACCCTTCGTTTTCTCTCGATAAAAGTGATCAAAATGGCCCAAAGTTTTTGAATTGAGTTCCATATGATATACACAGTTTGACCATTAAGAAAATATTTATGGAAAAAGGGTATAATGGAGGATTGTTAGATACACTCTATTGGTCCCCCTCTACCCTAGAGGCTTTCCCAAAGCAGGCTTAGGACTACACGTGGGTTTTTGAATTTGCGAGAGCATCCTTCGAAGTTCGCACTAATGTCAAAGTGGAGGAGGGCCAAGCCTCGTGTCTATGGTAAGGGGGGGTCTTTAAGGAGGGGAGAGTGGTGATCGACGGCCCCCTTTTTGCCCCCATCACATCCGATCATCTGGGCCATCGATTGCGTTGACTGTGCAATTCGAACGGATATTCGTCTTGTCGCCCAAGTGCCCGGCTCCGCGCGTGCCCTGCTCCGAATGTGCCCGGCTTTGGAAGTGCCCGGCCCAAAATGTGCCCGGCTCCAAATGTGCCCGGCCCCAAGCGTGCCCGGCCTCGAAAGTGCCCGGATCCTAGGGTGCCCGGCCCCGGGCGTGCCCGGTCTCGGAAGTGCCCGGATCCTGGGGTGCCCGGCCCTGGGCACAGTTAGTGCCATGAGCTTTGCATGTGGCAAAAAAGCTAGCCATTCTCATGGCTTTCCCTTACAGGTTCTGGATTTTCATGGTTGTGATCTACTTGCAGGGATCTCTCTTTCAACTCTCTTTCTGGCGAGATACCCTTCTCCATTTCCAAGCTGAAACAGCTTGAGCATCTGTGAGCCCCGTGATTATATCTGCACAACTACAGTGTTCATTGGCTCATTCTTTCTTACGTTCATCTTGTTCTCTCTGAACAGGGTCTTGAAAAATAACATGATCGTGGGTCCTATCCCTTCGACCTTATTGCAACTTCCCAATCTGAAGATACTGTGAGTTACTTTCTCAGGCGTTTAGAATACGACGGTGATCTTATCATTGGGCATTTAGAATACGATGGTGATCTTATCTCTATCTTGGTGGTGCAAAGGCCTGAGAAACAATTATCTGTCTGGAACTCTTTCGGCCGATATGTACAGGCTCACGGGACTATGGTACTTGTAAGGGTCAGCTCTCTCTGCCTGGAAAAGCTTTAGTCCTGGGATTAGAGGTGGTGCAAGCACGAATTCTCCTATATCATGGACATTGACAATGGAGCAGCAGAAGGGTGGTGCGCGCAAACTCTGGAGCAAGGAGTGTTGACCCTCAATATCGACGGCCTGCGAGACGAGAATTTGCTCAGGTGAGTTCCTCTATAGCTTTGCGATATCTATGTTGCACCTGGCATAGAATAAAGAATTCCACTTAATTGCAGTAATTGCAGGGTATGTCATCCATGCTGCACAGCATGGTTTAGGGCTTGTGTCCAGGTGTGTTGTGGAGTTCGTCCAAGTGCATGTTTCAAATTAAACGTGTGTTTGTTGGCTCCAATAGAATGAAGCCGGGCAAAAGACCCAGATCACAAGGGCAGCAAGCCGTGCATGTGGCATCAGCACCCCCCCAGACACCCCAAGCACGCTCACCAATGAAGCTCCAATCACAAGGGCAGCAATCATCATCTCCTAGCAAGCCATGCATGTGGCCTCACCATCTCACAACGTACCCCAAGTCCCCTCGCCAAGGAAGCTTCGATTGCAAGGGCAGCAATCACTATCTCCCAAGCAAGCCATGCATGTGGCCTCACCATCTCCCGACGTACCCCAAGTCCCCTTGCCAAGGAAGCTCCGATCGCAAGGGCAAGAAGCCATGCACGTGGCATCACCATCTCCTCAGCCAGCCATGCATGCAGCATCACCATCCCCCGAAACACCCCAAGTGCCATTGCCAAGGAAGCTCCGATCGCAAGGGGAACAAGCCATGCACGTGCCATCACCACTCTCCCCTCAGCCAGCCATGCATGTGGCATCGCCATCTCGTGAGACACCCCACGTGCCCTCACCAAGGAAGCTCCGCTCTGGCAAGTTTGTTCCTGTGCGCAAATTTGTGGTGCCGCCGGCTCCCAGAAAGCAAGCAAAGGTGCAACAATCTCCAACCAAGAAACAACTGCCATTTGTTCATATCAATCGGATGCTTTCAAGGGAGTTCACTTGTAAGTTTTTATTTTTCGCATATAAGTGGTTTCAATTTATTTTTGCACCGAGGTTTAATTGCATTGCCTAAACAATAGTTAACCACGATGCAGGTACGGAAGAGCCTGCAGACGATCTTGCCCAAGAAGAGGATCCTTTCCTTGACAGGCCTTCGGCTGATCTTGCCGATGAGGAAGATCAAGCTGCTGCCAGGTCTGCCGATGATATTCGTGATGAAGAACATCAAGTCCCTGCTGCTAACTCATTGGCCGATTCGGGGTTGGCACCAAGTGAGTACATTGCATGCCCATTTGGGATGATTTTAAAAACGTATACTATGGATTTCTTGTTGTTCTTGTCTGCAGATCAGAAACTGGCGTCAGAAAATATTGTGTATGAATGCTGTCATCAAGTCAGATTGAATTCTGAACATTGTTGTTGTGCCATTTGATGCTTTGCCAGGTGAAACGATGACAAGTGCAGATACACATGGCATTGACCGAGGTGGTCCTAGAGTACGCCCTAGGCCTGTGCACCCCACGGATGATGGTATCGTCCGAGCCTTCGAGATTGTCTTTGACAAGAATGGTCGATTGGCTCGCCGGTGCACTTGTGACCAGTTCTGCAGCAAACGCACACACTTCTACTATCGACGCTCAGCCATGGAGGAACATTTAAAAGCTGTGCATGGCCTGAACATTGCAGTCCCTGTTGGAGGTAGAATAGGGCCTACTGATGCACGTGTATATGGCACCCACACGGAGTACGAGGAGCATCGTAGCCGCCAGAGATTCGAGGATGTGGAATTCAAGTGGCAGAAAAATAGAAAAAAGCATGAGACTGATTCAATGGTCAAAGGATGGAGGATATATAGTGAGTTGCCAGATTCTCAGAGGATGGGAGGTCCGGAGCAATGGGTGGACGCGTACGTGGCAGAACAGATGAAAAGATACGATGCAAAGAAGGATGATCACATAAAGAGGATCCGTGCTCGCATTGCTGTAGGATTCGATAGATATGTAAGTGTATCTCTGTTCTTCAGTTTTTCTGCAGTTGACTTTGCTGGTTTCCATTGATTTTTCTGAAATTGACTTACTTTTCTGCGCTGCCAACAGCGGAGGACTGCAAGCATAGATGTTGGGGGCCCAGCTCGGACGCAGTCATCGCACCATGCACAGTCGATAGACGCCGCAAGATCAGGAGGATGCTGCTGCAAAATACATTGTTGCGGACACACCCATAGAGCTCTTATCGCCAGAGGGGCCTTCATTGTCGATCGCATCTTACGACATTACTGTTTTGCCTGGTCGTGTGCTATATGCATTTTCTGATGGTGACAGGGACACACGCAGGATCATGTTCGTATATGATTGATTCTTCTTGTGGATACCTATTTGCCTGCTTCTTTAATTTAACACTTTGATTATGTTGTGCAGATATCGATTCAAGTCAACACACCTCCAACTGGATTTGCCAGTACAGGGGGACTTCTTTGAACAATTGAAAGATCCCGCACAGCAGGCCAGCACCTTGGACATGAACTTCTTTGCGCTGTGGATGGAGTTCAGCCTTCAGGAGGAAATAAGCTGCAAATTCTAGATTGTTGATCCCTTGTGGGTTGGCTTGGCAGGCACTGCATCTACAAAGTCGAGCTTGGCCAACTTTATATCTCCGATTGATGAGCTATGTGACATTGTGTTTTTACCCCTGGTCATGAGCGATCATTGGACATTGTTTGTGTGCTTCAACTGTTCGGGGCATGGGGTGACTCAGTTGCATCAGAAGCCGGGCTGCTATTCTTGGATCCTATGAACAAGCCACCCACTCCATTGATGTGTGAGATGGTTAAGCTGGCCGTGGAGCAGATATGGGCTGCGGAGCGTCGCCATGAAACCATACTAAGCAACCCTCCTGTGCAGGCGGTGATACCGTGCCAACCGAATGCCGTTGATTTCGGGTATTATGTGATGCATTGCATGCGCTTGCTAGTGGAGGCTTGCTTGCAGGGAGTGGTTACAACATCTTTTGTGAGTATATTTAGTACATGCACTAATATGGATTGATTTAGGTCGGCTCAATCTAATCTGAATCCTTGTCTTCATGCAGCTGACAAAGTGATGGTTCGAGCATGATGATGTTGTGCAGATGAGGAGGACCTTGAGTCAGTGGGTTTCTCGCGTGGCTGGCAATGTCTGAGTGGGTGTTGATCTCCAGCCATAGTTTCATGGGATGTTTTTGAACTGTGGACCTGGGGATGGGTAGAATGCATTGTACATGTTAGGCCATTCTAGTGAGGCTCTTGTAAAGACTTCATGTTTGCATCAACAACAGTTGACTGTGCATCCGCTTTCTCTTGAGGCGGATCAATTTTGGCTTTGTAAACTGTCAACTTCCATTGACACGTTCATGTGGCTTGTAAACTGTTGACACTCATTAAGAAGATTACATATTTCTATTTGCAGCTTTGATGTCTACCCTGAGTTAATTTTGCAATTCATGGTAAATTTTGACTACGCCATTTGGGGCTGTGACACGTCTATGCAAAAGTGGTCTCCATTTGAAAAAGGTGCTAGCATACGTATGTTAATAGGTTAAAACAACACGTTATAAACATGATCCAATCTTTTAACTAAGAGTCTACCAAAATGGCAACAAGTATGAAACGTGTTTGGCAAATAGGAAATATACAACTGTTCAGGGCACCAAAATAGACATCATGCTTGATAAATGGATATCCTAGCTCTCGCATGGCCAGAGGCAAACCTTTCAGAAAAAGTTTTGTTTGTAAAATCACGATCTTCAATAACAGGAATCATCTCATGCCAAACAATTACTTTTGCAGGCAATTTTATGGTACTTAGGAATTGAAAGTTTAAAAGCCTATGCTGAGTAGATGTCTCATGAGTCGAGATTTAGCAAAATATTCAAGCACCTCAACCTACCTAATATTGCAAGCAGTACACACTTACATGGTGCACATTAAGGGTGTGTATGTATGCACGTAACATACATGTGTGGAGTGCACATGGTATACACATGCATGTCCCGCAATCAATTCAACAGCCTTTGACAGTGTCAATCAACAGAATCCTTGTCAAACAGGCTCACAGATTACCACAGGATCTTCCCAATTTGTTCCCTGCCTACAAAGAGACTATAAAGCTAATGGACACAACAGTTTTAATTAGAGGCAATCTAACACCACAAGGATATGGCAGGAAGGACATTGACAGAGTAGCAGCACCCATGATGCATAAAGTCTGGCATGCATCACTGAAACTGGAAGACAACAAACCGCCAAGCCAGTGTCTCTGTGAATTTATGGCTAGCTCAGAATTTAGTCTAAAATAGTACTTGTTTCTAGATCAACTACAGGTGTTATAGGCAATATCAAGCTGGAGCAGCCAAATAGATGCTAGAAACAGTAGCTCAATGATGGAAGCATAGGGACCATTTCCTATAGGTGTATCTTGTTTCAAACCTTACAATTTTTCTCATGTATGCAGTGTTTTGTCTTGCCTGCTATTTGTTTTGCCCCTACCCAACAAAATAGGGAAAGAGCAATAAGCACATATATATTAAACAAATACACGCATGCTGACTTGTCTCAGAAAATCCACCAACACCAGTCCAAATTTGATGCAAGAATCTATAAAATCACTTGTAAGAATCAATTGCTCATATATATGTTGTCATTCGACATGTTCACAAAGACAGTCAAAGTTCAAATCACCTATAAGAACCAATTAGCCATATATAGATGTTGTCATTCCACATGTACACAAATAGTCAAAGTTCAAGCTTGAATCACATACATATTATATCCGAAATCCAAAGTTTTATGGCTAACATGTCATGAAAAATAACTCCACTGTCAAACCAAAAATTTAGACTGAAATGTAAAATAGTAAAACTCTAGAATCCCAATAGACAATCATCTTGTGTTCTTGAATTCTGACATTGTGTTCTTAAAAGCATATTTTGACAATCGGGAAAGAATTTCTGCCTTTAAGCTTTTCATTAAATGTAGAAACACTCCAGTGCATAGAGATTGACCCACATAATATATTAAAAGATCGAAATAGACCTAAAGCCCTTCCTCAGTATCATGTTGACAAAATAGCAAGGCTTTGAAAAAATTGAGGGATGATACAACACTATGCTACATAGAGCTGTCAAGCAATCTGAATGCAGAAAAACAGGCTGCTGACTCACACACACAAGAGCAGCCAGCTTTAAGAAGGGCAATCAACACTTTTGAGATTTACAAAACCAAGGCAGCAGAAACAGAATGAATCTTAAAAGTAAATTTGGAGTTGCTGTATACCAAGTCCAGCAATATATGCATAGCAACCACCTCAGCATTGCCGAATGGTTTATCTCAGCTTCCACTAAAACCATGCATAGGAGTGGACTCGAAGGAGTCTTAAGGACCCTCCCAGAAGTTCATGAGGCAGTTGAGGTCCTTCAAATTGATCAAAATTGCTTACAATAAAATTGAGAGCTCTCTAAAGGTGCAGTACTCTTGAAGTTCAAAAACAGTCAGCAGAAAATGACCTGACCATAAACATAACACTCATACTTTGATAATATTAGACTAAGATTAAATGGAGTTTTGCAAGGGGTTAACCACCAGGTTATATTAAGCAATCACCAAAGATGTGATAGATTGACATGCATTTGTGAATTCCAACATATTTGATGATCATGTGTACACTCTGTTGTGTGTCAACCCACAAACTTCACCACTTGTCTCTAGCTTGGACTGCTAAACTTTTTTGCAGTACATGCACATATCCCAAAAGAACCTAATGTTTTAATCTTAAAATATATTTTTACTCCTGTAGGCCTTGCCTAGGTTTGAAAAGGATGCATACAAATCCAAGAGAAGCCACAAACATAGCAGCGCCACTAAAAGCATCCACAAACAGCCTCTCTGCCATAAGCATTGAGAATATATAAACTTCTGGCAAGAGTCCCAGTAAACACTATACCGCTATCATGCATAAGACATAGACCAAGCAATAGGTACCATCAAAAGTAACTGGCATCCAACTTTGGCGATGCTAAACAGAAGCTAGATTTTTCTTTACCAGTGTGACATAAAGCACATGCAAATACATCACCAAAGACTGACGCAAGTCTGACCTTTCCAATGCCTTTGACAACTGAGAGACATCATTGGCACATGTGACCGAACCCCCTTTAGGTGTACATTTTAAGAATATAAATAGGACATACCATGATGCAATGTGCTTCACTGCTTAGAAGCAACACTATCAAAATACTTGGTAGACACAGTATTAGTGGTAGACATAACACATCATAACCAAAGGGATCATAATGATTTGCCATTTTTGATCAATCATTGCATTGAGTTCAGCACCAAGAGCAGGTCCACCATATTTTTGACATGTCCTTGCAGTAGTCGGCTAGTTTTGGTAATTTCCAGGTATTTATGTCTAGCCCAATTTATTGGCAGATACATTGTCTTGCAAATTTCAGCACTCTCCGACATCCAGTGGCACTCCTCCCTCGTCCGGTGCTTCTCTCTGTCATCAGCTTCATCCAGTGCCCTCGCTCTGTTGATAAACACAGATGTAGAGCTAGTTAACTATGGTGGATGCAAATCAAACACACGATACATTATCAAAAATGAGAGATTGTAACTCAAGTGAATTAGGTTCCAAGATAGATTAGCTTGGACTCATAAACACAATCTTGAGTGAATTAGGTTTCAAGATGGCAGCCATGGAACCTTGGCCTCGAGCTCAGAAATCCCGAAGATTTTGGTCTCTCCTTGGTCCTCGGGAGTCCCTCTTGAACATTGCTCGAGATTTCAGTCATTAATAAGAACTGGAAGAAGATCACAAGCAAGGTTTGAAGGCATGCACTTGTGGGCAGCCATGGCTATGGAGTAGGACCTCCAGAGAGCAAGAACCCTCATGGGGAGGTCCTAAACCATCCTACCCCAAGCTTGATTTCACCCTTTCTTGAGGAAGCATACCCATTTTGGAGCCATGGAGCATTCGGGATCAAATGGAGCTCTCATGGAGGACTGAGGTGGCATCAGTGGCTGCCTTCTTCTCCAAAGACTCAAGGTAACTGACTCTTAGCTCTCATTCTCTCCGTTTAAGCCTCTTGTTGAATCCCATCCAATTTTTTGAGAGAATGTATGAGTCCAAGTAGATAATAGGAGACCCAGACCTTGAATGCATGCTGATTCTCATGTCCCAGTCATTTCTCTTTGATCTTATAATGCTGAAATGGATTTTACTCATGTTGAAGCTTCATTGTGATTATATTTTGCTTACCCATAACCCGTTTGGCTTTTTGTGAATTGGCTAAGCCAAGAAGTGAAAAAAAAATCCATCAAAGAAGTGACCCCCCCTTGCCATCAAAGACCCTGAAGGGGTACACAACCCGGCCCGGGGGGAACTTTGCCCACCTCCCAGTGATCCGGAGCCCAAAGAATTATTGCAGGTGCAGGTACATTTGATGGAATAACCCGAACGCTGATCACTTGAGCCTACAAACCCCTACATGCATTGGTAATGTCATAAACCGCTTGCTAATGTATGGTGGATGCAATGCAAGAAGGGTAGGGAATGCAATATGGAACTGGTCTAAGCAATAAGCTATGGATGCAAAGAATGTATGGCTTTATGGGGCATTGAGAGCCACCATTGAGGCCCTACATGTCTGGGATAAGACCCTCACCATTGGGATAAATAATGCTTCTTGAGGGAGCCTTTGCAGGATATTATAGACAGCCAGTCCTACACAGTCAGCCCACAAGAATTGATTACAGCAAAGCCTCTTTGTGTGATTGAGCGCAAGCTCTATAGCTTGACTCAAAGAGGGCATTTTCCCCTTCGATTTGAGCTAAAAATCTCCCCATTCCGCCCTACGGTTTGAGAGATACACTCAGTTTTGTACCCAGAGGTACTGTGGGACAGGCAGCGGTCCTACACAGTCAGCCCACAAAAAGTGATTACAGCAAAGCCTTGATCATTTACTGTCGGAGATATTTTTACATAGACTCATAGAAGGGATCGAGAGCTTTCATTTGAATTAGAAAGTTTGGCAATCGGAGTTCCCTAGCTCAAGTTATCATCATTTCTGTAACAGGGGGTCTGGTAGACTGCACTTGGGATGGCAGGCCACAAGGGTAAAGCAAAGGCCCAGGAGGAATTTCAGCGTGAAATAAGGGACTCCCATGCCTCAATGAATGATCCTAGCTCAGCCCAGGAGGATTGTGAAGACTTATTTGAAGAAGGTGCCCCCGAGATAGATCGCTTATCTCTGCTCAACCAAACCCTATGCCAACATGAGACCCGTCATGCTGATCGACATAGAGAGATGGAGCAATGCCACAGGGAGATGGAAACCCTCCAGGATCAGCGTCATTCAGAGATGATGGCCAAGATGGACTGACTATAGAGCGCATGGGCGCCCTCATTCCCGCCATTGCCCCCCCCCCCCCCCCCCTCGGATCGACCCAAGGAGTATGTCTCTCCCCGTGACGCTAATCGCCGTCCCCCCTTGGAGACCGGGCGTAGCCCACAAGGTCTTGGTGGTACCCATGGCATTTCCCATAGCACTTGATCAAATGGCAAGGCCTACTAATAGAGTCTACACTTACACTAGGTCACTTTATCTCTGTATTGTGTGTGTTTTTTCAGTAAGAGTGTGGAACATGAAGGAATGACTTTGAGAGCCTGAAGGCTCATGACAATGGAGGTTCCCTGCCTCTCTCTCTCTCAACTTTGAACATGGTATCAGAGCCTTACTTGGTGGACCTCTTGGAGCAGGAGGGGGTGAAGATGATCTGCAGTTGAAGACTTGTGTTATTTTTCCAAATAGGCTGAATGCCATTGTAAACTGAAGGTATGCATTGAGTGATTGTCTACTCTATGGGTCAAGCTGCAGGTTGTGGCTTGTTTAGAGCCTTGTGAAGGAGGTATTAAGCACTAGTGTGTGCTCCATCAACATCAACCTCAGCAAATTGAGCTACTGGAGTAGAGGACAGATTTGCGTGAACTGCGCCTATTTGCTGCTATGAGTTGTTGGGCTGCACTTCATCAAATGCAACACATCTGAAAAAAAGAACAGATCAGTTGCTGGAGCAGAGGACAGATCAGAGTGGGCATATCTGAAAAAAAGGCCAGCACTGCTGTATACACAGCATACATGGTATATGCAACACATTGAAGAGCTTTGGAAGCTCTCTGACAAGCCCAGAAGTACTCTTGGAGCATAGGTATATGCTGGAGGTCATATGTACCTGTTGTGATCCACTGCAAGCTGATTTTGGTAACTGAAATGCTCAGATGTGGAGCATTTTAGACAGGCTAAAAACTGTCATTTGACATGGACAACAAGCATTTGTTCTTTACTGAAGCATAGTGTGACATTTGGTGACATCTATGAGATGTATGTACTGACATATGTATGTCAGAATGTTCATGGGTCGAGAAAAGCATTAAGTGCCACTGAATGCTGAAATTTTTGAAGCTAAAGCAAATGCAATCTCGTCTTTTGGCATATGACTTTGCTCATTAGAGATAGACAGTCTATGGTCACTACATAGTCATGCATTGACCTTGTCATACTAGAGCACATGTATGGTTTGGTTTGAAGACACTTTGAAGTGGTTTGAAGCTGGTTATGCTGGTGTTTGGTTGATTGCAACCTGCAAACAAAATTGTTGACACTTGTACTTGCTGATTATGCACTGTTTTGTGCTTCTATGCTCATGTCTCGAGTGACATGTGTACTTGCAATCATCTGAGAAGAATTGGGACATATATGACATGTGTGCATGTTGCTTTTGGCATCAAAAGTGTCACTGTTAATCACAATTTACAGGTTTAGACTGCATGTTTTTGGACCCTGGTAGTGGATCTGCAGGAATTCAATCTGAAGCAAGTACACATCATATGTATTGGCAGTTATTTCTACGAGCTGGACAACTTGATTGTGGACTATTTTGGGCTGATACTGGGCTGAAATTTACTGGGTTTTTACTGCATTTAATTGTAGAAAATTGTCATCAACTGTAGTGGAGTGAACTTAGTTAGAGTCGGACTTATTGACTTGCAGGGAGTCAGGCATTTGACATACAGGCTGTTGCATCATGGCTAATGCACATAGGATTGATAATATCATGCAAATAGTTGGAGAAAAGCTAGACAACAAAAACTTTGCATTATGGAAATTCAGAAGGAAAAATTTTCTGGTTGGCAGAGGATACTGGGACTTATGCACAGGAGATGAAGCAGCTCCTGAATTGCCTGAAGCAAATGCAACAAATGAACAGAAGAAAGCTCATAGGTTATGGACTGAAAGAGCATGTAAGGTACTGCATTGGTTTTCACTATGTATATCCGATGCTATGGCTATTCAAATCATTGGCTGTGAGTCTCCGAAGGATGCTTGGGATATACTGATGAGAAATTATGGAACCATGACACATGCACGGAAGATCCAGTTGAAACAACAGTTCAATAATATGTCTAGGAATGGCAGGAGCATCCAGGTGTATACCACGGAGGTTAAGACCATAGCTGATCAACTTGCTACTATTGGCTCAAGTGTATCAGAAGATGATGTGATTGCTGTTGCAGTAAACGAGAGGATGTGCCAACTTTGCAGATGGGAGCCGGAGAGCAATTACAGACCTTTTCAGTATGGGATCAGAGCCAATCCCAGCCACGTCCACCCCTCCAGAGAGCAATTACAGACCACAACGAAGAGAGCCACTCTAAATAGAAACCACAACAACAAAGAATGGGTTGCACTACATTCATTTAAGCATGGGTGCCAGGAAGAGACGGAGATCGGAAACCTTTTACCAAGTAAGCTGAAAGCTGGACACTGTACAATTTCCCTCAAATATGCAAATTCTCAGTATCAAATTCCATTGCCGAGCATTGAGAAACTTGCATTGCATAAACTCTTGTAACAACAATCCAAAAGACTGGAATTGAGGTGGCACCCAAAGATTCATCTGCAAAGTTTCTATGTCAAAGAGTCCCTTCCCACCTCTAACTGTCTCCCTCCCGCACACTCAGTACATTTTATCTCGTTTCTCACTCTTGTTTTCCCTCAAAAATATGCATACAGTAGCCTTGGGGTCTGCATAGTTGCCTTTCTGCTTTTCATTAGATATCAGAATAATCAACTATTGTAGACTGTGTCACGCTGACATGATTATCACGCAATGCCAAACAGAATATGCATACAATATGCAGTTGATTATCTCGTTTGTCAGTCTTGTTTTCCCTAAAAAATATGCATACAATAGCCTTGGGGTCTGCATAGTTGCCTTTCTGCTTTTCATTAGATATCAGAATAATCAACTGCTATATACCAGAGGTAGCCATGCAGCTGAGAGAAGACTTGGCCACAGATAGCCCCAGTATCAACTTTGCAAGAGTGAGCACCCACATATAGACAAATTCACATTTTGAACTGCGATCAGACCCACAAGCAAACAATTGGTGAAGAGCAATCAACTATTCAGCAGCTTGGGGGTGTGACAATGAGAAGACCCACGTATCATCATCATTATCATCTCTCAGCAAAGTTCCCCACCAAATGCAAACGATTGCAGAGTTTTCAGAATCAGAAAACAACCACAGGCCAGAAAGGCATACTAGACCTGGCACTTGCAGCCAGCCTACCTAATGCCGTAAAAACATCAACAAAGGATATGACAAAAAGCTGTGGACTCAATGGACATCCCTGCCGCCTTAGAGATCTGTGTCCACAGAATCCATATAGTCTGCCACAAAGAAACAAACTGACATGTTCGTCCTCAGACAAAAGTTGGGACATAGCAAGCAGTGCGTGGCCCAAGGAGCCGTGCTCTCTACTTAGAGGCCATAGCGGGGGGCCAACCTGCATCTTGAGGCCTTAATTGCCTCCACTGAGCTGGCACCTGACATTTGAACAAGAAAGCTCCTTTCCCCCCCTTCGGTTGGATACGCAATGTCTGCGATTGTTCCATCCCACAACATTGCATCGCCATGGAATGCAGTGATTGTAAGACCAGTCAATGTGCTACGAGCAATCTCTGCATTGCAATCTCTAGCACCCAAAGGTAGCATTGCATCACATGTTTTGCAAGCAAATGTGGACCGGCAGTCAATGATTAATGTTTTGCTACAACAATGTGGACACTGAATACGATCTTGCTAAGGAAACCTGATTCGTTTACGGCCTCGTTGATGTTTTTTTGGCAGTCGGCCTGTCTGATTTCTTGGGCGCTTAGGTGAGATTCCAATTTTCAGATCAACATCACTCTTCTTTGCACCATGCCCGAGTCTTGTCTCCGTCACATTTGCTTGGATCTGCCGAATACTTCCCCCGGATGGCATCTCAATGGTTCCAGGGGCAAGCAATCCAGCTATATGGCTCTGCAATGCTTTCATGTTTTCAATACAGCCCCTGACATCAGCAGCAGACAAAGAGGTTGCTATGTCCTCAAGTCTTTCCAAACTCCGATGTAGCTCGCTGATTTCAGCCTGCAGACATGCATCTTTCTGCGATTCCATGATATCCACGTCAGCATCAACATCTTCATGCACCCCAACTGCTGGCAATGCTCCTCGCATGGACATAACATGGTCAATCACAGGAAGAGCATCGCGAAGATGTGAGAATTTGGTATGTAAAATTTGTCTTAACCCAAGTAAGTGCTTGCATTCTGTGGTGTGGTCAGGGCAGTCACAGTAACTTGCTTGCACGGAAACATTGTACCAAATGTCCGAGTTTGACTCGCTTAAAACCTTGAACAGCATGGACTCCTCACTAACCACTAGGACAGTAGATGGGTCAAGTTCGAAGCGCTTGCATATACGGTATCCCCCTTGCAAGTGCTTTGCATGGTCTTTGGATGCCCCTCTGTGTGCATATCTGCCTGACTCTGCAATCCCCTGCTTCATCTTGAACCATTCAAGAGCGGTTCCACCCATCCTTGTGCCCGTCTGACTATCACCAACCAATGCATGCACAAGCTCAGTTATGGATCGATTGATCCTTCCATCTAGCAAGGTGTACTTAATGTACTGCCACAATCGCTCTACCAAGTTTGTCGTGTCAACTTTTCCATGGTAAAACAATCGCCCAAATTTGGGCCACATATATCGCCACTGGGAGCTTCTACCACACCAACCATGAGAAATGTAGCTTGTGACATCTGGAAACTGTGAGTACTCGCGCATGGTTGCATCAAACAATGTGTCAAAGTCTTTCTCACTTGTGCAATGCATTAATTGACTCATTCTCTGGTACAGGCAGTTTCTATCAGCGCTTCCAACCTTTGGCAACAAGTTTTCTACCCAAGCTTTCTTGACATGAAACCAACATAGTAAAATTCTGCATGCTACCAGCTGTCTTTCAGCATCATGGGACTGCCAGCAATGTGGATCTTCAGCAATGACATTAAGAAGGGCAGAGTACTCTGTACGAGACTTGTCGATAACAATAGCCGCTGATCTCACGTGATCCATTCTTGCGAATACAGCTTTGATGGTTACTGTTAGTGCAGCAATCTCTTGTGCAGTCCCTGGATCAGCCGAACACATCATGAGCCATAGAGGAATCCCATGCCCAATATGGTTTGGTGCGACGGCTGCGTACAACGGAAGACCGAACATATTCGTTTTGAAAGTGCTATCTAGAGCCCATGCATTGTTAGGAGACAGACGCTTGCACATTTCCAACATCCACTCGTCTTGCAGTATCAAAATAAATGGTTGCTTTGCCACATTTTCAGCAGTTGGATCATATGGCTGCACATACAATGTTGAGATATCGAGCTCCACTCATGATACGCCAGGGTGACCGTTGTGTATTTATGTCACCGACTCTTGCAGACGCGATTGGTACACCGCCCATGAATAATAGCTACATGATAGCTATCCTTATCTACTCTAGTTCGTGGCTCAGTTAGTATGCCACCTTAGTTAGTTGAGTTTGGTTTGAGACCCATATATAGGGTTCTTCTATTTCTTTGTATGAGAGTTCTTTTGGCTTACACAACTAAGAAGAGGAAAACTGTTTTTAGCCTCCACCCTTGTGTGTATTCCCCCATTGTGCAAGCAAGAAAGCTACAAGTGAGACTCCTTCCTTCTTTCCCACAATCTTGACATGGTATCAGAGCCTTGTTCGTGGTAAGGAGCTCAAGAAAGCAAGCCAAGCTTGCGATGGTCTGGTAAGAGAAGCAGTGTTGCTTTCATTTTCTGTTTTGGGAGCAGATCTCTGCAGGTAGCACAGCCAAAAATTGCAGGAGTGCATTGTCTCAGGTTGAGACGCCCTTCGCGGTGAAGCAAGAGGGCAGGATATGCTGCAGGCAAGGGCTTTAGCCCTTGGCGACCCTGTTTTTTTGATTTGAGGCCATTTCGGGGCCTGTTTTGGAGTCGGAAGTTTTCTGCACGCACTCAGGAAAAGGCCCTGTTTTATGCTATGCGACCACTGTTCTACAAGTCGGTGAAAAGTTATTGTAGAAGTTGCATCGTATGCTTGTGTGCAGAGACATTGGGAGTTTCAGAATCATCCTTGGTTCCTGTTTATGCAAAATCGTCACTAGGAAGTGACTGTGTGGTCAAATACCACTTTCGCCAGTTTTGCAGATTTGCCCTTGTTAGGGTGAAGCTGAGTTTTTGCAGTGACAGAATTTTTCGCAGTGTTCTGTAATGGCGTCTGATTCTCTTTCACAGATTGTAACTGAAAAGCTTGACAAGAACAACTTCCAGGCATGGAAGTTTAGAATGACGAATTTCCTTATGGGAAAAGGATATTGGGAATTTGTTGCAGGAAATGAGGAAGAACCAGTTCTTCCTGATGTTCCCAATCAACAGCAAATGCAGGCATTCAAAGCATGGCATGAGAGAGCCAGGAAAGTTATGTACTGGCTGTCTATCAGCATTTCAGACTCTATGATTGTGCATATTCAGGATGCAAGTACGCCAAAGGAGGCATGGGATATTCTGTCAAAGATGTATAGCACAAATACGCAAGCCATGAAAATGCAGCTCAAGCAAGAGTTGCACAATGTGCAAAGAGAAAATATGAGCATCAATGACTACCACATGAAGGTGAAGAAGATTGCAGATGCACTTGCTTCCATTGGGTCACCAGTGGAAGATGATGATTTAGTTTCTGTGACCTTGAATGGTCTAGGAAAGGATTATGCACAGTTTCGGACATCGATTTCAGTTCGTGAAAGATTTCCTGATTTTGAGGAGTTGATTGCTCTTCTAATTTCTGAGGAACAGAGAAATGGTGGTGCATCTTCTTTAGGAGGAACTTCAAAAGAAACTGTCTTCTACTCAAATGCTGGAAGAGGTAGAGGCAGAGGTAGAGGAGGCCGATTTGGAGGCCGTGGTAGAAATCAGAATATGCAGCAAACTCAAGAAAACCAGTCCTATGGAGGAGGACGTGGTAACTCTAGAGGCAGGGGGAGCCAAAGAGGTCGTGGTGGATGGCAAAGAGGCCAAAATGCAAACAGTAATGTTGAATGCTACTATTGTGGTAAAATGGGTCATATGGCTAAAGACTGCTATAAAAAGCAAAATGACATCATGAATGGAAAACTGCAACAAGGAAATTATGCATCTTCTAGTAGACAGGGTGATGACAGAAATGAGCATTTGTTTATGGTACAGCACATGAACAATTCTGTGACAAGTGCACAAGAAAACAACGATGTGTGGTATGTTGACTCAGGTGCATCAAACCACATGACAGGTCATGCAGAATGGATGGAGGATGCAAGGAAAATGAAAAAACCAGGATTTGTGGAGAATGGTGATGATACTGCACATCCGATTGTGCAGATTGGAAAAATTCCTTTGTCTATGCAGGATGGGAAAAAGAAATACCTGTCCGATGTATTTCATGTCCCGAATATCACCAAGAATCTAGTTTCTGTTGGTCAAATGGTTGAACAGGGCTTGCAGGTCAGATTTAATCCTCATGCATGCTTTGTTGAGGATATGAAAAATAAAGGTCGCTTGATAGCAAAAGGAAAGAAGAAGGGCAGAATGTTTACGTTGGATGCAGATATGTCTGAATTGAGTGCAGCAATGTTTGCACATGGGACCGGTGTAGTTGCAGATATTGATATCTGGCATAAACGCATTGGTCATGTTAATGTACAGCGACTTAAATCAATGCAGGCCCAAAATATTGTTGCAGGATTGCCTAGATTCAAGGTTGCAGAAATGCATAAGGTATGTGAAGCCTGTCAGTTTGGAAAACAGGCAAGGAAACCATTTCCTAGACATGTTCAAGAGAGTAAGAAGCCATTGGAATTAATCCACTCTGATGTGTGGACTACTAAAGCTGCATCTCTTGGAGGCTGTCATTATTTTGTTACTTTTATTGATGACTATAGCAGAAAAGTTTGGGTGTATTTTATGAAAAAGAAAAGTAAAGTTTTTGGGCATTTCAAAACTCTTAAAGCTATGGTTGAAAAAGAAACTGGCCTGCAAATAAAATGCCTAAGGTCAGATGGAGGGGGAGAGTACCTCTCAAATGAGTTTGCAAGGTTCTTGCAGGAGCATGGCATAAAGCAGCAATATTCATGCAGTCATACCCCAAAGCAAAATGGAATTGCAGAAAGAAAAAACAGACATATTGGAGAGGTGTCTCGTGCCATGCTCAATGAAAAAGACCTGCCAGATTTTTATTGGGCTGAAGCAGTTGCTACAGCAGTCTACATAATGAACATGACTCCCACTGCAGCAATACATGGAATGACTCCAGAGGAGAGGTATACTGGTAGGAAACCAGATATTTCTCATTTGAAAATTTTTGGTTGCATTGCCTATGTACATGTGCCAGATGAGTTGAGATCCAAGTTGGATCCAAAAGCTGAGAAGTGCATCTTTATTGGTTACTCTTTGTAGCAAAAAGGGTATAGATGCTATAACCCTTCTACTCGTAAGTTTACAGTGAGCAGAGATGTTATTTTTGATGAGATGAGTAGCTGGTATAAACCAGTAAATGTGATTGATGATGTAGATGCACAAAATGGTAATGCTGCACAGAATTCACAGCAGCAGTCACAAAATATTAGTGGACCTGGAGCATCCTCTAGCAGTGGTTCACATTCTTCGCCATGGACAGGCAGATTGAGATCAGGAGAATCTTCTCAAAGTAATGCAGATAGTGGTATGCAAGTATCACGAGAAGGAAAAGAGAAGGTTGATTAGCCCATGTTTGATGTGAATGCAGGTCACTCTTATGTGGATGGTGAATCCAGTGGCTCAGAACAGAGCATTGATGATGAGTTGGGTATTCCTTCTATTGTTACACCTGGAGTAAGGAAGACCAGGGATGTTTTGAGAGCACCTGGAAGTGAACCCACTTTGCGCAGGTCTACCAGAGTTAGGTATCCTGTGGATAGGTTGAAATATGATGGATTTACAGCCATTCACTATGCATATATGGTCAAGGTGATACAGGAACCAGAACCCACTTCTTTTGAGCAAGCCATGGGAAAAAAATTTGGGAGAAAGCCATGGATGAAGAAATGGATGCCTTGGAAGCAAATGCTACATGGGAATTGGTACCTTTGCCTAAAGGTAAGAATGCAATTGGCTGTAAGTGGGTTTATAAGGTGAAGCACAATGCTGATGGTTCTGTGAACAGATACAAGGCAAGATTAGTAGTCAAGGGGTATGCACAAACATATGGCATTGACTATGAAGAAACATTCAGTCCGGTTGCAAGGATGGCAACCGTAAGAGCAGTCATTGCTATGGCTGCATCAAAGGGATGGTCTTTACATCAGATGGATGTAAAGAATGCCTTCTTGCATGGTGATTTGCAAGAAGAGGTCTATATGGAGCAGCCACCAGGTTATGTGCATGCTGTTCATCCTGAGTTTGTTTGCAGGTTGAAGAAAGCTTTGTATGGCTTGAAGCAAGCACCTAGAGCATGGTTTGACAAGATAGGACAGTATCTTGTCATTATTGGCTTTCAGATTTCCAAGGCAGATTTCTCACTTTATGTGAGAAAAACAGAGAAATGTATTATGCTACTTGTCATTTATGTTGATGATTTGATTATGACAGGTGATAGTGATGAAGATATCCTTCATGTGAAAATGCTATTGAAGCAGAAGTTTGAGATGAAGGATTTGGGAGAGCTGCGTTATTTCTTGGGCATTGAGGTGATTAAATCACCAAGTGGGATACAGCTCTTGCAGAGGAAGTATAGATTGAACATGCTGTCCAAATATGGGATGACAGGCTGTAAGCCTATTTCAGTTCCTTTGGAGCAGAATGTGAAGCTGAGCGCAGATGCAGGTGAGCTTCTGGAAGACCCTACTATGTACAGACGCATAGTAGGAAGCTTGATTTATATGACTATTACCAGGCCAGATTTGAGCTATGCTGTTGGATTGGTAAGTTAATTTATGCAGGCTCCAAGGAAATCGCATTTGGATGCGGCTAGACGTATACTCAGGTATGTGAAGTCCACATTGCAGTATGGACTATTTTATGAGGCTGGGATTCAGATACAGCTGCATGGATACACTGATGCTGATTGGGCTGGTAGTATTTCTGATAGACGATCTACCAGTGGATATGTGTTCTCTTTTGGGAGTGATGCAGTCACTTGGAGCAGCAAGAAACAGCCTACAGTTGCCTTGTCGAGCACAGAGGCTAAGTACAGGGGTGCAGCAATGGCTGCATGTGAGGTAGCTTGGTTGCATAAGCTACTTTATGATGTGCATCAGTCTACAGATGGGCCAGTTGTCATTTATTGTGACAACATGAGTAGTATACACTTGGCAAATAACCCAGTCTATCATGCTAGAACAAAGCACATTGAGGTGCATTATCACTATGTGCGGGAGAGGGTTTTACTAGGTCTTATTGATCTAGTTTATGTCAGCACAGAGGATCAGGTAGCTGATATATTTACGAAGGCATTGGGCGCAGAGAAGCTGCGCAAGTTCAGAGACCTGCTTGGTGTGCAGGAATTGGGATTGAGCTCGAGGGGGAGTGTTGAGATATCGAGCTCCACTCGTGATACGCCAGGGTGACCGTTGTGTATTTATGTCACCGACTTGTCAGTTGCAGACGCGGTTGGTACACCGCCCATGAATAATAGCTACATGATAGCTATCCTTATCTACTCTAGTTCGTGGCTCAGTTAGTATGCCACCTTAGTTAGTTGAGTTTGGTTTGAGACCCATATATAGGGTTCTTCTATTTCTTTGTATGAGAGTTCTTTTGGCTTACACAACTAAGAAGAGGAAAACTGTTTTCAGCCTCCACCCTTGTGTGTATTCCCCCATTGTGCAAGCAAGAAAGCTACAAGTGAGACTCCTTCCTTCTCTCCCACAATCTTGACATACAACACCTTGCCAGCCTCCTTCAACTTATATGCCTCGTGCATCATTGAAACCCAATCATTGTCAGACACTTGACTTCCCATCCACAACTTGTATGCTAGTTGAGCAACCTCTTTTGGTATCATAAAGAATCTATGTCTTGCCCTATCCAAAAGGGGAACTCTGGACATCTGCCATGTTTCTTTCTTTGAGCTCATTTTTGCTATGTGTTTAACTGAACCCACGTCAAACAAATCATCCACACAACAACGCATTACATTCTCGTGCACGGGTAGATTGTATCTGTCACTACGAGTACCCGGCTGATGCCCTTTGTGATCTGCGTATAGAAATATTGTAGCCCTGTCAAGCGCTGTTTTGTAAAACACATTCACGCGAAAAAGACAGCCACATCGCTTGGATTGTTTAGGTCTTCGCACAGTTGTGCCTCTTCTGTTGGGCTTACCACTACGATAGCAATCGTACCGTTCATACCTGACATCCGGGCAGCTTCTCTTCCATGGCCTGCCCTTTCTTAGCCGACTATTGTGCTTGATCTGAATTTCTGCCAACACTTCTTGCACCTCATCTATCCGACACACTGAAATGTCTCAGTCGCATTCTCTTGGGCCAGCAAAGTATGTTTAAACTCTTTAGCAGATACACGGTGCACTTTTTGACAAGCACAAGCAAGCACCAGAGCAGTCACATAGCCTGTTGGAATCCCATGATGCAAGATATCTGTACACCAATGCCTTTTCAGAAAGCTGAGAGTTTCAGCCAAGCTCCTGTGACATCCGTGATCTCTATCGAAGTGAGCATCCCAAACGATATCAGACCATTCTTCGACCCATGCAATGTAAAGCTTGTCTTTTGACTTCAAGCACAAACGGCCGTTCGTAGCAATGCATACATTCTCTTTTATTTTTTGCCATCTTCGTATATCAATGCTCTTGTACGTACATGCATGCCTCAAGCTCTCGATGGTTGCATGATTTGTGCCAGTAATATCCTGAGTCATTGTCTCATACAACGGCCTTGTAAAGGCTAAATATTTGGATGACAGGAAATCTTGCGCGTTAGGCACATTTGTGTGTGGCCATTTGCGGTTATCACTTGAAGCATCATGGTCGTTTGTGAAGGAGTTGTTCCCTCCATTGGATTCCTCGCTGCTTTCAAAAACAGAAACAAAATCAGCATCTGAGGAGTATACATCTAAAGACATGCAATCTTCTCCACTACTGTCAATGATGTCTGCTGGAATTTGATCCTCTCCAAAAGCATATGCCATGGAGTCTGCCATTTGCAAGGAATGTGTTTACTTAGCAGGGGGGTTGCCTTCTTTACAGAACGCTTGATTCTATGCATTGCCGATCAGACCTTATCCATTCTGTGCATCTAGATCAAGCACGAATTCCGTTGCACTAATCCATTGCCATGCAAACATTCAAAAGTACCTTATCCAATCAGTGCATCCAGATCAAGTACGAATTCAGTTGCATTTTGCATTCAAATGTACCTTATCCCTTCAGTGCATACAGAACAAGCACGATTTCAGTTGCATTCTCCATCCAGATCACACACGAATCCAAATCAAGGCATGAATTCTCCGTGCATGTCGCATATTGGGTGATTCGAAGGTGGTGCAGGCATTCAAATGTACCTTGTTCATTCATTCAGTGCATCCAAATCAAGGCACGAATTCTCCATGCATGTTGGGTGCTTCGAAGGTGGTGCGAGCTTTCAAATATACCTTATCCATTCATTCAGTGCATTGAGCTGGATCAAGTACGAATTCAGTTAACTGCATTCTCCATCTCTGCAGATCAAGCACGAATCCAGCTGGATCAAGCTTGGCACGAATTCTCCATGCATATCGCGCGCGTACTGGGTTGCTTCAAAGGTGGTGCAATCCCGGTTTTTTCATTCGAATTTAAACTCTGTTCCCTTTTTTAAAAAAATAAAAAAGCAGGGCCGGGCACCCCAGGATCCGGGCACTTCCAAGACCGGGCACGCCCGGGGCCGGGCACCCCAGGATCCGGACACTTTCGAGGCCGGGCACGCTCGGGGCCGGGCACATTTGGAGCCGGGCACATTTTGGGCCGGGCACATTTGGAGCCGGGCACTTGGGCGAGAAGACAGATATCCGATCGAATTTCGCAGTCAATGTGATCGACGGCCCAGATGATCGGATGTGATGGGGGCAAAAAGGGGGCCATAGATCACCACTCTCCCCTCCTTAAAGACCCCCCCTTACCATAGACACGAGGAGGGCCGAGGCCCCAGCCCACAACCATCAAATGACCAAGCACAAGAACACAGAATAAATGCGATTGCCCTTGAAGCCAAGAATTTGAACAAGGCGACTCACGAATTTGATTTGATCAAGAATGGTACTGTGGGAATTTGATTCTCGTCAAAAATGCAAGGAATGGTATCCGCTCTTCTAAAAAATAATGGAGAAAACCTCAAATTTATACAAGCTTTTGTATCCGACGTACAGGCGTCTTGTCCCTACTGAACAGCCTGAACAAACTGTGTATATGATGCTGTGCTGTTGCACATTTTCTGATCAGACCATCGTCATCTCTCCCCTCTTTTGAGAGACGGGACCCCCTTGGCAGTTCTGGGGAAGAAGAGCGAGAGTTGGGGGAAACAACCAAAAAACAGTGAGTTGAAGATGAGGCAATCCTTGTCTTCTCAGAGCTCATCGTGAGGGTCGTCGTCGTCATCGCTGTCGGAGGAAGGGCCACCGCTCTGCTGGTAGACCTTTGAGACGATGGGGTTGCAGACGGCCTCGACTTCCTTGAGCTTCTCCTCGAAGTCTTCTTTCTCGGCCCCCTGGTTGTCATCCAGCCAGTCCAGGGCGTCCTTGAGGGCCGCCTCGATGGCCTCTTTGTCGTCCTTCTCCATCTTGTCCGCCAGCTTGTCCTTGTCGTTAATGGTGATCTTGTCCTTGAGGGCCCACTAGAAACTCTAAACCACTTACTATATAGAAAGTTCACGCTATAACTAGGAAGAATAGCAACCAAATTAGGAAGAATATAGAATTTTCTAATTATAACTAGATAATTTTGTCATCACGAATCTCTTCTAACTAGTAAATCCCTTTTCCTAGATAGTATCTAGAAAATTGAAGCCTTATCTAGTAACATTATCTAGTAAGTTATTGTATATCTAGTAACAATATCAACATAAATAGGATTTCTTTTTTTTCACTAGTCATAACTAGTAAGTACTATCATCTAACTAGGAAATTATGGATAGTCTTTCAAGTTAACGTAGACTCGCGATTTTGCTAGGTAAAACTAGTAAGTAAATATTAGTTTATTTGAAATTTACATTTGTATATTACTCACTTATGAGCTAAGCTTTTGATTCCACACTTATAGCTATAGTCACTAGTTTGTGTAGCCTATGCTTAGTCTAGCCTATATCTAGCCTAGCTTATACATTAGGCTCAAGATAAGCACATGCTAGGTTAGGCATTGGCTCGATAATATAAAGTAGGAACATTATATGCTATGCATAAGAATACAACTTATATTTGGCATTTTCTAGGCACAAGGTAACCATAGAATAGGATAGGGTTGTGTTAGGCGTTGGCTCCTAGCATATGCTTACCCTATGTCTAAACTCTTCCTAGAATATGCTTAGACTATGTATACACATAGGATTGGCTTATAGTATGCCTAGTATTTTCCTAACTTGCCATATACGTGTACCCTATGCCTACCCCTTGTGTATTTAGTTAGACATACCTATGTCTAGCCACTCTATAGCCTCTATCAGTTTGTCTGTATGAGGAGCCTATGCATATACCTTGCCTATATAACTAATCCTATCTAAATCTAAGCCTAAGCTTAAGCTCTACCTTACTACGAGCCTAGCCCTAACACTAACCTTTAATGTAGTATAAGCCTAGTATATATTGAGTCTAATTCTAATTTAAGGTAAAGAATATAGAGAGTAAGATAGGCTTATACATCATGTGTTACTTCTATAAAAATAAGTTGTATTTAGTCATTTTGTGGATTCTCATTAATTTTGACCTATTCGTAGTACAATTCTAACTTTTTATATGTGTGATGATGATCATATTGTGCTAAACAGACGATAATAGGCAATTAATTTGTTTTACTTTTGGTGAGCAAATAACTAGACAAGTATAGAGATGTAACGATTGTAATATTGATCATTAGTGGAGTGCAATGTGAAATTATTACTATTATGGAGACTGTTATCACATAAAGCTATTTATACGCTTTAGCTTTAAAACGATTGTACTCATCTATTTAGAGTGCATTGTTGTCTCTATTTTCTTTTATTTTATTCATATTCATTAAATTTTTCATTAATTAATTGTAATTATAATATTAAAAATAAAAGATCAGAGCTAAGTTGAGGCTTATGTTAGAACTAATCATTTTGAGTGCGATTGAGTCATCCTCATTTACACTGTTTGCTAGTTATAATATGTTTTTGTAATTAATTTGGCTCAATTTTCCATTGCAATCATCGCTCTGATACCATGGAGTTGATTCTTACATATGGTTTATGATCATAGCAGCAAAGTAATGGTTGAAGTATTGGTGTAGTGAACCACTAAAATATTACACCACATACTTCATAGATTATCTTAAGGGACTGAGAATTAGCAAGATTAGTTGAAGAAGTTAATCTCTCACTTGTGCACAAGTAACTAGCTTATTGACGAGTGGAGTGTTGTTCCCATTGCATTGAGTAGCATTTTTCTCACTTGGCTATAGGTTGAGGTGTACATGGCATCTCCCCTATATCATAAGTACCTACATGAGTCTCATCTTGCAACATATCTACAAGCTATCAATATTGTATGGGTATATATTTGCATCAACCATGGCTATGCATCAGCATTCACCACATTGGTTAGTACCCTTGAACCGCACTGTCTTTCCCCTCTTCATCATGTGGACCACACATTGCCTTTTTCACCCAACCACTTAAGCACCTTAGTCCACTCAACTACTATGTAGATAGGCCACATGATTGTTTAGCCACATTGGAGAACTCGATCACTTGAAGCACATTGTCCTAACTACTTGGAGCACTTTGGCCACATGGTTAATTAGGCAAAAATTCAAGCACACTCTTCCACGTGCACATACTCAATCACATAGTCACGTAGTTGCACAATCATGCACTTTATTTCAACTCACTTTACCATCTCCACTCTCTTACCCTTGATCATGAGGCACCCTCCGACCACATTGAGAACTTCATTTTTTTATGACAATAACCTCACTCAACAATTTAGGCCACATTAGGCACTCATGAATCACTCTAGGTAGCATTAGCACATGATTATATAATACTTAGACATTATACCACCATCACACTCTACTACTTAGTGCTCATAGCATAGTGATGTGGATGGTTTTGGGAATGGGAATGGGAATGGGGATGTGGACTAGAATTACCCTCCTTTGTCACCATCAAAGAGGGCTCTTATAAGTGGATGGGATTGGAATGTGGGTTGGTTTGAGGATAAGCTAGGTCTAGGATGGCAAGCTAGAAAATGGCCATCCCATGTCATTATGGCTCATAGCATTTTACTAAAAGAACACCTTATCCACTCGATTACTTAGACATATTGAAGTAGATGATTACCTTATGCACTTAGGTAATATATAAGGCCAAATTTGCACGATTCTTGGACAAGAGTGCAAATACTTTTACACATTGTAGATGCATTTGTACACACACTTTCAAGTACCTTAGGATAAGAACTAGGGTACAAGGTCTTTGGTGCAATTTGTACATGTGTGAGAGTAAGATGCGATACATTAGTCCACATGTACATATCGTGTCTGGAGAAATTGAAGTGCGAGTGTGGACACACAAGTACATTTGTATAGAACATCTAGTATGCATTGTGTAGAACATACTTTTATTTTATTTGAATTCTTCTTCAAGCTTCTATGTGGTTCTTTGAATATGAATTAGCTCTCTTATAGATTAGGAACCCTTCACATTAGCAAATCTTATAGGAAAAAGGATAACATGCAATCTATTGATTTTAGTGGGGATTAGAAGAATAAGGGTATATAGCACATGAAAGACAGTGTGGAAGAAGAGGTTTTAGTAATGGCTAGTAGGGTTTTGCATGTTTTCTACCTAATTACCTATGAAGCCAAAGAAGCTTTGTAAGACCTCCATTGAGGCAGCATGATGCATATAGATATCATCAACATAAGGTTTCTTAAAAAGGACATCTATGTTGGTGTTGCCTAGCTCTATGTGTATTCAAAGTGTGTTGCACTCGCAAAAGGAAAAGAAGTGTTTGACAAGTTCCCAGTACCAAACAAAGTCTCTTGAAGTGCCTTGATCACTAGAGATAGGCAAAGCATGGACATGGTGCCGAAGCTTTGAGATGTTTTGGCAACATCTCAAAGGTGAGTGTCTACAAATTTGGTCACCCATACTTGCATTATGAAAGCTTGTATCAAAGAAGGGAAAAAAGATACATACCAAGGTACACAAGCTGGGGCTTATTTAGTCACGTTTGGTTGCATCTTCAAGGCATGTGGATGCATAGAAGTGGCATAGAAGGGCTAAGAAATACACATGATATAGTAGTTGTGGCATTGTATTGGTAGATATGTGCGTTGAACTTAGCTTGCTTGCAAAAGCACAAGAAGTGTTTAATAAGCTGCCAACTCGAAATTTAGTTAGCTTACTAATAAAGCCAATGAAAGCCAAAGTTGGAGGCTTTGATCATATATTACACGACTCTTTACATATTGGAGGGATTTCAGAGCACTAAATATTGGAGGGATTTCGGAGCACTAATTAATGGTGCCAGGTTACCATCATCGATCTAGACAAGGTGGCTCAAAAAGATCATTCGCTGTGGAGGTTGGGGCATAAACATGAGTCAACACTTGGTCACTCAGTTCTCACCAATTGTTGAACTCCATTGCTAGCCCCTTTTCCTCTATACATGCTTCTTCAGGAATACATCTATAATATTTTTACTTGACAAATGTCACAGAGCATATCAGGCTCTAATACCATGAAGAAACTATAAGCAAGAAGGGAATAGAGATAGCTCTAATACCTCACTTGACTATAGAATAGAGGGGTTAACATCCACCACTCTAAAGGTATTCTTGTTATTCAAAAATTCATGCCATCTTGGTCTTTCATCGCTTGCACTCAAGCTCTAACATACTCGTTCAAGCAATGGTTGCTTGCTAACTACAATAACTTTATCCACATCTACCACCACAATCTATTCAAAAGGAAAACCCTTTGTTGGCATGAATGATAATGACAATTCACAAATAAGGCAAACATAAACTCATGATTTACAACTTCAACAATTATGAAGTCTCTCTTCTCCATTGAGTTCTTTTCATCATAATTGACCCCAATGCAAGTAATGAAAATAGTTCTCATGTTAGAAGTAGCTCAAAGGGGTAAACATTTAACATATGAAATCCAAAAGGAGAGTAAGGGAGGGAGTACATATATGACAACCAAAAAAGCCAATTCAAGGTACATTAGTAGGCTGTGTATTCACCATCATGCTAGATGACACTACAAGAAATAAGGAGTCGCATTGCATCAGAAATGACTTGATCCTTATTTGAAAGTAAGATGTACTAGAACAACATATATGATAGCTATAAAAACAAAGTTGTTGTCTACACATAGATTCATTACACCTATCACCACATTTTCTTACATTATTCATAGATTCGTTAGACCTACCACCACGTTTGCTTAGTACACTATACATAGATTCATTAGACGTGTCACCACATTTTCTTACACTCAAATAGGGAATAGTTGATGAAATGAAGGGCAATTGTTTAATATAGTGGATAAACATTTAACACATACATGCAAACATTTAACACGTACATGCTTACGAGTAGGCCTCATGTTCTTCAAAGAAATTAAACTATGCCAAATGTGTGCCTCATGTTCTTCAAAGAAATTAAACCTTGGGATAGTTAAACTATGTCAAATGTGTGCCCATGTTGAAACCACCAAGTTAATTGGTTACGCTTATTGTGACTACCATCTTATGTGTGCGGCTCACCTCTCAAGGCTATATAATATAAGTACAACAAGGGTAAGTAAAGTCTACCGATTTGGTAGTGAGAGGAGGGAATATCTCTTAAGTTAGGATTCGAATGCAATTTGATGGTGAAAATATTGATTTAACATTGCAACTTTAAAATTAAACCTTAAGCCTTAGAAGCTATGCCTTAAACTTTAAAATTAAACCTTAAATCTTAAACCTCTTCTTGTGGCCAAAGCCGTGGTCGAAGAAGAAGGAGAGCTCCTCGAGGGTGATCTTGCCCTTAGTCTAGGGGATGAAGAAGTAAAAGAAGAGGATGGCGAATTCCCTACCTACCCCCTAATTCCCGCCAACGGATACTTCCAAGTTCCCTCTCTTTTATATAATCTCCCTTCTTTCCTTCAACGCCGCTTTACTATCCTTCTCCTTTCGTACTATTCTATTCTTGCACTCTGCTAATCCGTCCAGCTCGATACAGAGATCTAGACGGTGGTGTAGGAGACCTGGAGCATCGGCCTGCACCAGCTAAATGGAGGAGCTGGGAACGGCCTGCACCTGATTAGCAGTGCCGACAGAAGGTCCGCGCCCAACGTCCCCATTATACGTCATGTGCTGCGCCTGGCGTGCAACCCGGCCCGTCACATCAGACGAGCTACCGCCCAGTGCACCCCGTCACAGCTACATTCAGCTAATCATGCAGGCTACATTCAGCGCCTGCAGGCTTATACATTCAGCGCCCTTCGCTGCAGCTAGTTGCCCCATCACGTACTGCGCCCGGCCTGCAAGGGCCCCGACGCCATGTCTGATCAGTACTAGTATGTCTGATGCCCCGATGCCCCGACGTCTGAGTACAGCTAGTACTAGTACGCGGCCCCGACGCCCGACCTGCAGCGGCCCCGACGCCACGCCCGGCCTACAGCGGCCCCGACGCCACATCTGAGTACAAGCGGCCTGCCCCGACGCCACGTCTGAGTACTAGTACATCTGAGTACAAGCCTGCCCCGACGCCTGCACGTCTGAGTACAGTCAGTGTATTCTAGCCTTATTCTTGTTGTTTAATGGTTTTTTCATAATATGTTATTGGGAAGGCCCAAGTCAATATCTTATAGCTCTTTTTGGGGAGAAAGGCAATAAGGCACCATATTTGTTTCTTTAATTGGATATTGTAAGCAACATGATTTTTCTAATTGTGCATTTTAAGCAATGTGATAGATTCATTTTAAGCAATGTGCATTTTAAACAAGGGCACTCTCCTATCTATATGCAAAAACAAGCATCTATTTCTTACTCAATCCTATACCATTGATATTATCACAATGGATTAGGCATGAGTGAGCTTGAGGCCTTGTAATCCTTATTTTCCTTAAGTTTTGGTTATAGGATAATTTTCATGAAAAACGGAGGTTTAATTTCAAGCAAATTACAAAATTGAAAAATGCATATGAATGTTTGAAAATGAGGTTATCAAAATGGATCATGATGAGCTCATGTTAGTTATATTAGAAACTATTGGGACCATTTCTTGATTTGTGAAAAGGCATATACTTTGTGTGCATTTCTACATTCAACTCATGTACATAGTAGGACACATCCATATTCATAATAGCACACTCTTGCACCATACATTGTCACCTAGGTGTGTTCACTTGCTTGGGGATTTAGTCTAGTATTTTAATGACATACACCTCTACTAGGACCACCCTTTTAGCCTACAACCATGTTCCTTCTAAGATTCGAGAGTGTTCCACATAGGTGCTATGTGGGTTTGTAAATGTGGATTAGAGTGTTTTTTATGTGCTTCCCTACTAGTGCCTAAGTTGTTTTCTACTTTGCATATGAAACACCGTACAATACTTTTATTTACTGAAATATGCTTGTTCATTATACATTCTTGTGCACTATATTTGCAGGCTGAATGTGCATCTCATGCAATGTGTTCTTTCACTAAATATTCTTATACGATACTTGCAGGATGCATTTGCATAATCGAGGTTGTTGAATTTGTTGCGACTTGTGATCCAATTGTCAATTACATGATTTGAATATGTTTGTCCTTGATATTTTTTTTGTAACTCTTTTTTGTAGAAACACCTCTACTAGGACCATCCTTTTTGTAGAAACACCTCTACTAGTACCAATAAGTACAAGCATATGTCACATAGCTTGAGAACCAACACCTTCAATAATGTTGAGATCAATGCTATGTTACTCATAGATTCCATTCAATTTTATGAAAATTTCACAATAGATATTCGTCTTGATGCATGATTTCATTATAGTAAGCATCCTAAAATGATTTGTTTGAGGAGATGTCTAACCATGCTTGGGAGATGTCCTTTGCTTGTTTGAGGAGATGCCTAACCATGTTTTGCGAAAGGATAACTGTTGTGATGGGCCTTTTTGGCCCTAGGGACACGATCTGCCTATCCAAACAGGGGTTATGGTTCTCATGTTTACTTTTTACGCTAGGTTTTCTTGAGTATAAGTTTGTTATACCAAGCTCCTAGTATCACTTGTTTGAGGAGATGTCTAATCATCAATGTATGTCATTTCTTGGGAAATGAGCCCACCAATGTGTGTCCTTGATATTTTTTTTAAAACTCTTTTTTGTAGAAACACCTCTACTAGGACCACCTCTATTAGAGTGTTTTTTATGTGCTTCCCTACTAGTGCCTAAGTCGTTTTCTACTTCGTATCCAAGTGATGTGATGGGTCTTTTTGGCTATATTTGGGACACGATCTTCCTGTCCAAGTAGGGTTTTGTAATATCTCCTTTGCTTGTTTGAGGAGATGTCTAACCATGTTTTGCGAAAGGATAACTGTTGTGATGGGCCTTTTTGGCCCTAGGGACACGATCTTCCTATCCAAACAGGGGTTATGGTTTTCATGTTTACTTTTTACGCTAGGTTATGGTTTCACATGGGTGCTATGTGGGTTTGTAAATGTGGATTAGAGTGTTTTTTATGTGCTTCCCTACTAGTGCCTAAGTCGTTTTCTACTTCGTATCCAAGTGATGTGATGGGTCTTTTTTGCCCAAGGGACACGATCTTCCTATCCAAGTAGGGTTTTGTAATCTCTCCTTTGCTTGTTTGAGGAGATATCTAGCCATGCTTAAAAAAGGATAACTGCGAGAGTAAGATGCAATACATTAGTCCACTTGTACATATCGTGTTTGGAGAAATTTTTATAGAACATGTCCTTTGCTTGTTTGAGGAGATGTCTAATCCATAGATTCATTAGACTTGTCACTAAATTTTCTTACACTCAAATAGGGAATAGTTGATGAAATGAAGGGAAATTGTTTAATATAGTGGATAAATATTTAACACGTACATGCTTACGAGTAGACCTCATGTTCTTCAAAGAAATTAAACTATGCCAAATGTGTGCCTCATGTTCTCAAGCATAAGTTTATTATAGTAAGCTCCAAGTATCACTTGTTTGATGAGATGTTTAACCATGCTTGGAAAAGTAAGCTTGAAAACTATAATTGTTAAGAGATTATATAAAGTTTTAATTGAATGGTATTCTTGTGGCACAAATGGCAAGTTCCTCAAGTGATATGAGAAGATGCTCATGCTTATACAAGTGTTCAAAAACTAATCAAGGATGGCAGATGGTTAGTCGAAGTACTTTCTACCATCATAGCCGCCAAGATTTACTTGGTAATATGCATAGGAGAGTTGGTTTACAAAATCCAAACTTGACTATGGCCGAAGATGAGGAACAATTAATTGAAACTATAGATGGGCCCACAGAGAGGAGATAGGTTTGGTGCGATTGCATTTTATATTGTCATGGTGGAAGATATGTTGTTCCTTCCACCTTTGCTATTCATCAACAATTGAGGTTGAAATATCGAGACTTGGGACTCGAGATAGGATTAACACCACAATGCAATGATGATATAATAAGTGATGTTCATGATCATGGATATCATGCATATAGTGACCCAGATCAACATTGTGAGGATAATGCTAACAATGTTGAGCACTCGGAAGAACATGATGAACATATGGATATGCATGAAGACGTTGATCCAAGTACAGAGTCTTTACTATGCATCCAGATACTTGAGAAAGTAATTGAGTTACAAGCTCTTTGGGATAAACATAGAATATCTATCACAGCTCAGGATGAAATGCTTCAACTTTTGTTTGGTGATATGGGTGGCCAGAGAGTTGGAAAACAAGATAATGAGCCTTTGAAACCAAGCTTGAGTAAGCTCTTAGTTCAATTGCCTGAGACATGGGATGGGACCTTGGATGGAATAAGGATTCTTGCATGTTGGGAGCAATTGATTACAATGTACAATGGACTTGGAATGATTCAATCTCAATGCTATAAGATTTGTGGAGGTACACGTGATAATCCTCATGAGATAGAGCTTTTTGAGCCTAGTAGAGAAGATCTGTATGTGAGAAATGTTGAAAAGTGTTCTTGTTCAGGAAATAGAAGACAAAGCATCTTGAAACGTGATTGCTTGATTTGTTCTTCCAAGTGTCCAAGGTGTCAAAAGACACGAAAGGATATGCTTTCATTTGACTATTTACCTATTAAGAATCAGCTACAACTTTTAGTAAAAAGTCAAAGATTTTGCCATGGATTTTTACAAATGTGGCGCCACAAGGAGAGATGGCTTGGACAAGCAGTTTCTATGCATCCAAACTCATCCTTTGAATTTTGGGATGGATCAAAATGTCGTGAGGTCCAAGATTTTTGGAATCCAAATGCTGAGTACGAGCTACCTATCATCTGCCAAAACTCAAGGTGTAATACTGTGTTTTCCACCTTTCCAAGAAAATCAGAAACACTTCAGCATGGATGGAGCGAATCTACCAAGGAGTATATATTTATATGCAATAAGTGTCGTACTTTGAATAAACACCATCAGCAACTATGCAAGGTACATATTTCACTAGTTATCTTTTCAAAATAACAGTTATATTTCACTAGTTATATTTCATAGAATCATATGTATGCCAAATCTAGTTGTGAACACATAGAATCATACTAGTTATTGCTCTATGCGTATTTGTACTAAATTAATTTTTTATGTAGGGAGAGCCTCGAAACTTCGCTCTATTTCTACATTGGGATGGATTCCAAGCTTCTCGAACAACTCAAAAGGATTGTGGAGCAGTAGAAATTATGATTTTAAACAGTGGCAAAAGGTCTAGGATTGGGATTCTTCCTGTATTATTTTTGCCACTAAGTAGCAAGAAATTGATTCGCAATTCAAGCTTTGCATTCAGGATCCTTTTGAGACCATTAATAAAAGAGCTTGAGGAGTTATTCATTGAGGGAGTAAATGTGTTTTATAATTATCCAATTGAACGTATCTTTGATAATTCCGCTCAACAAACACAATTTTGCAAGATACGTGTAATGTTAATGATGGTCACAGGTGATCATCCAGGCCAATGCAAACTTGGAATGTTTAAAGATGGAGGACAATCCTTTTGTCGAAGGGATAAAGCTCAGGCTACCTTGGATAGTAATAACTCATCATTTCAAGGTCGCTATATTTATGATGGAAATAGATATCAAGCTCGGTATCCTCCAGAAAAACGTACCATAGAAGGAATGAAAGAAGCACTTTTACAATCCAAAAAAGCATTCACACAGATTGAACGAGAATGTATACTCAAGGAAGCAGGATTATCAGGAGAGTCTATAATGTGGAGATTGCATGATCTATATGGTTTCAATTTATCATTGGATTTAGTCTATGATTCAATGCATATTTCTGCATTGAATGTATTCAAAAAATATGTAAGTGCTCTTATGCAAGCTACATCCAATGAGACAAAGAGAGAAATAGATGCTTGTGTTGAAAAGGTATTTTCCCTCGCTCCACAATCCATTCGAAACGGTCGTTGGCCATCCACTCCAAGCAAATACCATGATATTTTTAAGGCAGAGGAGAATCAAAAGTTCATCAAGTGGTGTTTACCATATATTTTACTAAGAATTTCTGACTTACATAGAGAAATCTATGACTTGGGGATTCTTCTAGTAGATATATCCCATGGGTTTTGTAATTACAGTTGCGACAAAGGCTGGTCAAAGGAAAGCATAGAAATGATGCGTTCCTTGCTTCTTTCATGGAGAGTAAGAAAGGAAGAGTCTATGGGGGCAAATTCTTATCCTCTTGAGCATGTTGCAGGTATGAATCTTTATTAATTCAATATATCAATTTCTCATAGCCTCTAATAATGTCTACTAACTTATTTTATTTACAGGGTTTGGAGAAATACTTGATGATGTTTGCAGGCATGGAATGCATGATATCTATTGGTGTTATGAATTTGAACATAAGGTACTAACATATGTTGGTATCAAGACCAACAAAAAAGACATGGAGATATCGTACATTCATTATTATAGAAGAATACTATTTACAGAGGTTTTCTCAATATTACAGTAAGACAAGGATAGCCTTTTGCCACATGAGAGGACATTAAAAAGTGTTCATATGTGTTTGTCACTTCCTTCTTTTTTTGAGATAAGAAGTCGTGACAGCACATCATGCCACGCAACACATGAACAAGGAATCTTGGAGGTTTCATCAGTCAAGAGGGCGAAGGAGCTATGGAGGGAGCTTGAAATAATAAATCAAGATATTGCATGTTGGAGAATGATAAAACAAAAAGGTATAGCAATACGACAAAAGAGAGGAATAATTAGACCACTTATTCAGGAGGAACAAAAGTATGTAGAGCACTATTGGTCTCTTGAAGAGAATTCTCTACAATCCCAACATGTGACAATGTATAAAAAGTTAGTGTTCAATGGGGATGTTTATAAGCTTGGGGATGGTGTAGTAGTTAAAGTTGATGAGCCTAACACTACTGTTGAAAGCATGGGTCATTGGAAGGCTCGTATTACATCATTTTTTTCAGTTCAATGGAATAGAGAGATCATGCTTTTCTTTGGGGCAGAGTATTATAAACAATGTATCATAGTAAAAGATAATAAAGAGTGCTTACTTATCAAACCAACTACAGGAATGAGTGTGTTACAAAGAGAACGTCTTCCATTTGACTGGGATTGTGTAAGGCCTGTAAGCTCATTATTGCACAAGTGTATGCTTCTCCCTTTCACTAATAAGCTTATTGCTTATGAAATAAAAGATCTCTCACCTAAGACAAGACTGCTTCAAGTAGGTGAAGTTGGATGTATTCCTCCGTGGCTAGAGAAGAATGATATTGTGTTGGCATATATGGATACGAATAACAATTTAACCAAACGTGTGGTGGTACGTGAAGTGGATAGAGAAAAAAAAGAATGCAAATTAGCATGGTTGGAGAAAGATCACAATCAAAATAACTTATGGAAAGTTTCTATGGAGGATAACTGCACGAGGGACTGGAATTGTTGTATCACAATAATACATGGATGGTTGATAAGGAAAAGGAGGAGAGCAATATTACCCTCTGGAGAATTATGTGATTTTCCAGTGTCATGGATATCCTAAATTTATGCAAAAAAGACATGTCTATATAGACTATATACATGCTTATAAATGTAAGTATTTTTTATAACATTTATTTTATTAGATCAATCCAAGTTTCATATATCTCTAAAACTAATATTTACCATTTTATGAATGATTATTCGTCTTAAATATTATGTTTATTTGACTTGTATGTTTTTTTTTCAGGTTATATTTTACGATGGCGTCTAATGAAGTCATGGCTGTAGATACACCAACATATGAGCAGATATTTTTGCCTCTGCCATCAAACAATCACAATCCTAATAAGAAATATGGAAGAAAATATCTCATAGCATATTGTCGTAGTACACAAAACCAAATTTATTGTGCAAATCAAGTATGTGGAAGAAAAGTATAAAGATCTGCGACATAAGCTTGACTTGCAACAAGAGATAAAAAGATTACATTGAGTCTAAACATCATGAGATTAAGCCACTTGAGTTTCCAGGGGCAACTTATATTTGGAGAAAAAAAGACATCTACCTATATTTCCTTCGAAATATGCAAACAAATAGAAAATTCAAGAAACAAAAGATGAGACACTTGTCAGAGAGCTCCTCTATGGTAGACTCTTTTACATGTATTAGAACTTACTTTACTTTTTATACTCCTTATAATTCAATGTCTTTTACAGAAATCGACTACTTCTATAGTTGGAGAGGATGCTAAAGATGATCAAGAAGTTCAACAGGTTTATTTCAAAAATTTTATTTTCATTTTAGAGTGATGTTTTTTTTAAATTATGGTTTGGTTTACATAAATGTACTGACATAAATTGCACTTTTTTATTATATTTAAAAATAAACATTGCAGCAATCCCAAGCTTTTAACAATGAAGAAAATGAGGGTTTGGATCATAATGCATGTGGCACAATAGAGGTTTGTCAGTAAAACTATGATATGTACCTCATTGATCATTACTTTTGAAAATATTTATATTTTTTATTTGAATACTGAGTTTTCTTTCAAACAAGATGAAGATAGAGGATGTTTATCGTCCAGAACTACCTTCACATACATAAGATGATTCAAATCACACAAAAAATGACGAGAATTTTGATACGGTGAGCATGATATTTGTAATTATTTTTAATAAAAACTTTGGATAATTTTACTAACATGTTTCATTTTCTTTTAAGGATGACATGCTCAAGAATTATAAATCCTTTACCGACCTTCTTGTACATGCTACACATGTTAGTTATTTTCAATGCTTTGTAAAAATTAAATATTAATATATATCATATTATAATTTAATAATATTATTTTTCAAAAATTATAGATTGAGGAGAACACTATGTTGGCAAATAATGTTATAGTTCTAAATCGAAAAAGCAAGCGAATCCCAAAGGTACTAAGATATTTCTCTTTCTTTTTATCTCTATAGTTTGTATTAAATTAAATATTATCTTTGTTTAATCAATTGATTTTTATCTTATAGTAGAGTGAAAAGATGAAAGATAACATGAAGGAAATGAAAAAAAAAGCTTAAAGGAATATAGAGAATCATAATAAATCCAAGGTATTTTGAGTATATCTTAAGATAAACATGGATGTCTTTATTTTGGTAATTTAACCCTTTTATGATGCTTAATAGGGGATTGAAAACTCCAATGTGCGGCTAGCTAGGAGTCATGCTAAGACACTTGATAAATGCCAATCCTCTCAGGTTATATGTGTTATGTTTATTTAGTATATGTGTGTATTGTTAAATATGTAAATATAAATTGTTTTTACTAAAATCGTTTTTTTGGAATTGCAGAGTATGTTGAGTGAGGTGGATGAAGAAACGATCTTGTTAAAATACTTGGATATTGCTACGGTGGATGAGCTATATACATCATTAAAATCCACTTTTAACATCATTAAGAGAGATCCCACTTTCACTACAAATCGTACAGAGCATAATGTGGATGCCATGAGAAAGGCTATAGTACAATGGCTGGTGGTTCAAAAACGAGTTATAATCAAAGATACAATCATTGGAAGTTTAAGCCTAGATGATGTTAATGTAGTAGAATAAGGACAATTTGGATTTCACATTATAGTATGCTACTTTTGTATTGTGGACATTGGCAAAAAAATCTATTATTCACTTTTACTTTATTAAAATCACTTTTAAAATAAAATATTTTTCTATTATTATTTATATCGAAGATATAAAAATGTCATTCTATGAGATTTCGTTATATCATTATATGCCTCCTATATGCTAAGTTGTATGATAAAGTTACTACATAGATGTTATATGTTATAATTTCTTATATGGTAACTTTTTCGATGAAGTTACTATATAGATTATTTCTATTTATGAAGTTACTATATAGTAAATTTTTTAAAAAGTTACTATATAGATAGTTATGATAATCAACTTCCTATATAGTAAGCTAACCAAAAAAAGCTTTCTATATAGTAAATTAACTAGAAAAATCTTTCTATATTGGAAACTATCTTTCTAGATTGGCAATCTAGTAAAGTTTGATTTTTCCTATATTAGAATTCTCTTTTTTTTCCTATATAGTAAGTGGTTTAAAGTTTCTTGTGCACCATCAACGACAAGGACAAGCTGGCGGATAAGATCGAGAAGGACGACAAAGAGGCCATCGGGGCGGCGCTTCATGTTGTCCACGTACGTCTCGACGCTGTTCCTGGCGTCCACTCTCTCCCGCACTTTCTTGTCTTCCTCCGCGAACTCCTCCGCCTCCTTCACCATTCTGTCGATCTCGTCTTGGCTCAACCGCCCCTTGTCGTTGGTGATGGTGATCTTCTCAGACTTGCCGGTGCCCTTGTCCTCCGCCTTCACATTCAGGATGCCGTTGGCATCCACCTCGAATGTAACTTCGATTTGAGGTACGCCTCTGCAAGTAACAATTGGAGAACAAAGCCACCATCATCAGTCACAGCACACGATTAATTCCCTGCACTCTGTGCATTAATTAATACGACTGGCCATGAAAACAAAACTCTACAACGATGGGCGCACAGACATGATTCACGCATACCTTGGAGCATGGGGGATGCCAGACAAGTCAAACTTGCCGAGCGCCCTGCAATCCTTGGTCATGCTACGTTCCTCTTCGAAGACCTGAATTCACGAGCGCAACGAACAGCTTAAGTCTCCGCACATGCAACCGCGGGATGAAAGGGCACGTGCAGAAGCAAAGCTATGTATGATTATGTGACCAACCTGAATGGAGACGGTGGTCTGTTGATCCTGGTAGGTGGTGAAAACTTGGGACTTCTTGGTGGGAATCACAGTGTTCCTCGGGATCAGCTTGGTCATCACCCCACCCACAGTCTCAATACCAAGTGTCAATGGAGTAACATCCAAGAGCAGGATATCTGCAGGAGACACAGACAGCAAGAACACGCATTTTTCAGAGTTTGCCCGCCAGTTTGCGAACCCCCTACTGCAGGAATTGAAGCAATCACCCCGGCACTGCCCGGATTAAAAGCCAGCTCACCTTTTGTCTCGTCACCGCCCTCCCCGCTCAGAATGCCACCTTGAACCGCAGCTCCATACGCCACGGCCTCATCAGGGTTCACGCCCTTGTTGGGTTCTTTGCCATCGAAGAAATCCTTCAACAGCTGCTGGACCTTGGGAATCCTGGTGCTTCCGCCCACCAGGACAATCTCGTCGATCTGAGATTTCTGCAGACCCGCGTCATCCATGGCCTTCTTCACAGGGCCCATCGTCTTCCTGAACAGATCGTTGTTGAGCTCCTCGAACCTGGCCCGTGTCAGGGGCTCCGAGAAGTCGATGCCATCGAAGAGAGACTCGATCTCCACTCTGACTTGGTGCTGGTTACTCAAAGCCCTCTTGGCTCTCTCAGCTTCTCTGCGAAGCTTTCCCAAGGCGCGGTTGTCCTTGCTGATGTCCTTGTTGTACTTCTTCTTGATGAGCTTGATGAAATACTCCATGATGCGCTGGTCAAAGTCCTCACCTGCAACCACATTTTTAAAAAATCCATCAGCATTGATCATGCCAGCAGCCATCTAATTCCCCTTGCGTGCATAATAATCCGCTAGTAATAATCTACTAGTAACTAGTAATGCGACAAAAGAGAATAGACGCAGATGATTGATCACCTCCGAGATGGGTGTCCCCGTTAGTGGCCAACACCTCGAACACTCCATTGTCGATCGTGAGTACGGAAACATCGAACGTTCCACCTCCCAAGTCGAACACAAGGATATTCTTCTCGCCTCCCTTCTTATCCAGACCATAGGCAATCGCAGCGGCAGTAGGCTCATTGATGATCCTAGCCACGTTCAATCCGGCAATGACTCCTGCATCCTTGGTGGCTTGCCTCTGAGCATCGTTGAAATAAGCTGCCATAATAACAGACAGACAGAGAGGTGTGCTTAGTTCAAAGACACCCCAAACCCACCCCGGCTTGCAGCTAGTTAGCTCCTATCGTAAATCGCTACAATAGTCTCTCCTGGCACAGTCACCACTGCATCCTTGATCTTCTTCCCGAGGAAAGCTTCGGCAGTTTCTTTCATCTTGGTCAGGACCATTGCACTGATTTCTTCGGGGCTGAAGACCTTAACCTCTCCATCCTTGATCTTCACCTGGATGTAAGGCTTGCCGTCCTTGTTGACGATCTTGTAGGGCACGAGTTTCATGTCCCTCTGCACTTCCTTATCCTCGAATCTATGCCAGGCCAAAACGCATTAGCATTTTCTTACCAGTTTCTTTTTTTTTTTTTCTCCGCATTTGTGCAATGGAGCAGCCCGAATCAACAATGCGATGTTGATCCACAATCTCATAGCGTATGAATACTTACTTTCTTCCAATCAACCGTTTCACGTCGAAGATGGTTCTTTCCGGGTTAACGGAAGCCTGGTTTTTAGCAGCCTCACCGATGAGCCTCTCACTATCGGTGAAAGCCACCCAGGAGGGCGTTATTCGGTTCCCCTGGTCGTTGGCGATGATCTCTACATGTCCGTTCTTGTAGACTCCCACACAGGAGTAGGTGGTGCCGAGGTCGATCCCGATTACGGTGCCGAGCTTGGGGGCCTCCTCCGCAGCAACAAACGACGCAAGGAGAATGCCTGCACGGAGGACATTACAACTCCAGTAAGATCCAGAGGAGGACCGAGCCACCAAGTAACGGCAGGTTTGGAAGACCGAGAGAGCTATATTTCAGCGCGCAGCGAGACGGTAGGATGTGCTTGAGAGCATCCGTAGATCGCTGCTAAACGGGCAGTAAAAATGTACAGGAAAACGCACGCGCGGACGACAGCAATCTGCTAGTTAAAGGTGGGAAAAATGCATACCTGCGAGGACGATAGCAAACAAGCCGATGCCGGAGCACCGACGGCCAGCCATGGCAGGGAGAGGCGCGGAGGAGAAAAGACGCTGTGAAGGAGGGCTGGAGAGGGCCTTTCTTGCACAAACGCCGCCGGAGAACGACGGAGCGAAAGCTCTCGCCGACGCTGCTAATGACGACGACAACGACGAGGACGATGAAAAGAAGATGTAGCTCTGTAAGTGAATATACTACGCTGCTCCTCCTCTCACTGCCCAGCCTTAATAGGCCTTAAAATACATGACTAGACCGCCTGTCCCCTTACAAAAACTCCCACATCCCGGCCGACCTCTCAACGCCGACGTGGCACCCCTGACGAACCATGACACGTCGGTCCCGACGAACCCCCTTCCGCCAATCAGCTCTCTCCCCACACGTTTCCAAGCGACCTCCCTCTGCCACGTAGTCCCGAGAACCCCTTCCGCCAATCAACGCCCAGAGTCCTACGACATTTCGTTTCAATTCACGCCGTTTTTGTTTTTATGCTTATTTTTACTTTTATATTCTTAGCGTGCTTTCGCACGCACCTAAACAACGCTGGCCGTGGCCATGTGCATGTATTGCCCTCTCATTCTTGACCTTCCCACGCACAAACTCTCTCGTGCCTTTCAAATTGTCCCTCTTTGGAGTAAAGTTTACAATATAAACCCAAAGCACAGTTTAGTAGACTATGGCCCACTTAAATCCTTCCTTCCCAGAAGATGAGAATCTAAGCCTTCTGAGTTGAGGTAATGTGATGCAATCAGCATTTGAGCTTCATGTGCACGCACCTAAAGAGCAACCCAAATACTTGACAATTCCACATTTATTGATTTACTTAGAACCATACAAATTCAACCAATCAAGAGGATCACCATACTCGAGATAAAGTAGCTTGGCCTTGTTTCTATTAATGTTTGAGCTTGAGATATTTGCTAAAAGATGGGGGAAAGTACAGAGAAATAGAAGCACACTCAGTTTGAGTCTCCGCTATTCTAAGTCTTTTCAAATTCCATGTTCAATAAGATAGTATAGTCCTAGTTGCCAACAATAGCACAATTCATAGATAGAAGCTAATTAAATATAGTGTCTTGAATCTTCCTTTTGTTAGATATGCTCAATACCCCACCCTCGTAAGGTGCCACCCAATGATCCATGGTGCTCAAAGTTGTAAGACCCCCATTATGAGGAGAAGTCATGTGTGACCCCAAATGGCAAAAAGGTGACATTTATAAATCTAGGCTTTGCGTTAGATAAAGTAGTTTAGTTGGTAGAAACTTGAGGCACACTGCATCAAGTTGCCAAGTGTAGGAGTTATCAAAGATCCCTATTTTAGGGTTTGGGGGCCATGGAATCAGCCCTTGGCTATAGAGGGGTCTCAATAGGAGTAGTGGCCCCCATGTGATAGGTGTCTATGGGTAGCACCCCTAACCTAACAGGAAAGGAAAGTCAACTAGGGAATGTTCATAATATGGTTGGATAGGTCAACCAAACTACCTTCCTAGGCTATAAAAGGAGTCCCCTCCAAAGCCATCATCAATTCATCTTTCATCTAGTCAAAGTTCATCCAACTAGCCTTAATAAGCTCTTTGCATATCATCTATCTAGATCACTATATCTAAGATTAACAATGGAAGCACACGAGTGGATAGAGCCATCTTTGCATTAATTTGTTTGGCATTAAAAAAGTTTAGTCCTTCTCATATTTTTTGTGTACTCTCTATTCCTTGCTCAAATTTTATTTGATGTGCCATGCAAGTTCTTTTACACCTCCCACAAACAAACTCAAATTAATGAGGGTAAAAGCTCTTAGGGAAGATTTTTTTATCCTTATCATGACTAATGATTTAACTGTAAGCTTATATGAGAGTTTCAACATGGTAAGGGGTTGCCATTGGGTGACAATGATACAACTCAAGGATTTTGGTATGAGCTTGATGATGCCCAAATTGATAGATTCAAGGAAGGTCTCTTTATAGTAAAAATGGATAAGTCCTCTAGCCAAGTTACTTGCTATTATTTAGTAATAATAGGAGGAAAAAATGAAACTCTTGTTGTATGAATGGTCTATCTAACAAGAGCCTTACCCCAAGTAAGATGAAAACTATCATAACCTTCAAGTAAATTGCACTTCTCCTCATAATTGGCCCAGGTTAATTCTCTCCCGATGGGCTGTTACACTAGCTACACAAGTTGAGACTAGCACCAATCAGCTAGTCTCGCAAAATAAAGGCGCGTTATAAGGAGCACTCAACTTGCAATCACATGGCAACAATGTTGATTCCCAAACCAAATGAATTATTATTAGCTCTGACAAACAACAACATGGAGCACTCATACATGTCAAGTAACAAATGCCAACAAAACAACTAGAAAATTTGCAAACACAACCAAGTCCAATTCTATCGATCAAACAAATTGTAAGCATAGCAAAAGGGTTGCACTCGCAGTCATAGGACTATGTGTCATCATCTAGATGAGCCAATGGACCAAATTGATGCAAAAAAGGAACACACATGGAATATGGTGACTCGCAAGCAGAAGAGTTGCCATAGCCACTCCCAAACAAGAGGTTTGGCACTCAAAGAAATGAGTCTTCCTACACTCACAATCATGGGAGATATGCCACACTCACAAACATGGGTGTAGCTTCACTCATTAATACAAGGTGTATGAGACATTAGGAAGAACTTGGTGGTCTAAGGCAAGAAGCACAAAAACATAGCACCATGGTGATCCTATCAAAATGATGATTGATATTATGTGTGCATAGTGGATGATTGTGTGACCGACTCCAATTCAGATGATAACTTGGTAGGATTGTGAGCATGCAAAAATAAGGAGCAAAACCCCAAGAAAGCAAAGAACACAAGACTAGTTTCAAGTTATAGTAAACTCACCAACTTACCTTGTTGCATTGTTGTCAAAAGCTTGAAGGCTTGAACATGGTTTCATAACCCAAGTGATAGACTCTCTGCAAGTAAATGCTTTAACTCCTTCACATCCAGGTCAAGCACATCCATCTTTGAGAGAGAAGAAGATGATGATGATGATGATGATGATGATGATGATGATGATGACGATGAGGAGGAGGAGGAGGAGGAGGAGGAGGAGAAAGAATAAATTTTTGCCTCACTAGGTTCCTCACTCTTTCCCAAACTCTTCCTCACACAAAATCTCGAACTCAATCTCTTACCAAGATGGGACAAAGCCAAGAAAAGAAAGAGATAATATAGAGCTTTGCTTTGCTGAGTCCCTCATTAATGCATATGCTCCCACTCATTCTCTCTCTGTCACTCAGCAATGGTTGCACAAGATGGGAGAATAAAAGCAAGATGAGTAGTAGCTCAACGTTTACACACATACAAATATATTGCTCCATTCACTTTCAAGCCTTATATATATGAAAATTAGGGTTTGTGTTTAGGCTCCTAATAAATTAGACTTAGGGTTAGGCATCCTATGAATTATGATTTCCACTTTTCTTTGGGTTCCCTACCTACGTTGTGGGCTCATCATCCTCCTCTTAAAGCATGCTTTTACTTTAGGTAAATTGGATGTAGTTTAGGCTAAAAGTGAAGAAAGCACATCACCATACCCTCATATCCATTTCAAATTCACAATATACATCCATAGAAAATTTTGCAATTTGCATGAATGTGGGCCTTGACTCTCACAAAATAGTATAAAAATAACAATGATATCCATAAAATAAGTTACAATTGCCTAGAATAAAATGTTTAAGCCAAAAAAATTATCTTTTTTTGCAAGAATAACATCCAATATTTATTTTACTTTCTTTGATTTTGTCCTTCCATAATTGTGGTTAACAAAGTGAAAAGTTTTCCTAGGTGTAGTGCATATTTTTAATATGCAAGCGTAATCAACCATTGTCTTAAATTTGTTTCCCTCCATTAATTATGGTAGGTATACAGCAAATATTGTAATCATGATGAATTCGAGAAGTTCACATTCACAAATTGTTTTAACATTGTCATTAGGAACAACATCCATGTCTATTTGCAATATTGTTGCATATGAGATGTGAAGACAAGGGGACAATGGTTCTTATGCAATCAGAACAACAGTGTAGCATATATAAGTTTGACATGATGAAAATATAATAATAGGTAAATTTATGATTGATTTTAGGCTAGTTGACATTTTGTTAGATGTTGAATGTCCACAACATTTCCCACGATACATTAGGAGAAATATGGACTCTCTTTTTTGACCCTTAAGGGTTTTCTCTCACCTCTCTCTTTAAAAAGAGATTCCAAAATAATGTTATAATAAGAGATCTTCTACAATTAAACAAATCTCGTATTTGTATTTTTAATAGAATTCACCTATTATTTTATCCCCAAACTGTAGGATGAGGTCAGTTTTCCTCAAAATCCTCACAACTAAAAAAATATAATTCTATTTTCTCCAAAAACGAAGCCAAGCATTGATAGACTACTCTTTAATATCCTCATGACTTTTCAACGTTAAAATATATTAGAATCATTCTCATTCCTGCTTCTTAAAAGGACGAAAGTTAAAAAATGTTATAAGTTGACGTGCACACCATATTTTAAGATTTTTTTAAACCCAAACATATCTTTTTGACTCCAGAGTTTCCTTGTAAATTTTTATCTCTTTTGGACAAGTATATACCCATTTCTCGGCATTTTTTCCTTCCCACTAAAAGCTCTAGTTTTATCCCAAATTTTGTGTACTCTTGTCTTTTCCTCTAGAATATGGTTTCTTGCATATGAAATCTACTGAAGCAGCATTGAGGAGCGGTTTTGATACCATTTGCTGAAATCAAATAATCTCTATCTACAACACTCTCTACACTACTACAAGCAATTTCCCTCTTCAATACTATACTATAAGCAATCTTCCTCTTGAACAGTCTATACTACAAGCAATCAAGTGATAATGGAGGTATCTTTATTTTTTAATATCTATCATGTTATTATTCTTCACAATTATTATTTAATCCTTAAGCAACAATTCATGTAGAGAGAGAGAGAGAGTATTTTACTATGTGAGATGAACTAAGAAAATAAGTGATAGAGTGATAGAGAGTACATTTGCGTAGAAGATAAGATGATGTTATTGTTCTTCATTATCCAAGCTTTTGTATAAATGTGTTTAATAATCTTTGACCAATTCTTATTGAGAGAGAGGCAGAGAGAGACAGAGAGAGAGAGAGAGAATATTTTGGATAAAACAGAAGATAAGATTAGAACCTAATAAGAAGCTGATTATAAGATAAGATTAGAGGCTAACTAGGGGTTGATTAGGGTCTATCATGACTAAAATCAAGTGAAAGAGTCAAGATCCAATTGGGTCAAAAAGAATACATATACAATGAATCAAAGGGGTATAATTATGTGATTTGAATGTTAATCCAAGTTAAAATTGTCATACATTTTTCTTTGCGGAATGAAGGTATATGGCGTACTAAGAGAAAGAGAGATATTCACTTCCAATTGGAGGATGAATATGCACCACTATTCAAAAGAACTGTGGAAAGGGATGATGCAATAAGATACAGGATGCAACAAGAAAGTAATACATGGAAAAATAATGTGGATCTTTGGGTTGATGGGTGCATTTATCTACCTGATCGCCTAACTCAAAGGCCACCACAATTTAATGGGCTTACATCATTTGTAAAGTTTGTTTGTGAAGGCAATGAAGGATTGTATGGATACACATATAGACTTGTGACACAAGGATCAATAGGGGTTCATCAAGCCTTAACAAATATGCAAACAAGATTACAAGGATGTGTGTAGTCTTTGATGGAAAAAGATAGATTGTTGGCTGAGAAGGATAGGGAGAATTAGAGCCTACAACAAGTGTTTGCATTGAAGATGTTATGCATGCTACACATGTATAGAATATTGAGCTATAGTCTAAAATTATGGACTTGGAGAAGGAGAACTGAAACTTAAAGAGGAAGCTCATAAAAAATTTGGAGATTGGGCCCACTTTAAAAACCAAAGAAGCACATCAGTGCATCCGATTAGTTAAATCAATTCACCAATTAACCAAAGGAAGTGGACAATATCATAGATGGATATATGCTTCAATCTGCTACAATGAGAAATATATTTCCTCATGCATAGAATGATACTATTGCTAAAGTCCTTAGTAAGGATATGGTCAAAAATGCATTGGAAAATCATAAATTCAGGGATATTGTGGATGGTGTTACAAGTGAACATCTTAGGGATGTAAGCAACTTGTTTACTGCTACAGAATGCTCAGGGATTACGTGACAAGGTTGGATTGAGTTTTGAGTCATACAGTATGCTCTATTAACAATTGGATATAGGTTTTAAGCAAGTCTTCAAAACTAAGCGAGTAGTGCCTCTGCCAAAACCATTTCACGTGAAGAAGGCTTGACAACAACTAAATGAGAAAGTTTTAAAACTAATTGGTGATCCTACATATCTGAAACACACACACATATTAAAGTATGGTTCCAAAGAAGTTGCTTTTGTATTGAATGCATCCAACAATTTTGTATTGGATATATATAGGGTGTAGGTGGCTATGGTCAAGTTCTACAATATGTCTTTGGAAGAATGTAGATGCAAGCTTAAGTTTGTCTGCAAACTTGATGAGAGTGAGATTATTAAGGGGCAAAAACTTGAACGTGTGAGTATAACACTTATGAATCAAGCATTGGATCTTGACATCAATGAAAACCATCCGTTATACTTTAGTGTGCAATGAGAGGATGAAATATGGTAGCATTTGAAGTACCAAAGGAGAATCATAAAGTACTTAAAGTTTTTTTAAACCTTAAGAATATACCCAATGTTATTCAATAGAAAAATAATGGAGAAACTTTACGTGTTGAAGGATTTGGGGACTATCAAGCTGAAAGGCATCTTGCATGCAATTTAAACAACAATGAAGTTTATGTTTGGTTTATCAAATGCAACAAATGCAAGATTTCCATGCATATATTGTATGCAAACTAGGAAGAAAGGGAAAAATGGAAATAAAGAATGCCTTGTTAAGACATGACAACAAGGCGCTCCAAGACGTGATCAGAAAGTCATGAGAAATGGAGTGCTAGTCCCAATGGATCCAAACCGGTGGCCTATTTTGAAAAAACCATTGGCAAGGGTTCACTTTTGCACATTGCATTGTTTGGTTAGAATAACTGAGAAGCTAGTATATGAATATGTATGCTTCGCATACAAGATGCACCCTATGTCAAAAGCTGATGCTACATGATGCAGGAAGGTAGAACAAGTCCTCTCTAAAGTTGGATTACACGGGGGCCAAGTAGAAATAAAAAAGGAAGAGAAAAAAACATGCAAGAGTGAAAATATCCCTTGCAAACCATGCTTTGGCAGACCCAAGGCTAGGAAGTTTGTATCTCCACCTCGAGATGAGGAAGGCAATATACTTGTGAAATAACCAGAGAAGTATGAAGCATGGAAAAAGTGGCACCTTACTGTTCCAGATTGGAGCAATGGGGAAAGAACAAGGATTACAAAGGCAGAAGCATGGATACACCTAGATAGATTAGTAGCTCTCTTACAAAAGTTGAGGTTTAGGGATGGTGATGCCAATACATTTAAAGAGACAATTGCAAAATTTCACAACTCTATAGTGGAGGCATCGACTTCAAATAGCATAACACACTACATGCTCGATATTGTCACCATTACAAAAATATATCATCATTACAAATTAGTTTGTGTTTCTAATCTCTCTTTCTTATGTAGCATATACTTGAGGCACATGGTCCATACTTTGCAAATCAAGGGAGTTTTAGCAATATGGTCAACTCAAGGCATGGAATGATCTCACTGGCAATCTCGTTGTGCTTTTCAAAAGGCAACTGATCATGGAGATGGTATCAATGATTTCAATTCTATGAGGCAATTATTCCAATGGTGGTATAGGAGATTCGAGATATGATACGAGGAAAAAAGGAAGAAGTCCAAAACCTCTCAAGTAGAATCTATAAGTAGGAAATTATATGAAGTGAGGAAAACAAGATATGAAAGCAACATAGCTAGACAACACCATACAGAATGGTTGGCAGCCCAAGAGAGAGATGGCAAGAAATGGAGATCTAGATAAAGAGTATAATTTTGATGCATTTAGAGTCAAAGAGAGAGTATAGGTATTAAGGATATGACTCATCAATACTCCTATCTTAAACATGAGATGTCTTTAACACTCCTATCTTAAGCTTTAGACAGTTTGTCTGTTTGAATTTGGCTAAAAGAGCATTTTGTAAATTTTGTTTTGAATTTCAAAGGTTCGAACTATGTTTTTCAAAGTTTTGATATCAATTGATCTATTTTTTGGATATGTTAATCTTAAACCACACTTCTTGGGAGAAGGGACAATGTAACAATTGCTCTATCTTTTGGGTCTTTTAATCTTAAACCACACTTCTTGGGAGAAGGGGCAATGTAACAATGCCTATCTTAGAGAGTGAAGTTTAAGGTTATCTCTACTTGAGTCCTTTATTTGACTATAGATACAATATATTGTTAGAACTACCAAAAAATTGGATTTAAATGATGAAAAGTCGATTTTGAAATCCTAAGACAAAGAATTGAAAACTCCAAACCTTGGAAGATTCACTAGCTTAGCAAGAGAGGGGCATGAGGAGGGGTGGCAGGAGATAGAGAGAGGGAGGGATGGGGTGGAGGGAGAGTGTGAGTGACAGAAGTTCATTTATGCTACAATAAGTTTGAAAGTTCATTTATACTAAAGTTATTTAAAAGTTCATTTATACTATAGTAAGTTTAAAAGTTTTGTATTTAAGTCAAGTCTCTCCTTTCATTTTTTTCCATTACTCTTCACTCTACCCTCCACTTTTCTATCCTACATCATCACAACCATGGCATGTTCCAAGCTTCCTATCAAGAAGGCACATGCAAGAGTAAGAGCTCAACACTCTTTTGAATCTAGTGAGCATACTGTGAGTGATAATAGCCCCTTGGTGGCTGACAATGGTGGCTCTACTACAACTTCTAATAATGGTAGTGCTATTGTGACCAACAATGGTGTCCCTAGTGTGGTCAATAATGATGGCTTGCCTATCGAGAATAATGGTCCACCATTGTCCTAAAATGGTGGTCCACGTGCTCCAATTGCTCCAGCTCCCACTACTCCTCCAGCTAGTAATACACGTCCTCCAACACATAAGAAGTGAAGATGGAGACTAGGCACAACTGCTCTATGTGAGATAAGGAATATCCAGAAGATTGCCAACTTCATTATTCCTAAGGCACCATTCTCTAGGTTGGTGCGAGAAATACTACAAGATCTACAATTAGGGCATAATCACAAGTTCTTTTCAAGGAACCATGCAAGGAATGTGGGGCGATAGTGAAGCCAAGCCTTGCTTGCTCTCCTAGAGGTAGCTGAAAGCTACTTGATTAATCACATGAGTGATGGTCAACTTCTAGCCATTCATGCATGATGTATCACTATTAATCCCATAGATTTGATTCTTGTTTGTAGGATTCGCAATAACAAGGATGCTTTAATCTTAATGTCAACAACATGCTTTGAGAAGCTACCTTGTAAATGGATATATATTTAGCTCAGGTCTAGTTGTAGATTTTATGGAGCTTAGTTTTTGGTTATTCTTCTAGTAGACCTTCAAATATTTAATTGCAGTGGCCTTCAAAATGAGCTAAATGTAAGCAATGTGCTTCTCTCCATATCCTTGAGATAGTGGAATCCTTGTAAAAATTCTTATAATGAGCGAATAAAAACTTTTTGTTAAACTTTTGTGTACTTTTAATTTTGATCATTTTGGTTTACTGTGATCCAAGCATGTGAGTATATATGTTGTAATTAGTCAATCCTGTTGGTTAAAATCACAATTAAATTGCAGACGGGAGTTCTGTAGCCTTTGGAATATTATCTTTGCGTAACGATATATTGCAGCGCATCTCTTCTACTCATTTTTGAGCACTCGCCTTGTTGTTAGAAGGAGTAAAAATAAGTGTTGAAAGTATTTAGATTTTTAGTTGTTGTGTTTGAAGGTCTTTTAGATTTTTTTCTTTAAAAAATCCAATATTTTCTCTAGCTAGACTTGAACATACTCAACGATCCAAACATATTTGCGGATATAATGAGTGTAATGAAGCATTTGTCTATTTGAGTAATTTTGATGGTGGCTTTTAATTATTGAAATAAAGTATCTATGGTTAGGGTTTTAATTTGAAACTTTAGGGTTAAAATTTTTAAAACCCTTGATACATAAAATTTAGATCTCTAAATTCATTTTCACTTTCACTCTCTACTTCTCTATACCTGTGCTCTCCTTTGTTCTCTCTTTCTCTGTGCCATGGCTACTACTCCCGCCTTCGCTGCTACATGGATTAGCTCCACAAGCTACGTGTCTATAGGAGACCAAAATTACTCAAGGTTTTGCATGACCTTGAATCTAGAGAGCTCACTTTCCATGGTAGATCCTAGCTCTAACATATTGGCATCATTTTGTGATGAGGCGAACCCTCTCACTTGCTCCATCCTGAACTCTGCTCTCAGCTGGATTCCGATAGATTTTTTGTATAGTCTACATGCCAGATCAAGCCATGCAAAGGTAATAAGTTGAGCTCTGGTGCATGCGGGGCAACAACTCTGTGTGCTAGAGGTGTACCCACCTTATCCCATGACCACATCACAATGGATCTCATCAAGTGTGATGCAGTCTTTGCCATCTATGTTTTGTGCACTAATGTGCAAGAGGACAGTGAGAAAGATATCGATGCACCCTCTCAGCTGCTGCAGCTACAATATTTTGAGAGGGAGCCTGATGAAATTGCTCTTGATCTAAGTGAGAAAGTAGCACAAAGCTTAGCTATTGTACACCCACCTCCCTGCCCTACTGAGATGCTGAGAAATGAGCCACCCCTTACTTCTCTCCATGTTGTCACCATTGAGAGGGTTCAATAATTATTCATGCAAGATATGTTGGAGAGTTTGGAGATAAGAGAAGAAGAACTATAATGTATCATGGTGTGTGATGCACGAGATGATTTTATAGATTTTGATGTACAGGATGCATCACCATATGTGGATGAGGTAGCTCAATATGATGGCATGAGCGTCGATGATATCTTTGCCATTGTAAGCATCCAAAAGCAAATTAAGGATACGGTGCCAGAGTATGACATCTCCAACTAGGATTTTGAGCACTTAGATGAAATTCTTTTTGGTCCTCGACCCGACTACACGATACCTTTCCAGGAGAGACATGAGGGTGGCCCGATTGCAAGAGCAGACTTGGATGCTCCATTATAGCAATAAATAGATGGCGTTTTCGGTTTTCAGCGCAACTTCACCCATAGGGCCTTGAGGGCATAAGGACCCACATCATGAAATTTGACTGAGATCGAGACCCCTATAGGAGCCCTGTCTGCAAGCTCTTGTAGATTTTCTTATATAAAACATAACCCTTTTCTATTCAATTCGTAAATAACCCCTTTACATTACATCCTTTGTATGTAAAAAATGTATAAAAATGGTATTTTAAAAATACATTGTTTTAAACCCACATGATGCACACATATATTCATGAGTAACTTACCCGATGCCTTAATTTGTAGATTCAGGTCCCCTAAATGCGAGCCTCTTGAGACAAGGCTCCCAGCTATCCACAGGCTCGCATCTAGGGGCATGAATATGCATATTCATGTCCCCCAGATGCGAGTTTGTGGACAGCCTAGAGCCCTCAAGGCCCTATGGGTGAAGTTGCATGCAAAACTGAAGTATATATCTTTAATACTCCATGAATAGTGAGTCTAATACTGAACTTATGTGACGCAGGACATTGTCTATATAGATGAGTTTTCATCTAGGCAAGGTGGCCAATCTAGTGACCAAGGAAGGATGCATGACTCCACATTGAAAGAGTACATTGGCCAACTTGTCAGTGACATAGTAGTATTTCATAAGACATGTTCTCCTGCTTTCACTGAGCTGAGAGCACTGATGAAGGCTGGCCCCTTCAAGACCATCCCGACCAACTCCAGCTTGGACAAAGTAGTGTTAACACAATATTAGTGAGTTTGGGAATCTCCCAATTCCCATTTTTTGAATACTAAAAAGGCAGCACCCGGATAACATGCCCATAAGTTTCTCAAAACCATATGATGTGACCTATCATTGGAAAGCGCTTGAAAAATGGAATCTATTAAGCTATAGAGCACTCAATTTGGAGTTGTAGTGTTCAAGTTATGACAAATCCAAAAATTTGACCACGTGTCCCAAACTTATGAAAAATTCCCATATTTCCCAATATGGTGTTTGTTGCTTCGACATTCAAAGTTGTTGTACTTGTTCACAAGTACTAGGTCTGGCCCACTTTTCTCCATGGTGGCCTGTGATATGGTTGCTAGAGTTGAAGACCCTTGTGTCATTAGGCGGGAACTTCTGGGGAAAAATGTATTGTTGTCTATAATAAAGAGAAGCTTTGGCCATGGGGAGCCTAGCTCCAAGAAGCCTAGGACAGATTAGATGTACTTACTACCTAATGATGTCTCTTTTGCAATGTAACACAATTTGTAATCTTCTCTTGTATTAATAAAAATCGATGTTGTTGGATTTGCATGCAATAATGTAGTTTGTGATACGTGTCATTTATTATTATTTGTATTTGAATGTAATACTTATTTATCAGATTTAGACGCAACATGATTTGTCATTTAAGTTTAATGCACAGTACTTCCGTACTCTCTTTGGTTGGTAGACATAATGGCAAGTGCTTCAAATGCATTTAATGACAGTGGTATCTTTAACATAGAGAAATTGGATGGAAAGAGCTGGCAAAGGCACCAATTCCCATGTAGCATTTGCTTCCAAGGCATCCATTTCTTCATCCATGGCTTTCTCCCTTTTTTCTTTTCCCATGGCTTGCTCATAAGAAGTGGGTTCTGGTTCTTGTATCACTTTGACCATATATGCATAGTGAATGGCTGTAAATCCATCATATTTCAGTCTATAACCAGGATACCTAGCTTTGGTAGACCTGCGCAAAGTAGGTTCACTCCCAGGTGCTCTCAAAATATCCTTGGTCTTCCTTACTCCAGGTGTAACAATAGAAGGAATACCCAACTCATCATCAATGCTCTGTTCTGAGCCACTCGATTCACCATCCACATAAGAGTGACCTGCATTCACATCAAATATGGGCTGATCTACCGTCTCTTTTCCTTTTCGTGATACCTGCATACCACTATCTGCATTGCTTTGAGAAGATTCTCCTGATCTCAATCTGCCTGTCCATGGCGAAGAATGTGAACCACTACTAGAGGACGCTCCAGGTCCACTAATATCTTGTGACTACTGCTGTGAATTCTGTGCATCATTACCATTTTGTGCATCTACATTATCAATCACATTTACTGGTTTATACCAGCTACTCATCTCATCAAAACAAACATCTCTGCTCACTGTAAACTTACAAGTAGAAGGGTTATAACATCTATACCCTTTCTGCTGCAAAGAGTAACCAATAAAAATGCACTTCTCAGCTTTTGGATCCAACTTGGATCTCAACTCATCTGGCACATGAACATAGGCAATGCAACCAAAAATCTTCAAATGAGAAATATCTGGTTTCCTACCAGTATACCTCTCCTCTGGAGTCATCCCATGTATTGCTGCAGTGGGAGTCCTGTTCATTATGTAGACTGCTGTAGCAACTGCCTCAGCCCAATAAAAATTTGGCAAGTCTTTTTCATTGAGCATGGCATGAGATACCTCTCCAATATGCGTGTTTTTCCTTTCTGCAATTCCATTTTGTTGTGGGGTATGACTGCATGAATATTGCTGCTTTATGCCATGCTCCTGCAGGAACCTTGCAAACTCATTTGAGAGGTACTCTCCCCCTCCATCTGACCTTAGGCATTTTATTTGCAGGCCTGTTTCTTTTTCAACCATAGCTTTAAGAGTTTTGAAATGCCCAAAAACTTCACTTTTCTTTTTCATAAAATACACCCAAACTTTTCTGCTATAGTCATCAATAAAAGTGACAAAATAATGACAGCCTCCAAGAGATGCAACTTTAGTAGTCCAAACATTAGAGTGGATTAATTCCAATGGCTTCTTACTCTCTTGAACATGTCTAGGAAATGGTTTCCTTGCCTGTTTTCCAAATTGACAGGCTTCACATACCTTATGCATTTCTGCAACCTTGAATTTAGACAATCCTGCAACAATATTTTGGGCCTGCATTGATTTAAGTCGCTTTACATTAACATGACCAATGAGTTTATGCCAGATATCAATATCTGCAACTACACCGGTCCCATGTGCAAACATTGCTGCACTCAATTCAGGCATGTCTGCATCCAACGTAAACATTCTGCCCTTCTTTCCTTTTGCTATCAAGCGACCTTTATTTTTCATATCCTCAACAAAGCATCCATGAGGATTAAATCTGACCTGCAAGCCCTACTCAACCATTTGACCAACAGAAACCAGATTCTTGGTGATATTCGGGACATGAAATATATCTGACAGATATTTCTTTTTTCCATCCTGCATAGACAAAGGAATTTTTCCAATCTGCACAATAGGATGTGCAGTATCATCACTAGTCTCCACAAATCCTGGTTTTTCCATTTTTCTTGCATCCTGCATCCATTCTACATGACTTGTCATGTGGTTTGATGCACCTGAGTCAACATACCACACTTCGTTGCTTTCTTCTGTACTTGTCACAGAATTGTTCATGTACTGCACCATAAACAAATGCTCATTTTTGTCATCACCCTGTCTACTAGAAGATGCATAATTTCCTTGTTGCAATTTCCCATTCATGATGTCATTCTGCTTTTTATAGTATTCTTTAGCCATATGACCCATTTTACCACAGTAGTAGCATTCAACATTGCTGTTTGCATTTTGGCCTCTTTGCCATCCACCACGACCTCTTTGGCTCCCCCTGCCTCTAGAGTTACCACGTCCTCCTCCATAGGACTGGTTTTCTTGAGTCTGCTGCATATTCTGATTTCTACCACGGCCTCCAAATCGGCCTCCTCTACCTCTGCCTCTACCTCTTCCAGCATTTGAGTAGAAGACAGTTTCTTTTGAAGTTCCTCCTGAAGAAGATGCACCACCATTTCTCTGCTCCTCAGAAATTAGAAGAGCAATCAACTCCTCAAAATCAAGAAATCTTTCACGAACTGAAATGGATGTCCGAAACTGTGCATAATCCTTTCCTAGACCATTCAAGGTCACAGAAACTAAATCATCATCTTCCACTGGCGACCCAATGGAAGCAAGTGCATCTGCAATCTTCTTCACCTTCATGTGGTAGTCATTGATGCTCATATTTTCTCTTTGCACATTATGCAACTCTTGCTTGAGCTGCATTTTCCTGGCTTGCGTATTTGTGCTATACATTTTTGACAAAGTATCCCATGCCTCCTTTGGCGTACTTGCATCCTGAATATGCATAATCATAGAGTCTGAAATACTGATAGACAGCCAGTACATAACTTTCATGACTCTCTCATGCCATGCTTTGAATGCCTGCATTTGCTGTTGATTGGGAACATCAGGAAGAACTGGTTCTTCTTCATTTCCTGCAACAAATTCCCAATATCCTTTTCCCATAAGGAAATTCGTCATTCTAAACTTCCATGCTTGGAAGTTGTTCTTGTCAAGCTTTTCAGTTACAATCTGTGAAAGAGAATCAGACGCCATTACAGAATACTGCAAAAAATTCTGTCACTGCAAAAAACACAGCTTCACCCTCACAAGGGCAAATCTGCAAAACTGGCGAAAGTGGTATTTGACCACACAGTCACTTCCTAGTGACGATTTTGCGTAAACAGGAAACAAGGATGATTCTGTAACTCCCAATGTCTCTGCACACAAGCATACGATGCAATTTTTGTGGTGATTTTTCACCGACATGTAGAACAGTGGTCGCATAGCATAAAACAGGGCCTTTTCCTAAGGTGCAGAAAACTTCCGCCTCCAAAACAGGCCCCGAAATGGCCTCAAATCAAAAAAATAGGGTCATCCAGGGCTAAAGCCCTATCCCGCAGCATATACTGCCCTGTTGCTTCACCGCGAAGGGCGTCTCAACCTGAGACAATGCACTCTTGCAATTTCCGGTTGTGCTACCTGCAGAGATCTACTCCCAAAATAGAAAATGAAAGCAACACTGCTCCTCTTACCAGAACACTGCGAACTTGGCTTGCTTGCTTGAGCTCCTTACCACGAACAAGGCTGTGATACCATGTCAAGATTGCGAGAGAGAAGGAAGGAGTCTCACTTGTAGCTTTCTTGCTTGCACAATGGGGGAATACACACAAAGGTGGAGGCTGAAAACCAATTTTCCTCTTCTTAGTTGTGTAAGCCAAAAGAACTCAAGTACAAAGAAATAGAAGAACCCTATATATGGGTCTCAAACCAAACTCAACTAACTAAGGTGGCATACTAACTGAGCCATGAACTAGAGTAGATAAGGATAGCTGTCATCTAGCTATTATTCATGGGCGGTGTACCAACCGCATCTGCAATTGACAAGTCGGTGACATAAATGCACAACGGTCACCCTTGCATATCACGAGTGGAGCTCGATATCTCAACAATTTGACCAACCAAGTTAGAACGATGGGGTTGTCCAGGAGCTATTCAACTATAATATAAGGAAACCTAAGGTAGTGACAATTTGGGTCAACTGGGTATAAACCCTAACCCAAGGAAAAAGGGTAAACAAGCAACCCAGCTTGCTAAACCTTTGGGATCTTGCCAAGTCACGAATGATCCAGGATCGAATGCTGGAAGTATTCGGGGGGAAAGGAATCACACCTTAGCAGAGCTGGTCATATGAACGACCACTAGAGTGCTCGTGATTATACACTTAGGTGCATTGTTTGTACTTCTTTGCTCAAGGAACTAATTCAGGAAAAACAATTAATGCTTCAGGTCAAAAGTATTGAGATATCGAGCTCCACTCGTGATACGCCAGGGTGACCGTTGTGTATTTATGTCACCGACTTGTCAGTTGCAGACGCGGTTGGTACACCGCCCATGAATAATAGCTACATGATAGCTATCCTTATCTACTCTAGTTCGTGGCTCAGTTAGTATGCCACCTTAGTTAGTTGAGTTTGGTTTGAGACCCATATTTAGGGTTCTTCTATTTCTTTGTAAGAGAGTTCTTTTTGGCTTACACAACTAAGAAGAGGAAAACTGTTCTTAGCCTCCACCCTTGTGTGTCTTCCCCCATTGTGCAAGCAAGAAAGCTTCAAGCGAGACTCCTTCCTTCTCTCCCACAATCTTGACAAAAAGCCTGGAGGGAGAGGCAGTATCAATTACCTCCGACTGTCTGCTTGACCCTATCCAAGGGGGCTGTTAGCCGCATCGGGTACGTGGACCGAACCCACCACGAGAGGTCTCTCCGTGGGTGCTACTTGGAGTAGAAGGACGCTTGGGTACCAAGGGAGGCTCTGGCCGTAAATTACTTGCCTCCGAATCCTGCACAAGAGGCCAACATGACTCGAGATGGGATCTCGAGGCCGTATACTAGTCAACGGGCGGAACTTGGAATAGCGATCCTTGAGGATTGCTAGGATAGCCTTCGAGCAGGATATTTGATGTATTCCAAAGACTATGATAAATAAAGATCAAATGTTGAAAAAGGAAGTTGCTTGACATTGTTTTTCTGTGTCAGTGGTTAAGTTATGTGAAGGAACTAGTGTTTAATTGGTTAATTAAGGAAGCTGTTTTTGCTTGTCAAATTGAATGTGGTAGGTAATTAGATAACTAAGAAACCCGAGGAAAGTGCGATGGATGTGACTCTGGGTCCGTCCTACGGAAGGGTGGTCCTGGTTAGCCGAGAACTTTTCTCGAAGGAATTGATAGCGAAGTAGCAATGACCTAGAATCAATAGAGTTAGAGTCTCGATTTATGCTATTTTAGGGGAACAGAATGGGACTATGCCCTACGGGCAGAGAGGTCGAGCTTCGCATCCCTCTCATTTCCCATTCTCCTTGAACCAAGTGTAGTATAAATCCGCTTCGACCCTAATGTTTCTGCACAAAGTGGTTTGTCTGGGGCTCGACGCTAGCTATTTCCTAGGAACTTGACTATTAGGAAAACCCTGATTTAGGTTGGTCCTAAGTGGGAATGGCCAGATGCTTCCGCTTCGTGGCACACTTGGGAAGACCTTGATCGTAAACCCCGTGACATTCCTTGTGAGTGCCGGGCGGCACTTTCTAGACTCTCTTCCCAATGGGCCGCTAAGACGTGTCCTACAAGTGGACAGGGGGACATGTTACATCTTAGGTTACTTATTCAATTACTCATAAAAATAGCATGCATTAAACATGAGAAACAATGAATAAAATAAACATTAAATTTTACCTTTATTGAATCATAACTTGATATATTAAACATTTTAATTACTCGTGGAGTGCGATAAAGAGGGTAACCTATAGGGATAATGTTTTTAAATTAATTTATGATCCAATAGCTGCCATAGGTAGTCTTGATTGCACTCTTATTTTAAGGCTTGTACGTATGCAACACCATATCATTGCTATTCTTGATCTCATAACCTCTTGTTCTATAAATCGTAACCTTATGGATGTCATAATTCTACATTACACTTGTCATCAAGAATGACCATTTCAAATGGGACCGCAGAGTGCATATAGAAATCAATTTAATTTCCATGATTAGACTCATGCCATTATTAGACTCATGCCAAAACAAAGTGGACGAATGGTTTCATCCATTTGTTGGTTAAATAAAATTCAACAAAAGAAACCAAGCTATTATAACTTATAAACTATGACAAAATTTGACTATGAATAGATTGATATCCCAAGACTTGATCGTCGAAGGAATCTGGATTATGTACTATTGCAAAAACATTCTCCATGAAAAATAAGATCTAAGGAAAGAATTGAGATAGTAACAGTGAGGTAGTAAACAAGTCAAGGCTTATTGATCGTGTTGATTAATAATTTACCTATCAACCTTGTATTAGGGATCTCAAAAGGATTATATTGCTTGCTACGAGAATTGTGTGCAAGTGGAACTATGATTCCAAGAGCTATTCATTGTAGTCTACCAAGCAAGAAATAGATGTAATATCTTCTTGAGGGAGGATTTTTTCTACACTATGGAAAAGATCTTTATCCCTCGGATTATCGGTTCAACCGTGAATATTGGACCTTATACTAAGGCTAGTGATGGTCATTAACTTATTCATCCATTTATGTCTACTAAACAAGCGGCCTAGAATGCAACTTATGGGGGACGCATTGGGCAAAGAGGCTATGTTTAGTTAGAATCTACATGTTTCATAGGAGCAATCAAAACCCTTTAGTACATATTGAAGGAGAAATGATGACCCTAAACCAATGGTTTATCATTGTATCAGTAGGATCGTCCAACCAAATTATGTCCTTGTGGCCCACCAGTCTCGCATAACTAATTACAAGATTAATGAGATCCCCATACTTCATGATAGTTATCTAGCTCTATATATGTACAAGGAATCTCCTACTTACATACACACATTATCCCAAATCCATGACGACTGAGGATATCTAACTAGTTAAGAAAAATTGCCTATAGAAAAAGTTGAAATCTTGTACAAACTTCCTCTTTTCCCTTTTATAAGATATCTTTTGTAAAAATCTATATAGCTTATGGTGCAAGAATAATGTGAATATACAACTCTCTTTATTGGAAAAATTTCTACCATGTTGGCAATATAGTCCTATATTGAACTAAATAAAATAGTTGACATGTATAATCGGGCTTTGCATAAGAATAAACACTTTCAATCATGATATCAAATTATCTTACTCTTAATGTTAAGAATATAATCGGGCTTTGCATAAGAATAAACACTTTCAATCATGATATCAAATGATCTTACTCTTAATGTTAAGAACTTGCAATATAATTGAGTGATTTTCAAATGCAGGAATCAGAAATGCAACAATATTAAAGACTTGAAGCTAACACTAGCATCAACACCTTCCAGAAGATCTCAAGCTCGAGATGCATCACTTCAAGACATCAAATGCCAATCAATACAACAAGTTTATCTTGGAGCCTCACTAAAGAAACACAGAACTTAAAGAAGCATCAACAATGAGGTTACACTTTCTTCAATGACACCATACCTTTACTACAACATCTAATGGTCATCTACTTCCTTAAGAGCAATCACAAATTGTTTCATCAATGAGCATATGAGTCTTTGTCAACAAGTTTGAGTTCTTCTTCAACAACATCTTCATCAACAATGTGGCAATGCGCTTCAACGTCCATGCTGAATGTTCAAATCTTCATTGTATGCACCTCAATGCACCAATCATCTTGTGCGCCAAGTTTTATTATTTGTACTCAGTCTTCTGATCTCATACTTCCATTTCTCCTTGTAAGGCAACATGCCTTGTTGTATATCACTATTGTTACTTGACTTGCTAAAAGGAAAAAAAAGAGAAAAAAAGAAAAAAAAAGAAAAGAAAAAGAAATATGCACGCAGGTGCACTGCATCGCACCTACATCATGACATACCTAGGGAGTCTTGACTTGCCTTGGTTGACCTGTCTCCCTGAGTCACTTGCACATTTCATCCCTTCATTTGATTCACCTAGTTTTATCAATCCTTACTTATCAGAAAGGTGGAAAAGGTTCTTCAACATAAAGCCAACAATTTCATCAACTACCATGTGTGGTTGATTCCACACAGAGACCCATGTTCTTCAAGAGCTTATTGGATTGAACACCTGCTTCTCTCCATTCCACATTGGTGTCTCCCTAGCATCTTCATCAATAACTACCTTTTCCCTCAACACCCACCACAATTCTTCCCATCTTCATGAGATCAAGATCCCTTGCTTCATCAAGTACCAGTCATCACTTGTAGAATCCATGAAGCAGTCTTCTAACTATGTTTTAGACTATGTATGCACGCACACTCACTATAGTATTTGCACAATAACCTATTCACAATTTTGAGTTCTCAACTCCCAAATTGAGAACATCATATGTCCTTTGCATGAACAATAGACTACCATTTTTTCTAAGGAAGCGATTGGAGCCCCAAAAGGAACACCAAGGAAACAAGGTTTCTATTGCAAGAAAATCTATCTCGTATCATCAACAACCATCTCTTTCATCTTTTATATAATGAAAACAAGAAAAAGAACGCCAAGAATAATAAATCTTCATGCAGATTCATACAAAAAATTCTCCCATGGCTTTAACTTTAACAACATCCATCATTCTCTTCATATTCTTCATAGAATTCTTTGATAGACATTGAAAACACAAAATGATAATTCACTTTGGATGGAAAAATTATCACATATGATTCATCTTCAAAGATGTCATAGCTTTCTCTCACAATCTCTCATATGTAGATACATTGTCTGCATAGAATTGGCTATCTCTGACTCTCTCTCTCTCTCTCTCTCCATCAATAGTACATCATCTCCTCACTATAATATTCAATAATCACTCATAATAACCCTTATTTGGTCATGGATGCCCCTCCTAAGAGGGGTGTTTGATATGAAAGGTCACCAGAGCCACTACAATGACTCTTCATAACTCATCACTGTCACTTCACTTCAGTATGAAGACCATATCACCTTCGACGAAGGATCTGTCTTGTCGTTTCAAGTCAGTGTAGGCCTTCTGTCTATCCTTGGCAGCTTGAATGTTTTGTCTTATTGATTTGATTTGATCATCCATGTCTTCTAGCATCTGTCTTGAAGCTTCTACCCTCAAAGTTGGATGCGAGAAGTTCAAAGGGGTACGACAATCATGCCCATACAATGTTTGGAAAGGGGTCACATGAATACTCTGTTGGTAAGAAGCATTGTAAGCAAACTCAACCAGTGGTAAGTATTGAATCCACTTTTTGGGTTCGCGACAGCAGTATGCCCTAAGCATATCTTCAATGACTTGATTGACTCGTTCTGTTTGACCATCAGTTTGGGGAACAGAGTTGAGTTCCAATAGCCTCAAAGACAACCCTCCAGAAGTGTGATGTGAAAAGAGAGTCACAATCACTAATGATTCTTCTGGGTAATCCATGAAGTTTGAATATTTCCTTGATGAATAATCTTGCGATGTCTGAAGCTTTATAGTTCATCTTGACAGGGATGAGATGTGCGACCTTGGTGAGCATATCTGCTACAACCAAAATAGAGTTTTATCCTCCCTGAACTTGGGGTAAGCCAACAATAAAGTCCATACTAATGAACTCCCATTTCATTTGTGGAATGTCAAGTGGTTGCAATTTCCCAGGGCATTTTAACATGTTTTGCCTTAATGCGTTGACAAGACAAACATTCCGTGACATATTTGAGTACGCCTCCCTTGAGCCTTTCCCAATAATAGCTCTTTCTAATTGTATTAAGGGTCTTGGCATAACCAAGATGCCCTGAGAAAGGGGAGTCATGGGCTTCCCAAAGTATCTTCTGCTTGAGAGTTTGGCTTGCAAGGATACATAATATTGTCCTAAAGTAAACAAGTCCATTACTGATGGAGAATTTTTGATACTTCGTCTTTAGCTTCGGGTCTTGATCCTTGATGGGGATCTCCCTTAGCATTTTCTGATAGACTGGATCATGATATGCCCCTTCTTTTGCTAGCTCAAGAATCGGGTTGTTTGGCATTGATACCTTTGTGGCTAGAGACCTTGCTATTGATGGATCTTGCAAAATGAGAGAATTTAGAAATGCCCTACGACTGAGTGCATCAGTAACTACATTCTCTTTTCCAGGCCTATATTTGATTTCAAAATCATATTCTTCCAGTACTTCAATCCATCGACGTTGCCTCATATTGAGCTCATTCTGGGTGAAAATCCATTTAAGACTCTTGTGGTCTGTTACTAAGGAAAATTTTTTACCTAGCAAGTAATGTCTCCAAAGTTTGAGAGCATGTATGATAGCCAACAGCTCCAAGTTGTGGATAGAATAATTCCTTTCATGGCTCTTCAATTTTCTTGAAGAATATGCTACGGGATGACCTTCTTGCATAAGTACACATCCTAAAGCAAGTGTGCTAGCATCAGTTACCACTTCAAACTCCTTACTAAGATCAGGAAGTTTCAGGATGGGTGCTGATACTAAGCTTTGCTTTAGTTTGTCAAAGCTAGTCTGTTTAGCAGGTGACCATACAATTGCTACTTACTTCTTTAGTAGATCAGTCACAGGTGTTGCAATCAAAGCATAATCTTTGATGAAAATTTTGTACCACCCTGTCAACCCAAGAAAACTACGTATTTCTTTGACAAAAGTTGGTGTTGGCCATTCTAGAACGTCTCTGACCTTAGCTGGATCTACTAAAATTCCTTCTGCTGATACAATGAATCCTAGATATTCAATCTGTTGCGTGAAAAATGCGCACTTCTTCTTCTTGGCATAAAGCTTGTGTACTCTCATTGTTTCAAGAACAATGCAAAGCTGGGGTTCATGATCCTTTCCTTGTTTTGAGTAGACTAGGGTATCATAAAAAAAGATGAGAACAAAGTCATCAACATAGGGCCTAAAGATATCCTGCATTAACTTGTTGAAAGTAGTAGGAGCATTCGTCAGCTCGAATGACATCATTAGAAATTCGAAGTGTCCATACCTTGTACTGAATGCAGTCTTCGGGATATCTTCTTCTTTGATCCTTATCTGATAATATCCAGATTTGAGATCTATCTTTGAGAAGATCTTTGCCCCTTGAAGATGGTCAAATAATTCATCTATTCTTGGAATGGGATATTTATTTTTGATGGTTGCTTGATTCAACCCTCTGTAGTCAATGCATAGGTGAAGCGTTCCATCTTTCTTCTTTTGGAACAACACTGGAGCTCCCCATGGAGAACTGCTAGGACGGATGTAGCCTTGATCTAACAGTTACTTGAGTTGCTCTTTCAGTTCGATAGCTTCTGGGATGGACATCTTATATGGCCTCTTTGTGATTGGTGCAACTCCTGGCACAAGTTTGAATTCGTGGTCGACTTCCCTTTGGGGAGGAAGTTCCGTCAGATCTTCAGGGAATACGCCTGCGTATTCCTTTAACCATGAGGGTTCTTCTCCGGATTCCTGATTCTGATCTAGCTTATTCAGTTTAATTAGATAGACAGGTAGACCCTTTTGAACACCTTTTATTATCTATGTTGCTTTTACCAACTGTATTTTTGGATTACCAGCCTCACCTTGAGTCGTGACTAGTTCCCCTTCAGAATTGCGGAAGGAGACTTGGCCCTTCCCACAGTGGATGTGGGCATCATTGGGTATTAGCCAATCCATTCCGAGTAAACATTCTTGAACACCTAGGTTCATTACCGTGAATCTCACAGAAGCTGGCTTCCCACCCAGTAGGAATTTCACCTTAGCAGTTTGCCTAGTACAAGTGACCTCACGACCATTTGCTAATTCCACAAGTAAGGTAGGTGCATCTATTGTGGCTATCCCTAATCTTTTTGCATAGATTGGTGAAATGAAGGAATTTGTGTACTACCATAGTCAATCAAGGTTTTGAAGTTTTTACCTTGATATTCTGATGGAGTTTGAATCACCGAGAATTGGCGATTCGGACCCTTCTTGTGATGAGTGGCGTGAACCATTGCCCTCTCATTGTCAGCATCCATGGATGGATTTTCTTCATTGTCCAGCTCCTGGTGGAAACATTGGAGGTTCTCCCTCTGGCCATAATGGTGGTTCCTTGGCCATGAGCGGCTCTATTTTGACCTTGGAATACCCCCTAGAGATGCCCTTTGCCAAGCTTGGGACACTCCCTCTTAAACTGTTTGGGCTCATTGCAATGGAAGCAACGTGGGTTGCGATCATTGCTTTGTGTTGAAACAAAGTTGTTGATAGCATTGACTCTAACTTTCTTTCTTTGGCCCTGATTCTGACTCCGTGCTCTCTTACTCTGAGCCTTAGACATGCCCTTATTTTGATCCTTGTAAGGCCAAATCCTGTTGTTCCTTGGTTTGGTCAGCACCTCCTGTATTATTGGAGCAGCTCGAATGAGCACTCTTATAGGTCCGTTGGGCGCATTGAATTCAATCCAGTGTTTATGGGTGGATTCAACCCAATACAGAATTTCGACACCTGATATGTTATATCCATTGGAGGTGCATACTTTAGGAGTGAGACGAACTTTGAATAATATGCTTCAAGGGATAATCCTAGTTGCTTCAAGTCATAGAATTCATTCATCTTTTGTGTGCGGTAGGCACGTGGCAGATACCTCCCTCGCACAGCTTCCTTAAGCTTATCCCAAGTGACTGTCCCCTCCGAGATCGCTTGGTCTCTGCACCACTGTTTCCACCAAAGTCTCACTTCACCTGCTAGCTTAAGTTTGGCGAGCATGGCTTGGTTAGCAGGTGCAGTTCCTGCTGCCTCAAAATAGTCCTCCATGGACTCAATCTAGATCTTGGCATCGGCTTGAACAATCCTTCTCTTGCCATCAAACTCGGGTGCTTAATTTGTTTGAGAAGGAATTTCTTCTCTTGAGCCGCAACTGGGCTTAGTGCAGGAGTCGGATTTGGAACCTATGCTTGGGGTTGCGTCTGAACAATAAGATTCTTTACGTTAACATCTTATCATATATTCTCATATTACGTTAATATGACTAGCACATCTTTTTAACTAAGTGATTTAATCACTTAACACCTTAGTTAACATTTATGATCAAGATAGATAATTGTAAAAAGTCTTATTTATTTATGAAGGCATAACCCCTTGAGTACATTTATTTTGGATAAGTAGGATAGGTTGATTGATACATCAGTTAGGGAAAAATAGGATTGTGTTACAATCTGCTACAAGGATGGAATAATAATATGGAGTGGGGTCATGGATTTTTAGGAAATGGTAAGTCATAGGAAGCTTGGGGTATCCCTTCCTTTGATACCCATTTTTCTCATAGCACCCTAACACTTTGATTCTGTCATCAGCAGAGATCACTTGGGCCACTTTTTCATAGACATACTTATTCTGCTTGACTTGCCGACCGCCAACATGCAAAGTTGCGTTTACGCAAGCTTCGGCAAAGATGAACAACTTCACGATCTTTAAATCCTCCATCCACTTGATTCTCTTCAAGTTGGTCTGAAGGTACGCGAGTCGGTGGGCTGCTATGTTGTATATTCCTAAGTCTCTCGTCCATCTCCACTCCTCATACATGGGTGAAGGATTATAGATGTCGTCCAGAATATTCATCATGCCAAGCCTCTGACACTAATTCGAAGCATGCATTGCAGTCATGAACATGACCTGGAACACCAAGAACTTGCTCCATGCTTCGTGACTCTACAACCCAGCATCCATAAGTGAGTAAAGAAATGTTTTCAATAGAAAACACTGCTCTATTCTACTCACCCTCCCTTTTTTATCCCCTTATTCCCTTTATTGTCCTCCATTAAGTTCCCTTATAATCTTTAGATCTCGTTGGTTTACTCTGATACCAACTGTAACGTGTCCGCTTGTCCACTTATCGGACACGTCTTAGCAGCCCATCAGGAAGAGAGTCTAGAAAGCATCGCCTGGCACTCGCAAGAAATGTCACAGGGTTTCGGATCTAGGTCTTCTTGAGTCTGCCCCGAAGCAGAAGTATCCGGCCGTTTTCACTTAGGACATACCTGAAGTTAGATTTTTTTTATTCTCTATCAGCCAAGTCTCTAGGGAGTAGCTAGCGTTGAGCTCCAGATGAACCACTTTGTGTAGGAACAATAGAGTCAAAGTAGATTCATGCTGCACTTGGTTCATGGAGAATGGGAAACGAGAGGGATACAAAGCTCAATCTCTTTGCCCATAAGGCATAGTCCCATTCCGCTCCCAACACCATATTGGAGAATATGGGAATTTCCCATAAGTTTGGGACACATGGTCAAATATTTGGATTTGTAATAACTTGAACACTATAACTCCAAATTGAGTGCTCTATAGCTCAATAGATTCCATTTTTCAAGTGCTTTCCAATGATAGGTTACATCATATGGTTTTGAGAAACTTATGGGCATGTTATCCAGGTGCCACCTTTTTAGTATTCAAAAAATGGGAAATGGGAGATTCCCAAATTCACTAATATTGTGTTTCCCCTAAAATGGCATAAATCGGGATTTTAACTCTGTTGACTCTAGGTCTTCACAGTTTCGTTATCACGTCTTTTGAGAAAAGTTCCCAGCTAACTGAGACCACCCTTCCGTAGGACGGACCCAAGTCACGTCCACCGCACTTTCCTCGGGTTGCTTAGTTATCTATTTACCTACCACATTATGTTTGACGTGCAAAGGTAGCTTCCTTAATTAACCAATTTAAACACACGTTCCTTCACGCAACTTAGGCACTGACATAAAAAAACAATGTCAAGCAAGTTCCTTTTTCAAATATTTGATCTTTATTTATCATAGTCTTGGAATACATCAAGTATCTTGCCCGAAGTCTATCCCAGCAATCATCAGGATTGCTGTTCCAAGTTTCACCCGTGGACTAGTACATAGGCCTCGAGATCCCATCTCGAGTCTTTGGCCTCTTGTGCGGGATCCAAAGGCAAGGAATTTACGGCCAGAGCCTCCCCTAGCACCCAAGTGACCTCCCGCTCCAAGCAGCACCCATGGAGAGACCTCTTGCGCAGCGGGTTCGGTCCATGTACCCGGCGCGGCTAACAACCCCCTTGGATAGGGCAAGGCAGGCAGTCAGAGGTAATTGAACCTGCCTCTCCGTCAAGGCTATTAACCTAAAGCATGAAGTGTTTGGCCTTGAATTAGTTCCTTGAGCAAAGAAGTTCAAACAACGTACCTAAGTGTACAATCACAATCAATTCTGTGGTCGTTCGTACGACCAACTACTAAGGTGTGATTCCTTCTTCCTGAATACTCCCATCATTCGATCCTAGATCGTTCGCGACTTGGCAAGATTCTAAGGGCTTGGCAAGCTAGGTTTCTTGTTTACCCTTTTTCTTTGGGTTAGGGTTTATACCCTACCGATCCCAATTATCATTACCTTAGGTTTCCTTGTACTATAGTCAAATGGATCTTGGACAACCCCGTCGTCCTTGGTTGGTCAATTTGCTTCTTGGCAGTTCACAATTGCCCTAAGTTTGACAAATCAGTCCCCAAGAGAGAGAGTTGTAGGAGGGCGACTACTCAACTCCTAACGAATCTAACTTGTCATTAGAACTCGCCTTCCTTGGCCTAGGATGTAGTAGTGTCATCTTATGATTTAATTGCAATAGCATATGACCTTGCAGACTTGATGCACGAGATAGATAGCAGTACCTATCTTGAGGAATTACATCTCATATCATATGGAAATATTTGATTAAGGTATAGGATTTTGGGAGTTCCATTGACCCCAATCCAAAACCCTAGTCCCACTAGGTTGAAGATTGATTTGGCTCTAGGATTTCTTGTGAGATTTTATCATTTGGTCCTTTGATCTTTAAGATGAGAACCCTAAGATCACGTCCTTTTTCCTTATGGACCACTTGTCCCTAGTAATATTGTCCAATCAGAAAATCGGATGATTTTCTGAAATTATCCTCTCCAAATGACCAAGGCGTAGGCCTTGATCGATAATCCAACCTAGAGTTTAACCTATCGATTTATCTTGGACTAGGGAAACGTCCTAGTTCCATAGTCTAAGGTTGTAATGACAGTTTGCAAGCAACTCGCTTGGTCACTGAACATCCCTTGTTTGTCAATATTGCTAGTGTTCGTGTCCTAAGACCTAGTACCCTCTCTTACTTGCAACATAGAATGATCTAAGTACGAGAACGTTGGATTAACTCTGCAAGTGCAATACTAAACAAAATTTTCACTTAATTTAACCTATCTTTTCATATTGAATGTAACTATCATTTCATGCATATTGCATCCTATATGCTTTTCATGAAATAAAATATAACCCTTTTTCTTTTCATACAGTTACTTATGCATGCAAGTTGCTTATGCATGCAAGTTATGCTATGTACATTTACAATAATATTGAAATAAAAACGTAATCTTTTCTTTTCCCATGCAAGTCACGTGAAATAGAATGCAGTTGCTTATGGGAATTATAAATAAAATATAACTATTTTATTCCTCTCCATAGCAACTATCTATTCTTTATTTAAACATCCTTCTATGAATTAACCTATTTACGATCATCACAAGGGATTTTTATTGCACGAATGCATTGAATACAACATAATTCATTCTTGCCAACGTAAATTACCCAATGCAAACCTTCCAAAGCACAAGAACATCGCAATATATATTTAACCTATATGTGAGATGCAACTAGGACATTATTGCATAAGTGCATCTTTTAACACATGACCATATATTAAAAAATGCAACAACATTTCATCATGATGGTGCAAGAATTATAAGTACCTTGACATGCAATTTAAAACTTTTTCAAACATTCCTATGATTCTTAAAAAAAAAACAAAGCGCTCAATTATAGTAAATTTCCATATGCGATTAAGTTTTCCTTATGCGAATTTATACTTAATGCACCCATATCATGCAAAAATGAAGAAGGTGAATTTGATGGAATCTAAACATCTGCTGGAGGGGTATTATCGATTCCTGCACTTCGGATGGGGACTCCTACATGTGCTCCCGTGCGTGCTCCTCTTGTGTGGTGCTTTGGGGCCATCGCAATTGGGATTTGGGAATAAGTCGGGTAGGTGGAGGGTGTACTAAAATTTCCTGCAAGTTGGTAGTCCTTTCTTCCCGCAAGGGAACTCCCTTCATGAACAAATTGTGTCCTTCACACAATCTACGGGTGAAGCACCCCTAAGAAGCTTTTAGTGGAAGCTTCTTAAGAAGCTTCTTTAATTTCTTGTTTTCTAACAGTGGGCTCTAATAGCGTCGTGTTGAGAATGGTAATGAAGACGAAAATGATGATGATGAGGGTGATGACGGTCCTAGCAGCCTGGCGGTGTTTGAGGCGGAGCAAGGGGAGGCGGCACTGCGTGTCACGCGAAGCAGGGGGAGGCAGCGCTGCGTGTCAGGCGACCTGCCTGAGGGGGAGGCGGGGGCTCCCCTTATGTAGTGGGGAGGGGGTGGTTCATGGGGGGGGAGCCGACTGTTTGACAGGCCGCCAACCCTACACCTGGGGCCCACTCTTACTCCCTCTCTCTCTCTCTCTCTCTCTCTCTCTCTCCCCGACATGCTGTTGGCAGGGAGAGAGAGAGAGGTAAAAAAATTTGAACTAATTTCTAAAATTTTAAAAGGGGGGTTCTTATGCACGGGAAATGTTACACAAAGAGTCAAGGTAATAGCAATTGAGGACAATTGCTATCCCACCCTAGGGGTATAATGCCAAGAGCCATATTCCACGATAGAATCCGTGAGGTTTTTATTCCACAATGGATTCCGTGAGGTTTTTTCGGTGGATTACGTAAAACTATATTCATTTGTCGAGGCTCGTATGCAAGGTGGATTCCTTGTGCGAGAAGTTGATGAGGAGGCCTGTCCTTTTCGAGTGTCAAATTAATTTAATGTGCACGTGGGTGATTCCACAGCGGGTGATTTCGCAAAATACATATTAAATTCATGGACGTTTATGAGTTTATAATGCACTCGTATTAAATTAAGGTTAGAACAGAGTTCCAACCTATTTAATTATTTTGTAGTTGAAGACTACTATGTATTCACTTTTGTGGATTTTATTTTATTATTTTCTAACAATTTTGAATGCTTCAGTTGATGTGTAGAGCAGGCAACGGTGGCATTGGGAAGCACCAGGCGATGGTATGTTTTCAGATTACCTAGAAGAATTATTATTTTTGATGGGCGCGTGCCTTATCATTAAAGGCGTGGTACCAATATTTATTTAGACCCACTTATTTATTGAAACGCTTGACAAACATTTATTATTTTCTATGCGCATAGGTACTCAGTTCAACTATTTCATTATTTGACATTGTATTTGGGCACAACCCGATTTTTGGATGCCCAAATGCTTTACTCTTTATTTGGGCAAAAGCAAACACAAAAGCCAAAAGCATGCTAATTGTAAATTAAGATATTTTTAAGCTTAGGGATTAATAAATTCATAAATACATGCCTTGTGAAGCACTCATACAAGGCATGGGGGAGATTGCACCCAATTGGTCTTCCAATTGAATTGCTTTGTATCAAAGTTACCATTAGTCAAAAATTGTTGTGGTCACTTTTCTCATCCACAAATGTTATCTTCTGTATCATGCGCTAAAGAAATTGCATCCTCCAAAGTCTTTGGCTTGTTGAACATATTCACTTCCGCATAGAAGTGACCAAGCAAACCAGACATAGACTTGCACTTGTGGATCGCCTCAAGAACAACTTCAAATATTCAAAGTTGTAGTAAGGCACTCCAGAGATGCTCAATGTATTGTGTAATGGATTCACGATCTCTTTGTTGCAGAAGATCCCACTGTTTGATTACTTTTTCATGGAATTGAGGTGGAAGAAAATTCCGTAAAAATTTCTTTTGAAAGGCCTCCCAAGTAGAGGAACAATCAACACTCTTGTGGACAACAGTCCACCATAACGATGCTCTGTCTGCTAGATGGTTAGTGACTCATTTAAGTTTATATTTTTCAGCATATTGCTCTTCATGAAAATAGTCATCAAGCTAACTGATGAAAGCAAGAACAATTTTTCCACAACGTTGCCCATTAAAAGTAAGAAATTTGAAATTTCTTTTACTTATCTTGACTTCTTTCCTGAGAGACTGTGCATCGAGTGTCATGTCAATCATACATCAAATAACATCTTCAGGTTGTGCTCTGTCTTGATTGACAGTGGATCATTGAAGTATAGCCAATTGTGCTTGAAAATTTTGACGTGCTCTTCACTCTTCTTGAAGTTACATCATAATTAGATCTGATTTTTGCTTCATAGTTGGCTCTAGAAAATCACATTCGCACATAAAATCTTCCATATTTTGATTGGATGTCCTGCAAAATCTCAAACAACCTCATACACTTGAAACCTTGTTAGAAGGATAAGCGTAGGTCAAATTGGATTTACAAGGCTTGCTTTAAAAAAAAAAGGCTTTTGCTTTTATGATCTTGCTTCTTTCATGGGTACAGCAATTGACGACAGTCTTCTTCCAAGCGAAAAAATCTTCCGTATAGACTGCGTGTGACAGTCTGCTTGTTGGAAATCAACTCTGCTAAAGTGTAGGTGTGAACAGAGGCTTGTTGAGGCTTGAAGATCGGTTTGAGAATATCACAATAGGAACAATTGCTATGTAGAAGATTATTAATGAAACTTTAAGCTTTAATAAGGCTTAGTAGCTTACTTTAAGCTTTTTAATAAAAGCTTAAGCAAATCGTCAAAGTCAGTGTGCAGCACGGCGGTATCTTTTTGACGGCATCGATGGCGATCAATACATCCTTCCACTGCCAATCGTTGAATTGTGGAAGATTAAGTCTCTCTTAAGCTTTTTAAGCTTATAAACTCCAAACTTAGTTAAGTTCTTCTCTATTTCTCTACTACACAAAGACTACTTACAAAGGATCTTCAGAGGTGGTCCTCCACCTCCTGGGAGAGGTCCTTTGCGATCTGACAGCACAGCAAGGGATTCTTCACCGCCAAGAACACGCTTGTATTGACAGTTTGTCACGAGATTGCCTGTAGAGCCCATTCTTTCTAGGGGCTTTGCCTTCACGTGAGATGGTAAGCGATTTGAAGCCCTTGATCTCAGTTTCACTGTGATACCACTGGTATGCAAATTGGATGCTGTATGTGCACGTAGTGAACACCAGAAGGTCCCCAAGAACAAAGAACTATACAAAAGCTTCATAAAGACAAAAAGAGATTTCCCCCCATGCCTTGTGTGAGTGCTTCACAAGGCTGTATTTATAAACTTATTAATCCCCAAGCTAAAAAATAGCCCAGTTTACAATTAGCATGCTTTTGGCTTTTGTGTTTGCTTTTGCCCAAATAAAGAGTAAAGCGTTTGGGCATCCAAAAATCAGGCTGTGCCCAAATACAATGTCAAATAATGAAATATTTGAATTGAGAGCCTATGCATATACAAAATAATAAATGTTTGTCAAGTGCTTTAATAAATAAGTGCATCTAAATACATATTGGCGCCATGCCTTTAATGATAATATATGTCCCCATAAAAAATAATAATTCTTCTAGGTAATCTGAATACACGCCATGGCCCGATGCTTCCCAATGCCACCATTGCCTGCTCTACATATCAACTGAAGCATTCACAATTGTTAGAAAATAATAAAATAAAATCCACAAAAGTGAATACATAGTAGTCTTCAGCTATAAAATAATTAAATAGGTGGGAACTCTGTCCTAATATTAATTTAATATGAGTGCACTCTAAACTCATAAATGCCCATTAATTTAATATGTATTTTGCAGAATCACCTACGAATCACCCACGTGCACATTAGATTAATCTGATGCACAAAAAGGACAGACATCCCCGTAAACTTCTCGCACAAGGAATCCACCTTGTGTACGAGCCTCGACAAATGAATATAGTTTTACAGAATTCATTGAAAAACCTCATGGAATCCACTGTGGAATAAAAAAAATCATGGAATCCACTGTGGAATATGCCTCCTGGCATCCAATAAAGGGCATAATGTGGCTTGTCTTTGAAGAACTGCCAAGTCCATAGGGGACAAAGAAGGAACTGGTTACACAGTAGGATTCTGCGAAGAAGAACATGACTGAACCAACTGATCATTAAGTTGTTGAATTTGAATGTTTCTTTGTTCTAGGGTAGTGTTAGCTAATTTAAGCTCCTACGTCTGGGCATCTATCAAAACTTGAGGCTCTTGAGATTCCTTTAACAATCTATCCCTCTCCTTTGTCACATTAACCACTTGGGATTGAGTGTCAGCCAACTGAGTTTGCAAACCAGAAATTACTCAATGACAACATCAGTGCATTCAGTAGGAGGAGGAGATTTTGGTGGATCAACTAGTAAGGTAGAAACTTCCTCCAGAGGGGCATCATATACCAAGAAGACAAAAAGGCAGGAGCCAAATATAACATTAGTTACATTACCCCTTGTGGCTCTGACAAAGTGTTGATCCATCTTTGACAAAAGATAAGAACTCCAATCAATAGTTATGCCTTTCAGCACCATTCTAGAAGCTGTAAACAACTCCTTGGAAAGGTAGTTAGAGGGTGTCTTGGTAGGCATAAACCTGTCCTGAAGAAATTGACAAAGCTACTTCTACACAGGATTAGAGATCATGGAGACACTGATGCCTTAGGTAGTAATAATCTTCTTAGGGTCCAACACATCCTGTGTTTGCTTTTGCAACAACTTAAGGATATCCTTGTTCGAGAACAATTGTCAACGAGTAGTAGGGAAAGAGTCTCCTCGATAGGGTAAAGACAGAGCCTTACCTAAGCTTTTAGGTGTCAGTTGGATAACTGTTCCTCTTACAGGACCAGACCTCTTACTATAAGAGGCTAGAAACTGATCACCACAGATTATCAGTATCCTCTAGGATAAGTGGCAATGAAAGTGCTACAAACTTGGCTAAGCCCGCCTTGCTGATAAGATTTGAATCCAATAATAAAGAGTAGTCATGAGATGCCAATGGAATATATTGAGCTGGGAGAGGATTACAGGGCACCATTCAGATGGATTACACACACACACCACACACACAATCAGTCACAACAAATGCATGCAAAATAATAGGATATGAATAAGATATCAATATGAATAAACTGACATGGACTCGATTGACTAACTAACCACCCCAAGCAGTCCACATCCTAGAAAAAATCCGACATGACCTCTACACACGTGCGATCGAAAGCTTCATGCGATGCAATATAATCTGACATCATGAATCCCCGTATCAGGCAGAAAAGAAAAATTGTTGGGGGTAAAGGCGCCTCTGCCTAGCCGCCCATGTATTACTACACTAACAATCACCGCCACTGCACACTGCAGGTGGTGGGTGCCCATCACCATCACTTTATTCTTTATTCTTTTAGTGATAGTTTGAATAAAGGAAGGCCCGGTCACACATTGTGACTGTTGGAGTTCCCATTTCTAGTCTCTCCCTTTCTTGCTCTTGCTCTCTCACCATAGCTCTGGAGTCCAACCTTCACTCCCTTTCAACTGGTATCAGAGCTTTGCTTTCCGACTCTTGAGCTTGGTTCATGGCATTCTCAGCATTCCCGGCAGCCATATCCGACTCCTTCAAGCTCCCGTCACTCCTCGGCTTCTCGAGCACCTTCCCGGCATTTTTGGGCACCTTCAGGGCATTACATCAAAGGTATTTGATCATTTTCTTCAGGTTTTACTTCAGTTCTCTGGCCACACAGGCTGTGAACAGTTTGGGGCGGCCACCATTGAAGCTTCGGTGCTTCACATCTTCATTGCCCGTGCTCAAGAACCCTTGAGGCTTGGTGTGTGCCTCCTTGGGCACCTACTTGAGCCCCTACTCCACCCCAGGTATGCCATGTGGGCAACAGGCCCCCCAGGATAGCAACACATTGTTTGCGCCTGTTTCAGGATGATCCATATTTGCTCCACACCGGTCCTCCTCAAGCTCTAGGCCATTGGGCACTTCTACAAGCTTCATTTGAGGCATTTGCACATGCTTGATGCTTAGTCTTGTAGGCTTGAGCATTGGACATTGATTTGGGGTAGATTCAAACACTATTTGGGACTATTTACAATAGTTCACAGTCATGTTATGCTGATGTTACATTGACAGTAAATGCTATGCTTGTCTAGGCATACATAGTCAACCGGTTTGATGCCTATTGGATGCCGATTGACTTGGGGATGGATTGCACATGTTATGCCTGTCAAGATTGTGGGAGAGAAGGAAGGAGTCTCACTTGTAGCTTTCTTGCTTGCACAATGGGGGAAGACACATAAGGGTGGAGGCTGAAAAACAGTTTTCCTCTTCTTAGTTGTGGAAGCCAAAAGAACACTAGTACAAAGAAATAGAGGAACCCTATGTATGGGTCTCAAACCAAACTCAACTAACTAAGGTGGCATACTAACTGAGCCACGAACTAGAGTAGATAAGGATAGCTATCATGTAGCTATTATTCATGGGCGGTGTACCAACCGCGTCTGCAACTGACAAGTCGGTGATATAAATACACAACGGTCACTCTGGCGTATCACGAGTGGAGCTCGATATCTCAACACTCCCCCTCGAGCTCAATCCCAATTCCTGCACACCAAGCAGGTCTCGGAACTTGCGCAGCTTCTCTGCGCCCAATGCCTTCGTGAATATGTCAGCTACTTGATCCTCTGTGCTGACATAAACTAGATCAATAAGACCTAGTAAAACCCTCTCTCGCACATAGTGATAATGTACCTCAATATGCTTTGTTCTAGCATGATAGACTGGGTTATTTTCCAAGTGTATACTACTCATGTTGTCACAATAAATGACAACTGGCCCATCTGTAGACTGATGCATATAATAAAGTAGCTTATGCAACCAAGCTACCTCACATGCAGCCATTGCTGCACCCCTGTACTCAGCCTCTGTGCTCGACAAGGCAACTATAGGCTATTTCTTGCTGCTCCAAGTGACTGCAGCACTCCCAAAAGAGAACACATATCCACTGGTAGATCGTCTATCAGAAATACTACCAGCCCAATCAGCATCAGTGTATCCATGCAACTGTATCTGAACCCCAGTCTCATAAAATAGTCCATACTGCAATGTGGACTTCACATACCTGAGTATGCGTCTAGCCGCATCCAAATGTGGTTTCCTTGGAGCCTGCATAAACTGACTTACCAATCCAACAGGCATAGCTCAAATCTGGCCTGGTAATATCATATAAATCAAACTTCCTACTATGCGTCTGTACATAGTAGGGTCTTCTAGAAGCTCACCTGCATCTGTGCTCAGCTTCACATTCTGCTCCAAAGGAACTGAAATAGGCTTACAGCCTGTCATCCCATATTTGGAGAGCATGTCCAATCCATACTGCCTCTGCAAGAGCTGTATCCCACTTGGTGATCTAATCACCTCAACGCCCAAGAAATAACGCAGCTCTCCCAAATCCTTCATCTCAAACTTCTGCTTCAATAGCATTTTCACATTAAGGATATCTTCATCACTGTCACCTGTCATAATCAAATCATCAACATAAATGACAAGGAGCATAATACCTTTCTCTGTTTTTCTCACGTAAAGTGAGAAATCTGCCTTGGAAATCTGAAAGCCAATAGTGACAAGATACTGTCCTATCTTATCAGACCATGCTCTAGGTGCTTGCTTCAAGCCATACAAGGCTTTCTTCAACCTGCAAACAAACTCAGGATGAACAACATGCATATAACCTGGTGGCTGCTCCATATAGACCTCTTCTTGCAAATCACCATGCAAGAAGGCATTCTTTACATCCATCTGATGTAAAGACCATCCCTTTGATGCAGCCATAGCAATGACTGCTCTTGCGGTTGCCATCCTTGCAACCGGACTGAATGTTTCTTCATAGTCAATGCCATATGTTTGTGCATACCCCTTGACTACTAATCTTGCCTTGTATCTGTTCACAGAACCATCTGCATTGTGCTTCACCTTATAAACCCACTTACAGCCAATTGCATTTTCACCTTTAGGCAAAGGTACCAATTCCCATGTAGCATTTGCTTCCAAGGCATCCATTTCTTCATCCATGGCTTTCTCCCATTTTTCTTTTCCCATGGCTTGCTTAAAAGAAGTGGGTTCTGGTTCCTGTATCACTTTGACCATATATGCATAGTGAATGGCTGTAAATCCATCATATTTCAGCCTATCCACAGGATACCTAGCTCTCATAGACCTGCGCAAAGTAGGTTCACTCCCAGGTGCTCTCAAAACATCCCTAGTCTTCCTTACTCCAGGTGTAACAATAGAAGGAATACCCAACTCATCATCAATGCTCTGTTCTGAGCCACTGGATTCACCATCCACATAAGAGTGACCTGCATTCACATCAAACATGGACTGATCAACCTTCTCTTTTCCTTTTCGTGATACTTGCATACCACTATCCGCATTACTTTGAGAAGATTCTCCTGATCTCAATCTGCCTGTCCATGGCGAAGAATGTGAACCACTGCTAGAGGACGCTCCAGGTCCACTAATATTTTGTGACTGCTGCTGTGAATTCTGTGTAGCATTACCATTTTGTGCATCTACATCATCAATCACATTTACTGGTTTATACCAGCTACTCATCTCATCAAAAACAACATCTCTGCTCACTATAAACTTACGAGTAGAAGGGTTATAGCATCTATACCCTTTTTGCTGCAGAGAGTAACCAATAAAGATGCACTTCTCAGCTTTTGGATCCAACTTGGATCTCAACTCATCTGGCACATGTACATAGGCAATGCAACAAAAAATTTTCAAATGAGAAATATCTGGTTTTCTACCAGTATACCTCTCCTCTGGAGTCATTCCATGTATTGCTGCAGTGGGAGTCCTGTTCATTATGTAGACTGCTGTAGCAACTGCTTCAGCCCAATAAAAATCTGGCAAGTCTTTTTCATTGAGCATGGCACGAGATACGTCTCCAATATGCCTGTTTTTCCTTTCTGCAATTCCATTTTGTTGTGGGGTATGACTGCATGAATATTGCTGCTTTATGCCATGCTCCTGCAGGAACCTTGCAAACTCATTTGAGAGGTACTCTCCCCCTCCATCTGACCTTAGGCATTTTATCTGCAAGCCTGTTTCTTTTTCAACCATAGCTTTAAGAGTTTTGAAGTGCCCAAAAACTTCACTTTTCTTTTTCATGAAATACACCCAAACTTTTCTACTATAGTCATCAATAAAAGTGACAAAATAATGACAGCCTCCAAGAGATGCAGCTTTAGTAGTCCACACATCAGAGTGGATTAATTCCAATGGCTTCTCACTCTCTTGAACATGTCTAGGAAATGGTTTCCTTGCCTGTTTTCCAAACTGACAGGCTTCACATACCTTATGCATTTCTGCAACCTTGAATGTAGGCAAACCTGCAACAATATTTTGGGCCTGCATTGATTTAAGTCGCTGTACATTAACATGACCAATGCGTTTATGCCAGATATCAATATCTGCAACTACACCGGTCCCATGTGCAAACATTGCTGCACTCAATTCAGACATGTCTGCATCCAACGTAAACATTCTGCCCTTCTTCTTTCCTTTTGCTATCAAGCGACCTTTATTTTTCATATCCTCAACAAAGCATCCATGAGGATTAAATCTGACCTGCAAGCCCTGCTCAACCATTTGACCAACAGAAACCAGATTCTTGGTGATATTCGGGACATGAAATACATCGGACAGGTATTTCTTTTTCCCATCCTGCATAGACAAAGGAATTTTTCCAATCTGCACAATAGGATGTGCAGTATCATCACCAGTCTCCACAAATCCTGGTTTTTCCATTTTCCTTGCATCCTCCATCCATTCTGCATGACCTGTCATGTGGTTTGATGCACCTGAGTCAACATACCATACATCATTGCTTTCTTCTGCACTTGTCACAGAATTGTTCATGTGCTGCACCATAAACAAATGCTCATTTCTGTCATCACCCTGTCTACTAGAAGATGCATAATTCCCTTGTTGCAGTTTTCCATTCATGATGTCATTCTGCTTTTTATAGCAGTCTTTAGCCATATGACCCATTTTACCACAATAGTAGCATTCAACATTACTGTTTGCATTTTGGCCTCTTTGCCATCCACCACGACCTCTTTGGCTCCCCCTGCCTCTAGAGTTACCACGTCCTCCTCCATAGGACTGGTTTTCTTGAGTTTGCTGCATATTCTGATTTCTACCACGGCCTCCAAATCGGCCTCCTTTACCTCTGCCTCTACCTCTTCCAGCATTTGAGTAGAAGAGAGCTTCTTTTGAAGTTCCTCCTGAAGAAGATGCACCACCATTTCTCTGCTCGTCAGAAATTAGAAGAGCAATCAACTCCTCAAAATCAGGAAATCTTTCACGAACTGAAATGGATGTCCGAAACTGTGCATAATCCTTTCCTAGACCATTCAAGGTCACAGAAACTAAATCATCATCTTCCACTGGCGACCCAATGGAAGCAAGTGCATCTGCAATCTTCTTCACCTTCATGTGGTAGTCATTGATACTCATATTTTCTCTTTGCACATTATGCAACTCTTGCTTGAGCTGCATTTTCCTGGCTTGCGTATTTGTGCTATACATTTTTGACAGAGTATCCCATGCCTCCTTTGGCGTACTTGCATCCTGAATATGCACAATCATAGAGTCTGAAATACTGATAGATAGCCAGTACATAACTTTCCTGGCTCTCTCATGCCATGCTTTGAATGCCTGCATTTGCTGTTGATTGGGAACATCCGGAAGAACTGGTTCTTCTTCATTTCCTGCAACAAATTCCCAATATCCTTTTCCCATAAGGAAATTCGTCATTCTAAACTTCCATGCATGGAAGTTGTTCTTGTCAAGTTTTTCAGTGACAATCTGTGAAAGAGAATCGGACGCCATTACAGAATACTGCAAAAAATTCTGTCACTGCAAAAAACACAGCTTCACCCTCACAAGGGCAAATCTGCAAAACTGGCGAAAGTGGTATTTGACCACACAGTCACTTCCTAGTGACGATTTTGCATCAACAGGCAACAAGGATGATTCTGTAACTCCCAATGTCTCTGTGCACAAGCATACGATGCAATTTCTGTGGTAACTTTTCGCCGACCTGTAGAACAGTGGCTGCACAGCATAAAACTGGGCCTTTTCCTAAGTGCGTGCAGAAAACTTCCACCTCCAAAACAGGCCCTGAAATGGCCTCAAATCAAATAAACAAGGTCGCCGAGGCTAAAGCCCTCACCCGCAACATATACTGCCCTCTTTCTTCACCGCGAAGGGCGTCTCAACCTGAGACAATGCACTCTTGCAATTTCCGGCTGTGCTACCTGCAGAGATCTGCTCCCAAAACAGAAAATGAAAGCAACACTGCTCCTCTTACCAGAACACCGCGAGCTTGGCTTGCTTTCTTGAGCTCCTTACCACGAACAAGGCTCTGATACCATGTCAAGATTGTGGGAGAGAAGGAAGGAGTCTCACTTGTAGCTTTCTTGCTTGCACAATGGGGGAAGACACATAAGGGTGGAGGCTGAAAAACAGTTTTCCTCTTCTTAGTTGTGGAAGCCAAAAGAACACTAGTACAAAGAAATAGAGGAACCCTATGTATGGGTCTCAAACCAAACTCAACTAACTAAGGTGGCATACTAACTGAGCCACGAACTAGAGTAGATAAGGATAGCTATCATGTAGCTATTATTCATGGGCGGTGTACCAACCGCGTCTGCAACTGACAAGTCGGTGACATAAATACACAACGGTCACCTGGCGTATCACGAGTGGAGCTCGATATCTCAACAATGCCATCATTTTGGCATTGATTTGGGACTGAAATTTCTTAGTTTTTTACAGTCATTTCATGCTGTAATAAAAGCGGGCTGAAGCTATTTTACATGCTTTGGTTTATGCCTATTGGTTCCGGCCTATGTCTTGGATATATGCCATGAAGTATTGATCTTTGGGGTATGACTTTGAGCTTGGATTTCATTCCGGATGCTTTTCGAAGAGCTTTGACATTATGCACTCATTGACATGGTTCGTGCTTGACAGTGGTATATGCTTTGACAGTGATGCTCCTTGGGTTTATGCATACCCGTTGCCTACGGCTTGATGCTCATGTCACGGTTGATTACCCTATGCATACGTTGAGCTTGAGTGCTCATTGAAGCTCCACATTCGATGCATTTTGGATTATCTGGAGTTGTCTTGGATGTTACTTGGCTTGTCAAAGTTTGGATTGGGATGTATTTGATGTCTTACATGCTTATGGATGCTACATACAGATGCTCTATCGCCTACATGTTCGGGATGTACTATTGATATACTGTCTTGGACTTATGTCATTGGCACTGTGTCTTGCCTTGGTTTGATTTCTTGAGCTCATCCATATGGCTTTTGTGCCAGTGGGAGCATTCTTGAATGCTTATAAGACATTGAGCAGGTGGTACTTTTATGCATTGAGCCATTACATGCTATTGAGCAGTTACAAACACTTGAGACTTTGGGACTTCTTACCTTTTGGGATGATACATCATATGTCTTGGTTCACTATATGCTTATGAGCTAAGTCTTAGTTTTGGATCCGTATCTTTGTGAATTGACACCTACTTGTGTCAAGTTTTGGTAGTGGCAAGAACACTTTGCCCCGTTGACTCGGGGGTGTGCCTACTCACTGGTAGATGTTTGTATGACATACTTGGGTGTTGGATTCATGCTTATCGACCGCCATATGCTAATACTATGCCCGCATGATGCCAACTTTGGTCTTGGCAGTATCTGATTGCCTTGGGATCCGATTTTGGCACTGTTAGCTCTCTTTTATATTGAAATCTGAAATTGATTATAGCAAGCGTATATGTATGGACTGACATGGATTTTTCATGCTAAAACACTCTGAAATGATGTACTTTCACTAGTACTTGGTGGGCAGTAGCTTTAGTTCCACTTTCCTTGCCATTTTCCCTCGATTTTGGTGATTTTTTTTTCATTCTCTGTAGTAAATAGCAAGCAACTTTGAACTACCTACAGTCTTCCAGACTGCATTATGGCGAGTTCGTCCACTGATCATGCTATTTTCAACATCACTAAGCTTGATGGTACAAACTTCTCTTATTGGAAGAGCCAGATTTGGCAGGTGTTGGTGCAGAAATTGCAGATCAAAACTTTGAGGTTAAGCGGGCATCCGCCTGCAACTATGCCAGATGAGGAATGGCTTGAACTTGATGAGTTATGTATTGTCTCTCATAGAACATGTTCACTATAATGTCTTTGAGGAAGAACAGAGTGCATGGCAGTTGTGGGAAAAGATAAAAAATCTCTATGACAAGAAAAGTCTAGCGAGTCAGATGTATTGGCTGAAGCAGCTTATGGATCTGTGCATGAAGGAGAATGTGACTATGTCTGCTCACTTAAGCCAGTTCCATGCTATCCTCAAGAACTTGACTTCGCAGGACATCACTTTTGGAGAGGATGTCACTCCTCTTTTCTTGCTTGGTACTCTTAATGAGTCATGGGATGTATTCCGCACTGCATTATGTACCTCTACTGCTACCTTGAAATTATCTGATGTTGAGAGTGTTCTTCTGCAGGAAGAGGTTAACCGTAAGAATTTGGATGCATCTCATGTGTCTCATGCTATGACAGTTAGAGGCAGGAATGATGGATATGGAAAGCATGGCAGTGGTAGTGGATGTGGATGGGATTCTCAGAAATCTCGGTCCAAGTCTCGTGGGAAGTCACGTAGCAAATCCCGTGGCAGGAATGCAGATGTTACTTGTCACCATTGTGGGAAAAAGGGTCATATTAGGCCACAATGCCATGTATTGCGCAATGAAAGGCACAAAGATAAGGGAAAAGAAAAATTGCAAGATAAGTCTTCTGATCGTAGCATAGTACCTGCAAAGTCCAGTGTTGAAATTGAAGAGATCAATGTTATGCAGCCTGAGGATGTTGATGATGATGATTATATCCTAGCAACTTCTTCTAGTGCTTCGCAGGTGACAAAGATACACTCTATGTATGCACAGTGTTGGCTCTTGGACTCAGGTGCATCTTTTCATGTGACACCTTGCCGAGAGTGGTTTCATTCATACCGTACTGTTTCGGGTTCTGTGCGCTTGGGTGATGACAGATCTCTTGATATTGTGGGCATTGGTGATGTTAGGCTGCAAATTCCTTCCGGTAGCAGTTTTGTTATGCAGGATGTATGTCATGTACCTACCTTGACATGGAGTCTCATGTCATCTAGACAGCTTGATGATGCAGGATATCATGTATGTTTTGGAGACTCTGCATGGAAGATCACTCGTGGCAGACTTGTGATTGTGAGAGGTGCCAAGGCTGGCAGTCTCTACCCCTTGATTGTATTAGCTTCTTTCCTTGATTATGTTTTGTCTGTAGGTTCTATCCCACATGTATCTCTTTGGCCCGTTTGGGCCATATGTCTCTGAAGGGAATGAAAATGCTTTCTGCTTTGCAGTACTTACCGCCCCTTGATTATGCATGTTTTGATTCATGTGAGCATTGTCTTTATGGTAGGCAGACTAGGTCTATGCATAAGAAGTCTGATAGGCCACGCATGAGTGAGCCCTTGGCATTGGTACATTTGGATGTCTATGGGCCCATGCCTTGTCAGTCTATGGGTGGTGCAAAGTATTTTGTTACATTCATAGATGATTTTTCACAGAAAGTTTGGGCTTATCCCATTAAGCTGAAATCCGATGTCTTAGTAGTGTTTCAGAGATGGCTTGCATTGGTTGAGAACCAGTCTGGGTATAGGCTACAATGCCTAAGGACATATAATGGGGGTGAGTATGTCTCACGTGCTTTTGAGAACTTATGTGATGAGAGGTGTATTAAGCATCAGTTGACCGTCCCCTACACCCCCCCAGAATGGTTTGGCTGAGCGGATAAATAGAACCATCCAAGAGCGTGTATGTAGTATGCTTAGCCATGTAGGCTTACCACAGAGCTTTTGGGCTGAGGCAGTTAGTACAGCTGTGCATGTCATAAACAGATCACCCTCTAGTGGTTTGGATTTCCAAGTCGCAGAGGAGGTATGGATTGGAAAACCTCCCTCTTATGTGCATCTCCGTGTCTTTGGATGTGAGGCATTTTGCCATGTGCACAGGGACAAGAGAAGTAAGATGGATCCCAAGAGTGTCAAATGCATTTTCCTTGGCTATGGGGATGTAGGCAAGATGGGTTACCATCTCTGGGATCCGCAGGTGTGGAAAGTCATCTGCAGTCATGATGTAGTCTTCCATGAAGATAAGATGCATAGGCAGCCTGAGAGAGTTGTTGAGATCCACAGGGTCATATTTCAGGAGGAGCCGAGAGCTCCCGTATAGCCAGTTGGACAGCCTATAGCTAAAGCAGATGCTCATGGTCAGGGCATTGGACATGCATCTAGGCAGGCATCAGAGCCTTCTGTGAGATGGTCTACTAGAGACAGACATCCCACTAGATAGATTTCAGCCCTCGATGCATTATGTCTTGGTTACAGATGCAGGAGAGCCTTTCACTTATGATGAGGCTACGCACATGGGTGACAGTCACTTCTAAGGGCTATGCACTCTGAGATAGACTCCCTACATAAGAATGACACTTGGGATTTGGTTTCCTTGCCTACGGGCAAGAAGGCTTTGCCATGTAAGTGGGTGTACAAGCTAAAAAGTACCCCTGGACACTGCAAGCCGGCATACAAGGCTAGATTGGTAGCAAAGGGTCTTAAGTAGGAGCATGGTGTGCACTTTGATGAAGTCTTTTCTCCTATGGTTAAGATGATCACCATGTGCTTAGTCTTGGCTTTGGTTGCTCAGCTTGACTTGGATTTATACTAGGTGGATGTCAAGACAGCTTTCTTACATGGGGACTTGCATGATGAGATTTATATGGAGCAGCCTAAGGGCTTGGTTCTAACCTGGGTTCTAACCTGGCAGGGAGCACCTAGTGTGCAAATTGAAGAAAAGTCTTTATGTCTTGAAACAGGAACCTAGGGAGTGGTATCATAAGTTTGATGCATTTATGCAGTCACAAGGCTACAGCTGGAGTGCTATGGATCCATGTCTTTACAAGAAGAAAGCCCATGATGGTTCTTTATTGATTTTGGTACTCTATGTGGATGATATGCTGCTAGCAGGGAAAGCTCATGATGAGCTAGATGCTCTTAAGGCTCAGCTCAAGAAGAGCTTTGAGATGAAGGATCTAGGATAGGCCAAGGGTTTTACTAGGTCTTATTGATCTAGTTTATGTCAGCACAGAGGATCAGGTAGCTGACATATTCACGAAGGCATTGGGCGCAGAAAAGCTGCGCAAGTTCAGAGACCTGCTTGGTATGCAGGAATTGGGATTGAGCTCGAGGGGGAGTGTTGAGATATCGAGCTCCACTCGTGATACGCCAGGGTGACCGTTGTGTATTTATGTCACCGACTTGTTAGTTGCAGACGCGGTTGGTACACCGCCCATGAATAATAGCTACATGATAGCTATCCTTATCTACTCTAGTTCGTGGCTCAGTTAGTATGCCACCTTAGTTAGTTGAGTTTGGTTTGAGACCCATATATAGGGTTCTTCTATTTCTTTGTATCAGAGTTCTTTTGGCTTACACAACTAAGAAGAGGAAAACTGTTTTCAGCCTCCACCCTTGTGTATATTCCCCCATTGTGCAAGCAAGAAAGCTACAAGTGAGACTCCTTCCTTCTCTCCCACAATCTTGACAAGGGCTACCAAATCATGACTAACACTGAGCAACAACGTGCCATCAAAACCTCAGAGTATGACCCCACTTATGTAGCTCCAACCTCCTATAGGGTGTTGACCACCATTTGTGACCGACCCCTAGAAGAGCACCTCCTGACCCACCTGTATTTAGATCAAATTCTTAACCGAGGAGAAGTTACACATTGCCAGTCGAGTAGTCTCCAGTGACTTCCTCATGGAGGTTCACATCTACATCACTCAAGTAGGCATCTGTCCTTTTGACATGGACTAGTATGCTGATCTAGAATACAATATGAATTTCTATGCTTGGCTCATGTGGAAGTAAAGCACCAAGAACATGTGTTGAATTCCCTTGACCTCTCAACCTCTAATCCTAGGAAGGATTCTTCTCATTCCCAAGGGGGGAGAGGTAAGGTGAAGTAAGGTGAAATCAATAGGTGAAATCAAGTGAAGTAAGGTGAAATCAAACATGTAAGGGGAATGAAACATGCAAGGAAATTTTAAAAGTCTCAATCAACGTCCAAAATAGATGAAAATTAACTTGTGATTGAGAAAAATTATCTTAAAATTTTGGAAATTAATAGAACTGCTCGAAGGAAAAATCACTTTATGTGCTTAAGCACGTTCTTCTTTCCATAAAAGCACGATCAACTCCTACTTATCTTCTAGCAAGAAAGTGTCTTAAGAACGCTAATGGTGAACCATGGTTTCATGATAGCTGAAGATGGCAGCATAACAGGATCGTGCCCACCGTCTTCCATTCACAGACGAGAAAAGAGCGAAGTATGGCCTTTCCCTCAAAAATCACACCTATAACCAGCTCAAGTTCCAAAGTATCCACAATATTGAAGAGGTGGTGGCTAAGGAGGACGCTGACAAAAGGGTTGTGGAGCAATGCAACCTAGCCAAGTACCTCGAGAAATTTGGACAGGAGCCCAACCACACCAAATGTGTGGAAATTTTGAGGACCTACAACCTTGAAAGGGAATGTGGGATGGTGATTGTGGGGAGGGGAGAAGGAGCTAAGAAAGTGCAAATTCAACTCAGTGAGGCCTTGGTGGAGAAGGAGTTGGGTCTAGAATCCAAGGTCCTTGCCATGGACCAAGAAATTGCGCAGTTGTAGTAGCTTGTGGCCAACGACTCCTCCTTTTTATGCAGATGATATACTCTTTGACTTCAATGGTGGGAAGAACAAGATTGCCAAATCATGACCAATGCGAAGCAACGATGTGCCATTAAAACCTCTAAATACGATCCCACCTACGTATCCCCTACCTCTTTTAGAGTGTTGGCCACCACTCGCAATCAATCATTGGAAGACCATGTCATGAGCCACCCTTACTTAGATTGCATCCTTACTGAAGAAGAGCTACACATGCTAGCAGGATCAACACTAGCAATCTTATCATTGATGTCTTAACCTATATTACACATGTAGGCACTAGACCTCAAGATATGGACCTCCATGCTCACTTGGAATATAACCCACAATTCTATGCCTGGCTTCTCCAAGGTCATGTTCTGCTCAAAGGTGCCTAAACACCCGTAGCCCTTCGCTCTCTAATCCTAGGAAGGATCCACCTCATTCCTTGAGGGGATGGGTGGAAAGGAAGAAAGCATAAAAAGAAAACTTGAAAAGAAGAAAACAAACACGCCTTAAGCATTAATCAATGTTGAAATGACAAGACTTAGAATGTGAAAAATTTATCAAGGATGCTTTTATATCATGTGGATTGCTTGAAGCAAAAACATTAATCTATATTTTAGTGTTTCACATTCTCAAGAAGCTTTCATGTATGATTTATCTACCTTTTTGTGGAAGTCGACTCAAGAAAGGTAATGGTGGGCCATGATATATGATAGGAACCTAAAATGGCAGGGCAAGATAAAGGCAACAAGCTTCCATTCACAGAGGAAGAGCAAGCAAAGTATGACTTGATAGTGGAAACGAGGAGCTACAACCAGTTCATATTCAAGCACGCCATGAACCTAGAAGATGCCATCATGGAAGAGCCGCCCATAAAACAACTCATGGACCAGTGCTGTTAGATATGATCAATGCCCCACCCTCATTAGGTGCTACCAATGATCCATGGTGCTCAAAGTTGTAAGGCCCCCATTATGAGGAGAAGCCAAATGTGAGCCCGGACATTGGTTGAGTCCTGACTTGTATATCAGATGAGGTCTATGTGACCGGATGGCAAAAAGGTGACTGTTGTGGGTCTAATCTTTGGGTTAGACGGAGTGGTTAAGCTAGTAGCAACTCGAGGCACATTGCATTGAGTCGCGTGGTAAGGGAGTTAAAAGGGGCCCCTATTGTGGGGTTCGGGGGCCGCGGAAGCGGCCCCTGGTTGGGGGGTCCCAGGGGGGCCAGCGGCCCCCCTGGCAGGGGTCCGGGGGCAGCGCCCCCGGCCCGATGGTAAAGGGAATATTCCCTGGAATATTCCCTGGCCGACTAGTGGAGGCTCATATGGTAGGTCGGTCAGCAGGCCGACCTAACGACCTTCGCGGGCTATAAAAGCTAAACCCCTTCGTAGCCATCTAACACTCATCTTTCACCCAGTCAGAGTTGTTGTTCCAGCTAGCCTTAAGCTCTTCACCTATCTTCTGTCTAGATCGCCATCTAAGCTTCACACAGTGGAAGCGCACGGGTGGACAGAGCCATCTTTGTATCAGTTGTTTGGAGTTAAAGAATTTACTGATTCTCCTCTTATCTGTTGTGTACTCTCTATCTCTTTCTTAGATTCTGTTCGCTGCGCCGTGTAATATTTTACAAGTGCAGCCTACAAAAGTACATAGAGAAGGTCAGTCAACTACATCAAAGTGCACAGAATTTCTGAGGATCTTCAATGCCCAAAGGAATTATGGCATGGTGATGATTAGGAAAAGGGAAGAAGCCCACCCCAAAGAGGGACGTGTATAGCATGTTGGGGAAGAACAAGGCTACTGTATGCATAGTAGATGGGATAAGCTTAGCGGACATCCCAAATCATGAGATCAAGCTGTAAGCAAATATGGTTTATGCTCTCTTTTCCCGTCAAAGGTACAATGCCCTTATGAACAGAACTAGGGTGCCATTGTTGGAAAGCATCGCAACTGGATCTCCAAATGAGGTAGATTGGAATGCCTTTGTGTGAAAAACTATTGAAAGATCAATGAAGCTTTAACCACCAGCACACCAGTTGGTAGGAGGGGAATCCCTAGCCTCCATAGCAAGATCATCCTGAAAGAAGTCCTCCTCCGAGGCATCCACCATTGGGTTCGGTGGAATCCTAGTGGCCACCATCTAGGAGGCCTTGAAGGACATAGAGGGAGGTGAAGAGGGAGTAGGGGAAACCCTTGAGACCAATTACCTCACCATGAACATGCACAGTCCAGTGAAAGGACTATAAATGATAGAGAAGAGTAGGAGACGCAGTCTGGCCAAGGAGAGCCAAATGCGCCGAAGAAGGGAACCCCATTAAAGCTGCAAAAGGAGACGAAAGAAACAATGACAAGGGAGGAATGGGCCCAGCTGAGGAGGGCCCAAAGAGAGTCCAAGAGGGCCGAAGATGAGAGGAAGAGAAAAGTAGAGCAAAAGGTAGAATATTTGAGAATAAAGGAAGATGAGGACATGGCCGAGGTGCATCGCACCTCCCTTATGCACAAACTGGGTCCTCAATTGAGGGACAACACCCAGGCTTGCATGTGGTTCACAACCCAACTCCCAGTTCCACTAGCACAAGCATGATGTACCACATGGCAATGTAGGCACACCCCCAAGTAGTGCACATTATTTTCTTTTTAGGTACGAACAAAGACCCCAACCCCTAACTTTGGAGGCCCCATCATCCATGCAATGCCTCCACCACCTTAACCGGGTGATCCATTTCTTCCCAAGACCAATTCCCCTGAGACCCCATCATCGTCATCATCTCAATGTCCACCCTTTTAAATCATTGAACCTTCATCAACTCAAAATCGCAAGTGTCCTGAAACTAGCACCCGTCTAAGAAAGGGGTCATCTTATGTGAGAATTTCACAATGTAGACAAAACAAGGCAGAGGCAGACTGAGGCAACCCCAGTCAAAAAGTGAATGAAGAAGATCATTTGGAATAGTGTGAGAGAAGGAAAGCTCAAAATAAGGGGGAGCTCCAACTACTTTGACGAGGTCCTCTCAAGGATAAGGGAGGCCCTATCAAGGATGAAGGATGCTCTCTCGGGGATGGAGATAAGCATCGAATATTCTAGCAAGGCTCTCTCAAAAGGATGAGGAAAAACCTCCAAATTCTCTCACAAGGAAAGCACAAGGTTCAATGTAATTCATTTTATAAGGCATGCATGTTCCCTCCGGTGCAAGTGATGCACTCTACATGGACAGAGGTAAATGGGTAAGGCAACTTAAAGGGAATAGGGAAATACCATGTTAAGATTGCGTCATCGCAACCTTAGAGGGCAAGAAGGGGATCCAATCCAACACCATATTCAATTTTAAAGGACAGATTCACTCAAGCCAGTGTCAAAGAAGGACCCGCTCCAACTACATCTTCAATTTCAAGGGTGAGGACCATCCAACGCCATCCCCAGCAAGGGTTTGTATACAAACTCAAAAAAGCCATCTGGCTACACACATCCCATCTTCCAACTACTACACATCAGTGCCATGGGACTGGCACTAAACTAGGAGGGGGGTGATGTTAACCTTAGCACAAGAAAAAAGTGGAAAAGCACAAGCTGGGTCACTTAAAAGAGGTGGCCTAGAAGGAAATCAGACACAACAGAAGAAGCAAGAAGGAAAATGGCCAAAAGTGCAAGGGCGACCTCAAAAGCCAAGTCAAAGGCAGAAGCACATTTTTAAAATGCAAAGGCATCACCAAAATTTTGTAAAAGAGTGCCGAGTACCAGGCTTCCTCCTGTGCAAATTGTAAAGGGTAGAATGGCATGGGTAAAGAGAAAAAGCAACTAGAAGGGAATGTGAAAAGAAGACCTTGCCATGATGGTCAACCATGTAAAAAAGGGGATGGGTGCCCAAAGGGATGACAGCTTTATATATAAACTCAAAAAGCGAATGAGAAGCTCATTCTTTGGTGTGTAGCAAAGTGGACTCTTCTTCTTCTCTCCTTCTCTTCTCTTGCTTGCTTGTGAGTGCTTGAGGGAGGAAGTGTGAGTGAGTGAGTGAGGGAGTGAGTGTGTGAGGGTGAGGGATCTTGGAGATGAAGCCCTCCACCATCTCCTCTCTTCTTCTTCTTCTCTTCTCTTATCTTATCTTGCACATGCCTATGGAGGATGGAGCTTGCAGGAAGAGGCTTGAGGATACTTGAGCACGCATCACAAATCGTGGAGCTATTGGAGTGCTTGAGAGAGGAAGCAACTCAATCAAGCATCAAGGTAAGCTCACTATACTCGTAGAGAGAGATAGTGCATCGGCTATGTAAGAGGTAGCTATTAGTGCTCGCTTGAAATGCTTGAAGGAATAAGCGATTTGTGGGTCTTGGCGGTTGAGCGTGAGCTCCCATTACATCATTCCTCGGTCCACTCAAATATAATCAACAACTTGTATAGAGGTCTAGCAATCAATGCATGGTTCAACACAAACCGCTGATGGTATCCCATGTGGCCTAGGAAGCATTGAACTCCCTTGTAATTAGATGGTGGTGGAAGATTGACAATAGTCCTGACTTTCGAGAAGATTGTGGCAATGCCGTTCTTTGACACTACATGTCCTAGGATGCCTTTGTGCTTTACCTAGAACTGGCACTTCAAGGGGTTCAGCAGGCGATATAATCAACATCATTCAAAGACTGCTCGGAGCTTATCTAAGTGTTCCTTCCATGTAGAGTGAACACACAAATCATCTACGAAAACCTCTAACTCCTTCCTACGCATGTCTTTGAAGATGGTACACATGAGCCTCTGGAAGGTAGTTGGTGCATTAGTCAACCCAAAGGGCATGATTATGTAGGCGAAGACACCCTACTCAGTGGCGAATGCAGTCTTATGCCTATCATTAGGATGCACTTGCACCTAATTGTATCCCGAGAAGTCATCTACGAAACTGTCGGCTTCTTTACCATCCACTCTCTTGAGCATGTGCTCAGTGTATGACAATGGATAATTGTCTCTCTTCATAGCAGTGTTTATCTTCTTGTAGTTGATGCACACTCTAATATTTTCGTTCCTTTTCAACATGATCACTATGGATGAGACCCAATCCATGTGCTCAATCTCATAAATGAATCCTACTCTGAATAGCTTATCAATTTCCTCTTTCACAGCATGAGTGTGCTTGGGATTCATTGGATATGGTCGCTACTTGATCGGCATTGCATCGGGTATCATGGGTATGTTGTGAGTCACTACACTCAAATCTACACCTTTTAGCTCATCGAGGGACCAAGAAAACACGTATATATACTCTTGCAAGAGAGTAATGAGACTTGCTTTCTCTTCCTTAGTCAAGTCATCGGCTATAAGGACTGGTTGGGGTGTTGCCCCTTCCTTGGCTAAACTAACCTCCTTGACCTTAGCAAGTCCTTCTATTAGTTTTCTTGCTTGCCCTTGGCGTTTGGCTCCCAATAAGATCACCACCCTATCTCCTTTTTTGAACATTGTGAATCGCTTTGGTAGGTCTTGTTGCTTTCTTTGCTCATTAGCCTATGGTTCTTTGGGCTGCTTCCTCCTTTCCTCCTTCAACCTTCGGCACCATAGGTGAATCGGTAGGTCCCCTTTGGTGCATCTAGTCTTAGGAGGTTGAGGTATTTCGGAATCACTATTTGAGCTTACTTCTAACTCTGAATTGAACTCTCCATCTTCGCTAGAAGAGGGAGTCTCTCCTAGAGGTCATAGCACTCAGAGGGTGAATTCGTCATAAATAACGGTTGAGAGCTGGATTTTAGGACCCAATTTGGACTTGTTCTTGAAACATGAGCCCGTTTTTGGAGCCGAAAAGTGCACGAGAAGGGCTAAAGAGCCAATTTTCATGAAAAATCAAATGATGATGGATGGTGAGATCTGGATTTTTCTTAAATGCATTTCGAATGTCAGGAATCCAATACAAGTCTTGGCTTGTTGATCGGAGGTTGTTTGACCCCCTATTTAATCCATGCAAGGGTTGGTGTTATAAAGTGGCTACTAGATCTAGAAGTTGAGAAGAGTGGGACGAGGCCTAGATTTGTGGATTTCAATGTTGCGAAATCACCTATCTAGATAGATCTCAAATGGGAGTTTGTTTAGGCCCTTAAAATCAAAATATCCACTTGATATGTAGTGTGAACATGAAGTTATGAACTAGTTATTTTAAAAATTTTAAGCTTAAAGCTTGATTAGCAAAGTGCTAATCAACATGAAATGAAATGTCATGAGGGGGGCGCATTTTTTCACGCGACCAATGTTTGGAGAAAATTTGGCATTTTCAGCGGGAGAGATGCAAGGCATTGAGGGGGGGCCTGAGTTGTAGAATTTCTTCGCGTTCCATCGCCATGAACAAATCTGACATTGATGCACTAAGTAAAAAGATTGAAATCTAGTATTTCTCTCTCCTCCATCTCTCTCCTCCAAGAGGGGGTTCGTGTATGATTAGCAGTATGTAAAACTGTCCCAAAATGAAGCAATCACTGATACATATGTCACTGCAACTGCCAGGAAGCAAGATATATCCAACAGTGTGTGTCAAGGGGCAAGAAGGTACCAAGAACTGTCAAACTAATAACCTGTTAGGCAAGAGACATCTCATGGTCTAGAAGTCATGCATGTAACAGGTTTCGGGGCAAGAGAAGAGACCAAACACAAGCACAACTGATAGAGCAAGAAGCTCAATGCATAACCATCCAAGATGCATACAAAATTGAAAAACCTGTGACACGGATAGGTGCCTGCCCCAATAGGCATATCAAATCAGCCCACTATAGACTAACTGCAGACATAAAGCTCTCAAGAATGCAAATGCATGTAACTGTCCCACAAGCTCAAGCTCAAGTGTAAATAAGACTCTGTGTACATCCGAATATACCAAGAGGCTCCCACTAGAAGTAAAGTCAGATGCAAAGAGAACAAGAAATCTCTAATACATTGAATACATAGCATCAGAATTGACAAATCCCAGTAGGGTACATCCGGAGCATAAATCCCAAGCTATCTCAGATCCGTAAAGCATAAGCCTGAAAGCATTCAAAGAGCATGTAGCTGACAACCAAATGTAATGCCCAGTAGGTCCAAAATGCTCAAATACATTTGAAGACGAAGCTCCAAGTAACTATCAAGCATGGGCAAACCAAGTGGCATCCATATCTGACCAAAGCATAAATACAAGAAGCCTAAATGTCAAGTAGTGACAATAGGCATAAACCGATCCAAAGCATACCAACTGAAGCCAAATGACAGTGAATAATGACCAAGGCGGAGCCTATTCCAAGCTCAAAAGCATTCTAGAACCAAAAAGAAGCATCTGACAATCTCCAAATACATCGGTATGATCATTCAATCTTCTAGTAAGCACCCTGGATCCAAGTACGAATGCATACACCAAGTAACTAAGCATTAGCCCACTGTATTATAGCAGCATATTTACTGTTAAATGAATCTCAAATGGTGCCCAAATCTGCTCCAAATCAGTCCCAAAGCATAGACATAGCATCCCATAACATCCGAGCATCACCGGGCATCAATAGGCATCAAATGGGCAATGCAAAGAAGCATCAAACAGTAAATGTCAAGTGCTGCCCTATTTTGACAGTCCTAGGACTGCAAGGGCTGAAGGGTGAAGCACTCGAATCGATCACTGGGAGCCAAGCACTAGTGTCCGGGAGTCCACGGGAAGGTTGCCAAGAGTGCCGGGAAGCCGGGGAAGAGTCGGGAAATGCCAAGAGAGCAGGACAACCCAGCCCCCTAAAAATGCACCGCATTTTGCGCTGGCTATTCCTAGGGGTTGGGGGGTCTTCAACAGTGCTCGGGGGCACTTGGTAATATTGATGGGGCTCCAATGGAGCCCTGGAAGATGCCAATGAAGGTCTGGAAGCTCGGGGAGGAGGCGAGAGATCAAAACATACTTGCAAATAAAGGTGCCATGGCTGCCATTGAAGCTTGGGTTGAAGCTCTTTGAATCCGGGCTAAAGAGAATGTTGGGCAAGTTCCAATGCCTTTGCTCCGATACCAGTTGAAAGGGAAGTGGAACCCAGGAGGAAGAAGCTTGGCGGTGAGAGCTATGTTGGATGGAGAGCAAGAGCAAGAGAGAGAGAGTGAAACTCAAAGTGGGAACTCCAACAACCACAATATGTGGCCGAGCCTTTCTTTATTCAAATTTTCACTAAAAGAATAAAGAATAAGTGATTGTGATGGGCGCCCGCCACCTGTAGTGTGCAGTGGCGGGTACTGTCAGTGTAGTAATACACAAGCGGCTAGGCGGAGGCGCCTTTATCCCCAACAGTGCACATGGAAAGAAAATTTATATGAATCTTTTTTGCATCATGATTGAGGGCTGTACATGAAAAAATGTAGAACCCATAATGATATGTGATCATAATAATTAAATCAAAATTCGAAAAGTACATTTTTAGAGGGAAAATAAAGGTTTCTTTAATTTCAAGAGGGAAACGAAATTCAGTGGAATAAAAAATTGAAAGAAACCATTTTTCAGTTATCATGAGCAGTCAGCAATCATAGATTAGACAATACCCAATTTTTATGGATATATAAATAGGAAAAAATAAGAAAAATAAGAAAAAAATGGATTTTTGTGCTTTAAAAATTAAGAAAAAATATGATGTATGTTTGTGAATGTGTAACATGGTTAAGGCATGAGGATTAAGCCTCAAATCAGCCTTGTTTTCATGTTAAAGTGCATCTTTATCAAATTTTATATGAAAAATTACATAAAAATGAACCCTATACATATGCAACGTTGCAAAACCTAAATGGTTAGGGGGAAGAGGGATCAGAGAAGTGAGAGGTTGCTGGAAATACATCAAAATTTGATTCATTTGGTTTAGGCATAGCATATAGGCTGATAATAATTTAAGTTTAAGGAGACTAGTAGTATGAGGAAACTCGGTGCTAGTCTCTAATAGCGCCGCAATGACACGCAGAGGCTAAAAATAATTAAAGGATTGTTTTGCACACCACGTGGATGATTTCTAATAATAAAATGCTTTCGCAAAATGTTCATACACTTCTGCATTTTGCATGCCACATGGTATAAAACCTGGATGCATAGCACTTGATTGTCTAATAGATGACCAACGTGGAGTGTGTAAGGATACCCTTTCTGTAGGCTAGATGATCGTTTCTTGGGGAAAGTGCTTGGTGAGGAAATATTGAAGTCTCCTGGATCATTCAAAGTCAAGGAGTGGAGATTGTTCATATGTTCTTTATATTAGAGCAGCACACCTTGGGGCCAATCTCTGAGGTGTAGGAGAGCTGCAGTGGGGCCATTGCATTCAATCGGAGGGGGTGCCTCCTTTATGTTTGTGTTACGTGGTATATTATGCCAAGACGTATGGGATCTCTCTTTGAAAAGTAAGGAAGGGAAATTTCTGGATTATATTCCATTACAAATGCAATATCTCTAGTAGCAATTAGGGTAATGTGCCCTTGGATGCCCCTGGCCTCCTGGCCCGCGAGGCTGTGTGGTGGGGTTGTCTGTTGTGTGCATGAGGTCCGACTAGTGCCATAGCTAGTGCCGGCCCATTTTAGGTCCCATCACACCTTGAGCCATAGATAAGGAGAGTTTATTTGATTGCCTTGGGCCTCAACCTTAAGATTGAATTCCACACAAAAGCTTGTGTCATTTTAGACCTTAGAAATGGAAAATTACTCCTCTCCTCACTTCTAGAGGATCATGTCTCTCATCTTTCTTAGTGAGAGAATTACCTCTCTTGTCTTTCTTAATGAAAGAAAAGACCTTAAACCTTGACTTGTAAGGGAGAGGATGACCCAAATGAATGCAATGCTCATTACACACAAGTAAACGTTCCCAGGTGTCCCCAAATACACACATAAATACATATACACAATGCTAATGCACTTCCTTTTCTTAGAACTCAATCCATCTTCATTTATGTGTAACTCCTTGATTCTTGTGTACACTCTTACACTTGGTAGACACTTCCTTCCCCCTTCATAACTTGTACTGCTTGTACCAGATATCCCCATCACAGTGCTCTGATCACCCCATTAAGTGATGCACTAGGAATATTGGTCTCTAAATGGTCTCATGGCCATGCTAGATCATCATCAACACTTAAAGAAAATTGAGTCATTAGTTTATTGATATAAATTTACTAAATAGAGAATGCATAATAAGCAATCAATTTAGTGACAAGGTGCATGGGCATCTTTGGAGTTTGAGAAAGGCGATGATCACTTAACTTTAGATATCCCATTGGGTGATAAGGACAAAAAATGTTTGCTATTATATAAGCAATGAATATTGGCATATGTAAGAGAAGCTCTTCAACTATACAATCTATAATCATAGATATGGGATCTTGGTTTTTTGTTAATGGGAAGTTGATAGGAAGAAGGGGAAAAACATATAAATTTGATGGGTTGACCCAACAAGCATTAGAAAATTTTCAAAAAGCAATTTTATTTGTGTTTTTTATTTGAATGTACTTTTGAAATGTTAATTCATTGAATTTCCTTTCTAGTACTTCTTTGAAATAGTATTTGGGATCTTACATTATGATTACATGGATACAATATTGATTACTTAGCATAGTTATATGATGAGCTTAAATGCAACTCATAAAGCAACTGAGTTTATATAACTCTAATTAACTTTATCATTTTTAGTGAGCTCAATGATATCTTTATGAAATGTGGTTATACAAAAAAAAAATCTAAATATAAAATAAGGTGTATTGGGATACTCCTAAGTGGTATTATGCATATATTCAAACAACATGAGGATAAGCCATTGTGCATGACAAATAACCCCCCTCGTGTTGTTCTGCCCCTATCCCCAACAAGCAAAAGTCTAAATTCAAAATAAGGCCCCTTTTGCACTATCGAGGCACTCTTGATGAGCATGTGCCAAAATAGTGTGACAACATATATGCAATAAAAACATTTAAAGCCCAATCACATTGAGGTCCTTTCATGCTAGTGGGGTACCCTTGATGGTATTCATTAGGGAAAACTTGGATTAATATTTGAGCCTTTTAATTTTAGAGATAGAAAGCCTCTCAAACAACCAATAGAGGAGGGCCACCATCACGATAAAAGTAGGGGTTTTCTATTTTTAAAGGTATTTTTGGGGAACAAATCTATTGAGGCACAAAAATCAAGAGGCTCTCGAACAATTTAAGATGCTAGATAGCCATATTTTTTGACAGCTACGTACATTCTTGTATTCTTCCTCCTGTTTTTTTTTTGAAAATTCTCAGTTATTACACGAAAATGCTCTCCATCCATTGTAGTGTCCCCATATTTTTCTTGAAACTCTCCAACAGTTAAGTGAAGTGTCTTTCTTCCAAAATTTTGAAAGTGATTAGTTATTCTCAGTCCTACACTAAGAAGGAGAAAACTAGGTGCAGAGCGCCTAGCTCTTCCTCTTGAAGCAGTGTGAGGAACCTAGGTGTAGAGTGCCTAGTTTTTCCTCTTTTTTTTCTTGAAAATTTTCCAATTATTACATCAAAATGCTCTCCATCCATTGTAGTATCCCTATCTTTTTCTTGAAACTCTCCAACAATTACATGAATTGTTATTCTTAGTCATACTTTTCATTCAATGCTTTCTTTTCCTTCATCTTCTACTTTAATGAGAACGATGCACATCCTTGGTATATGGCCTCTTCTATTAGAGATTTTTATTACTTTGATATCTTCAATAGCATTCTTATATGTGCACCTGAGATTTTTTATTACTTTGATAGCTTCAATAGCATTCTTATATGTGCACCTAAATGTGTTATGCTTGAATGGATGGATCTATTTTTAAAGGCCCATGGTTAGTATTAATTTAAAAAATGAAAATTATTGGTGATATAAAATAAAAAACCCCCAACAGATGTTTATAAAACATCTTACTTAATTGTGTATATCCTCTTCTTTATAGGTCCACCCTATTGTACCTTCATATCCTATGCTTCTCAAAGACTTTTGTTACACTAAAAGTGAAGAGGGACCCCAAATGAGGTTCCCTCACATTATTGGGACAATCCTATATGGTGTTAAGCATGTGTCCAAATAGTATGAAAGGGAGGCCATTGTGCACAAAAATAATCTCCTTGTGGACTATTTGAGCATATACACACATGAGAAACATCTCTACCCCAATAGCATGAAGGAGCCTCATTATGAATGGAAAATAAGGTCCCCTCATGCTATTGGGGCACATAGATTGTGAGAAGAGACCACATTCTAAATTCAAGAATGAGATCCCTTTGCACTATTAAGACATCCTATGTATGTTAACTATGTGTTCAAATAGTACAAGAGGAGAGCCCATTGTGCAAGAGGAATAATCTCCTCTTGCAATATTTAGGCGTATGTATACTAGAACCACCTCTACCTCAATAGCGTGAAGGGACTCCAACCTAAATGGAAAATGAGGTTCCTTTGTACTACTAGGACACTCCCATGTGGTGTTGGATAGTATTAAAATAATGCAAGGGGAGGCCATCATGCATAAGTAACAGTTTTCCCTCACATTATTCAAGCCTATACACACTCGGAACACATTTACCCCAATAGCAAAAAAGGACCCCCTTCTAAATGGAAAATGGGGTGCCCTCATGTTGTTGGGGGAATTCACTGTGGTGTTGTAGCATATGTCAAAATAGCACAAAGGGAGGCCATTGTGCATGAGAAACAAGTCTCCTTCACATTATTTGAGCCTATATGCACTAGAAATATATTTACCCCAATAGCATGAAGGAAACCCATTCTAAATGCAAAATGACATCTTACTGGTACAAAGGGACCTCATTTTCAATGCAAAATGAAGCCCCTTCATACTATTAGGGTTGAGGGTGGTATTGAGCATGTCCCAAATAGTAATAGAGGAAGCCATTGTGCACAAGAAAATAGCCCTTATCACGTTTTTGGGGTAAATAATCCCATTCTAAATGTAAAAAGAGGTCCCCTTGCACTATTGGGACACTATTGGGTAATATTGAATTTATGCCTAAAGAGTGCCCCTCTCTTGCATTCCTTAAAAATTTCAGCCATTTTTCTTCAATTAGATTCCATTTATATGAAGAGTATCCATATAATTTATAAGTTGAGTTTGCTACTAAAACAAGTGTTTCTATTGGACTTTTCTCATTAAAAGTGGTCAAAAAATGTGATTTGGATTGATGCTTAAACAATTGGTGTGGGGGAGGGAAGGGGGAGTTGCTTTTGGACACCCGAATAGCCCCCTCCCATATTTTTCAAACAAACCCACAAAACACCTTCAATACACATTCTTTTAAGTCATGTTTTCTTCAATAGAATTCATTTGTCACGAAGCTTTATCCAAAAACATGTCAATAGTGCATGTAGTAAAGCTGTTGGGAGCTCATGCTTTGACTGCGAAGACCCATTGACTGCTTATTCTTTCAAAGCATTTCAAGCTGAGCACTAATGCTCACATAGCCATTGCTGATGCGCTATCCCTCTCTAAGAATGTAGTGAGCTTACCTCGATGCTTGATTGAGTACCCTCCTCCCTCGTGCACATCGGTAGCTCCATGATTTGTGATGTGAGCTAGAGCAACCTCAATCCCTCTCCTTCAAGCTCCATCCTCCATTGTCGCAAAAGAGAGGAGAGGAGAGGAGAGGAGAGGAGAGGAGAGGAGAGGAGAGGAGAGGGAGAGGGAGAGGGAGAGGGAGAGGGAGAGGGAGAGGGAGAGGGAGAGGGAGAGGGAGAGGGAGAGGGAGAAGGAGAAGGAGAAGAAGAAGAAGAATAAGAGAGGAGATGGTGGGAGCTTCTCCACCCCGGTCCCTCACCCTCACACACTCACTCCCTCACTCACTCTCACACTCCCTCACTCAATTACAAGCAAGAAGGCAAGAAGAAGAAGAAGAAGAAGAAGAAGAAGAAGAAGAAGAAGAAGAAGAAGAAGAAGAAGAAGAAGAAGAAGAAGAAGAAGAGCTTTTGCCACACACCAAAGAATGAGCTTCTCATTCACTTTTTGAGTTTATATATAAAGCCCTTATCCCTTTTGGGCGGTCATTCCCTTTTTTACATGGATGGCCGTGGCCTAGGCTTTCTTTCCTATTGTCCTCCTATCTTTCTAGCTTCCTTTCTACCACCCGTCTACCCTTACAATTTGCACACGAGAGAGCCTAGAGCTCATTTACAAGGATTTTGGTTGCGCCTTTACATTCAAAGATGCGCCTTCTCTTTTTTAGCACTTTTTGGGCTCCGACAGCTGTGCCTTGGACTTCTTTTGGCCATGCCTGCGCTTTTGGGATCTTCCAGGTCAGATTTCCTTCTGGCCACCTCTTCAGCTCCCAACTTGCGCTTTTCCACTTTTTCTGGTTTTCCTTGTGCTGAGGTTAACATAGTCGAGTGTGCCAGTCCCATGGCACTTGATGGGTAGTAGCTCAAAGGTGGGGTCCGATGGCTTTTTGAGTTTGTATACAAGCCCTTGCTGAGGATGGTGTTGGATGGATCTGCCCTTGAAATTCAAGATGGTGTTGGGGCGGGTCCCTCCCCGACACTGACAATGGGTGGATCTTTCCTTTGAAATTGAAGATGGTGTGGACGGATCCTTCTTGGGGAATGGCACATGGACGGATCTATCATTGAAATGAACGATGGTGTTGGAGGGATCCCTCCTCATGCCCTTCGAGGTTGATATGATGCGATCTTAACCTGCAAGACAAAGTTGTGCACTTTCTAAGGGTGCAGGTGCCAGTGGAACTGGGAGTTGGGTTGAACAAACCTCAGGCAAGCTTGGGTGTTGTGCCACACTTGAGGACCCAATTCGTGCATTGTTGTAGGTGTGGTGCACGGATTAGGGAGACAAGTATAGAAGTCCTACCCTTGAGGTGCCCTAAGCATGAAGTGGGGGATAGGGCTAGGTAAAAAATCCTAGGTACAGTGATTGTGGCGCTCGAATGATTTCAAGGACTTAGTCTTTTCCTTTTCTTTCTTTTTCTTTCTTTTTCTTTCTTTTTTTCTTTTCTTATCTTTTTCTTTTATTTTCTTTTTCTTTTTATTTTTCTCTTTTTTTTAAATAGATAAACACAATCGACATCATAGATACATGGGTGTTCTTAGGCTATATCCTGGTCCTCTTCTGATGATGCGTTACAGGGTGGCCTAAGGGATTTGCTAAAAAAGGAGGCCTTTGCATGTAGCTCTTAAGATTAGCCCTGATATTTAGAGGTGTGGTTGACAAAAAGGGGTGCCCAAACCTTGTAAACTGGCTATCATTCATGTCTTTGAGTACCTTCATACAAAAAGAGGGTAACAACGTAGCCCTCATCACATTAGCTGCGGGCCATGGTACAACTATCTATTCCTAGGTTGAGATAAAAAAAGAGTAGAGGGAGGTGGGCCTCCTTTGTAGTTGGCTTTTGCTTTAGTAGAAACCTAATAGTCCTAAGATAATTACAAGTTGTGATGAAAGCGGAGTCTGGACAGGATGAGAAATCCTTAAGAAAGTGCGTGATTGACGGACAAATGTCTCCTGCCTTGAAGGTTAGGCACTCCTCGGGATTCTCTACATTGGCATTGTAGCTATTGGGAAAGTCATGCCTACCATGCTCCTGCCTATTGTAATCCACTTTGTGCCTGCGAGGGTAGGGCATGTAGATAGGATCATTCTTTTCTTTAGGGAGTGTGCCGCAAAATGCCATCCATGCATCAACATTTGTATTCTAGATCCTTCTCTGCCACTTGGGCTGTGCTTCATAGCCTTGGACCATCTTGGGAATCTGGTACACCTTGTCCTACTAATAGTCTAGGACCTCCCACCTCCATCGAGTGATAACTATGCCTCACTCCTTGACCCATCGATTTCCTAAGTTGTTAGCCATTTGAATTATGTTGTCCACTATTTCCACTGGTAGGACTCAGTCCAGGGCCCATGGGTAGAGGAATGATAGCTTGAAGGGCCAAGTTTGGAGTTCTCCTTGCTCCCAAATACTCAGTTCCTAGGGCTAGTTGATGGGATAGCAATCATCGTGTTGTGGCACGGGCTCTCTAGGAAATTGTTGGGGTTGCGCTCTAGCTCTCTACTATGCTTGCTCCACCAATTCCCATCTTCTTCTCTTATCTATAATGATGCACTCGGGTACTTGGTTGCCTTTAGGATCTTCCTAAGGCACATCTAGCAGTGGTGGGCTAAGCTCTCGAGGCTATTGCTCTTCTTCTAGCTCTTGTTTGAGGTCCGGCCCTTCCTTTGGTGGTTGCTCTTGTGGGGTTGGAGCTAGGGGTGGATGCAGCTGCTCTTGCTCTTCAAAACCTAGCTCCTTCACTTCATCGGTGGAGAGGTCAGCTTGCCTCAAATATACTGGCATTGTTCTTTTCTCATTAGGCTAGTGCCAGTTGGAAGAGAGTGCTCTTGTAGGCCATACTTCAAGGCTCTGGTGGTCATCTCTAACTTCCTTCTCATCGTCTCCATAGAATCCTCACTACCCACTTGCATTACATGGATCACTATGCTTAAGAAGGCTTGCAATTGCGCATCTGAACTTGCTTCTGCGGCTTTGATTCTAGCCTTTGCCAACACTCACTTGCATTCTGCTATGGCCAAGTGCTCGGAAAGTCCTTGCACCCATTCAAAATTGTGCTATTTCCACTATTTGGATTTCTCTTCTAATTCCTCCTTGCCCTTCTCCATGCTTTGAGACAGCATCATTACCATTTTTTGTTGTTCATTCCATACTTCCAACATGTGTGCTTTTTCCTTATTCCGACAGTTCAACTACTCCTCGGCTATCTTCTGGGCTTGTTGCGCCATGGTGAGTTGCATGGAAGTTTTTAACATCCTTTTAGACAAATCTTCATTCCTCTATGCGTGGGCTTCTTACCTTCCTTCATACCACTATCTTTCAAATTCAGCCATGGTTCTTATCTCTTCCACCTCCTGATCTAGGTTCTCTGGCTCTTTCTGTAGCCCTTGGGTATCTTCTTTGATGGCTTCTTCTTTCTCTTTCTCCAAGCATTCAATTTCCCTTTCCAGTCTCTCCTATTCCTCCAACTCTAGGGCATTCCTCTTCTTTAAGTTTTCTATTTCTTCTTGATGTCTTCATGCCCTCTCTTCTCTTGCTGCCTATAGCTCCTCTATGGCATCTAGGACATTTTTCATATGTCCTTGTAGCTCTTCATACAGCTTGTCTAGCTCCTCAATGCAATACTACATCCTCACTTGGTCTTGTGTCCCTTCACCTAGTTTTTCTTGCCGACTTGGTTCTGCCTCCTCCTTAGTTTTAAGCTGCTCTTTTAGCTCTTGTATTTCTCATTGATGCTTTGCTACCTGACGGGTTGCTTCCAATTTGAGTGTTGCTAAGGCTTCTCTTTCAGTCTCCAGCTCGATTGATTCTTCTCTCATCTCTTCCTTGGCCTTTTCTAGCTGTGCTAGAAGCTCTTTGACATACTCATCATATGTTGTGGCCGTGGGTGTCATTGGAGGTGTTGTAGTCGTAGAGGCCTCTAGTTTCTGCCTCTTGGGATCCTGCCTCAACTCGACATTGACTAATTAATCTTTTAGATCCTGTGGTGGGGACCCCTGCTCCTAAATGCGGAGCTATCTCCTATATCTTCATTACCAAAAATTGCATCATGGACATTAACTTGCTAGTGTCCATGGTAGCTGCAGTAGGATCTTGTGTAGTCGAGGTGGTGATGGCATGAGACGTGAAGATTGATGGGAGGGGGTGCATTGGGGTCTTGCCCTTGCCTGATACTATCATGACTGCTTCACCCTCTAAGGCCTTGGTGCTGCTACTTGGCTCTCCTTTCCTCTAGGGCTCATGGTGGTTAGCTTTTCTGCACTAAAAGTCTCCTCTACTGACCTCTACATGGCATCGGCCATGTCTTCATCTTCCTTTCTTCTCAACTCTTTCCCCTCTTCCTCTACTTTTATTTTTCTCTCTTCTTCGCCCCTTCTTGACTCCTATTCCACCCTCTTCAGCTCAGCTGCTTCCTTCTCCCTTCTCTCCTCTTCAATCCTCTTGGACTCTCTTTGGGCTCTCTTCAACTCAGCCCGTTCCTCCTTGGTCATTCTTTCTTTTGTTTCCTTCGGTGGCTTAGATGGGGTTTTTTTCTTTGGTGCCCTAGGCTCTCTCTGGCTAGACTGTGTCTCTTGCTCCTCCCTATCACTTATAGTCCTCTCACTGGATTGCTCCTGCTCGGGGTGTGGCAATTAGTCAAGGGTTTCCCCTACTTTCTCTTCACCTCTTTCTACATCCTTCAAGGCCACTTGGATTACGGCCATCCCTACTCCACCAAACCTGATGGTGGATGCCTTAGAGAAAGACATTTTCATATAGCTAACCTCAATGTGGAGGCTGAGGACTCCCCACCTACTGCTACTACACTTATAGCCAAGGCTTTTGCTGAGTTTTCAATGGTTTTGTGTACGAAGGCATTTCAATCCACCTCATCTGGGGATCCAACTGCTGCAATGCTTTCCAAAAATGGTACCTCAATTCTATTCATAAGGGCGTTGTATCTTTGATTGGAGAAGAGGGCATAAACCATCTCTGCTTGCATTTTAATTTCATTGTTTGGAATATTTGGCAAGCTTATCCCATCAACTATGTGCATGGCAGCCTTGCTCACCCCCAACATGTTATACACATCCCTGCTTGGGTATTTCTCAATCCTACTAGCTAAACCCAGGGCCTTCTCCACCATTGCAGGGCTCAACTCCATCTCTACTTGGCAGGCTTCTTCTCCTCTTCTTACCATCACCGTGCCACAATATCTTTCAACATCAAAACTTCTCAGAAATTCTGTGCACTTGCAGTAATCGATAGCCTGCCTGACCTTCTCTACATACTTCTCTAGATTGCACTGGTCCACGAGTTTTTTTGCAACTAGATCCTCTATGATGGCACCTTCTAGGTTTAGGGTGTGCTTGAATGTGAACTAACTAAAACCCCTCGTTTCTACCATCAAGCCGTACTTTGCTTGCTCTTCCTCCATGAATAGGAGCTTGTCACCTTTATCTTGCCCTGCCATTTTAGGTTCCTGTCATATATCATAGCTCACCATTAGTTTTCTTGAGTCAACTTCCACAAGGAGGTAGATAAACATATATGAAAGCTCTTAAGAATGTGAAATGCTTAAGTATAGAGTAAAATTTCCGCTTCAAGTAGTCCACACGATTCAAAAATATCCATGATAAAATTTTCCACATTTTGAGTCTTGTCCTTTAAACATTGATTGATGTTTAAGGCATGTTTGTTTTCTTCTTTTCCAATTTTCTTTTTATGCTTTTTTCCTTTCCACCTTACCCCCTCCCTCACCCAGGAATGATTTGAACCCTTCCTAGGATTGGAGAGTGAAGGGTTAAGGGAAATGTAGCATGCGTGGGCGGGACATTACCTTGCAAAAGTTAGGCATAGAATTGTGGTTTATATTCCAACTGAGCATGGAGGTCCTTCCATATCGTGAGGTTTGATGCCTACATGTGTGATATAGGTGAGGACATCAATGATAAGATCACCAGAGTCAATCCTACTAGCAATGTGTAGCTCTTCTTTAGTAAGGACTCGATCTAGGTAAGGGTGGCTCATGACATGATCTTCCAATGATCAATTGTGGTGATGGACAATACCCTAAAAAAGGTAGGAGCTACGTAAGTGGGATCATACTCGGAGGTCTTAATGGTGCGTCATTGCTCAACGTTGGTCATGATTTGGCAACCTTCTTGTTCCACTAGAGTCAGAGAGCATAACCACTTGTAAGAAGGATGAGTCATTATTGGCTAGCTTGCTAAGTTTTGGCTCATGGCAGTGACTCTACTCTTGCTATAGGAGGTGATCAACCATTGTTTAAGGGCTAGCTTGCTCTCAAGATATCTCAGCATTGGCCATCAATTCCTTCGCAAAGACCATGGGGGTTTCTACTATCACGAATTCGTATTCCTCCCAGGTACATAGCAAGGAGTGGACATCCAACTTTAAGGATGCATCAAGTAGAACTAGGTGTAGCAAAGTAGGGTAAAAGTGGCATCTAAGCATTTGATGCAAGTGACCAGGTCATCTCCTATGTTTTCAGCTAGGTCTTTAGCCAACATGAGGATCAATCATCATTCGCAGGATGGCTTAAGATCCTGCTCGTAGGGGCATGGCCAAAATGAGCTAGAAAAGGGAGCTTCTAGTGGGGCCGAGGTGGGTCCTTAGGAGTAATGGCATCCTTAGGGACCATGGGTGGGCTTGTGGCTCAAAGGATGTGCTACACTCAGCTTGAGAAGTAGCTGGGTCACTAGGGTCCTTGAGGGTGGTCGAGTCAATCGGAGTTGACTATAGCTTTGGTCGATGGACTTGTTGTAGTGTTGGCAACTCAATGATTTTGGACTCTATGGGTTTAGTAGCTCTGGGCTTTGCACGCTTGGGTATAAGGGTCTCTTGGGGCCTTTCTTCCTTAAAACTATTGTTCGATCTTGTGTAGATGGGTTTGAGGGTGGCACTTGAGTATTTCCCTTAACAGTTTCGACTTTAGGCACCCATATCCAAGCATCGCCCTCGTAATAGCCCTACACTTGCAACAAGGTTTTGGGAACCCATCATGGCTTGACCATTCATCTTTGCCACATGTATTGCCTATTCTGTGGCCTCCTAGCTCTTGGGTGTGAGTTTCTAGCATTGTGAGGTCATGTGTACCTGCTTCTAGAAGGTGGGCCTTTGTACTTAGGCACCCATTTGAGGGTAGGCTCTCTAGTCTTTTTTGTGTTCTTGGTGGTTTGTTGCTATTTTGTCTAAGCGGGGTGTGAAAAATCATGAACCCCCTCCTTAGATGTGGTGGTGAGCTGCTCTACCGGTGGCTTTGTAGGCTTTGATGGAGCCACGCTACCCTTGCTGAAAGCCATGACTATACGTAAATTGTTGATGGCTAGATGAATGCATTGTGAGTGGTAGTTGACATTACAAAGTGTCTACTTTTTAAACGTAAGTCCTAACAACAATTTTGTACTTGCATCCTTCATATTCAGCAACACATAAAAGATCTTGGCAGGCTTTTAGACTCGATAGAGATAGCAACCTTGCACTTTTTCCAGAAGCACATATAATTAGCCCCCATATATGGGCTAAGTTTGGCATTAGTGGGTTGTAATTGTGGTCTACCCATTTGAACCCAATGACCATGAGTCAAGATATTAAAATCAACGCCCTCATCAATCAATGCATCAAATGTATGTGTTTTCTTGGCAGCGACAGTCATCTTCAATTTCTGTGATAGTGGCCACTCGTACCTTGACAGGGGATTCTAGCATGGGAGGCTTGTGCAATGGATGTGTGGGAGGGTAACACTTCCTAATTGTTAGAATATCAAGCTCTCGCTACTCTTTAGTTAGTCTATCTTTATGTGTGTGACTAAAATTAGATGGATACAGTTGTACATGTGTGTGACATTCAATAAGTTCGATGTAGTCACAGTGACTTAACCATAGTTAGTCTTGGTTAGTCATATCTATGTGTGTAAGTCTCTTTCAGTGAGTATGATGGAAGAATAATGGAAGAAGAACAACAATGAGCTAAGGTTCATCTTCCGCTCCACTCTGTCTCTCTTCCTCTCTTCCAACATGGTATTAGAGCCTGAACACCTAAAGCCTAAAGGCTTGGTAGTGGCCATTTGACATCAAGACATCAGATCTGAAGAAAATGTCATCAAAGGAGACTGTGCCTACAGCCCGTTTTTTTGTAGAAGCTATATCTTGCTAGAAAAAATGGTTTTTGGAGAAACGGCCTGCGAAACCTGACCGTTATGATGTGGTCTACAACTTTATAGAAGAAAGTTTTTTCAAATTCCTCACAGATTTTGAGATATTCAGCATAAACTTTTGCAGACTAGCTATTACTGCAATAAATAGCAGGTGACAACATCATTGCTTGACTGAGAGCTTGACCTAGAGCTCGTTGGGAGCTTAAAGAAGTGATTAAAGATTTGAAATAACAATGGTCTGCTGTATACAGACAACCTACAGCATGTATGCACCTCTAACATGAGCTTGGAGCTCTCAAACTTGTTCAGGAGTACCATTGAAGCATAGGTATATGCTGGGAAGTCATATGGACTTGATGTCATGCATTGGAGCTAGGATTTTATACTGAAAAATATTCAAATCTAGAATTTTTTAATGGCTGGAAACTGTCACTGAATGTAGGTGACAAGCATTGTCTCTTACTAAAGCATTACATGTCATTTTGGAGCTCTTGTCATTTGTATGACCTTACATATGTATGTTAAATGCTTGGAAGACTAAAGAGAGCATTGGATGCAACTGAGGATTGAAATCTGGAGATGAAACAAATGCCTTGACATCTACTTGGCTAGTCAGTTATAGTAAATGCAGTGTATGACATTGCCTCTCTACACTCCTGAAGAAAATAGCATCATTTATCACTCAAGATCTCAAAGGAGTTGATTTCTTGAATGTCATGAAGGCACTTGAATGTTAGATTGCAGGTTTTAGACTGCATATTCTCTTCACTACAGTAAGAATACATGAGACAGAGATATAGTACTTGCAGAGTCTATATACTGACTAAAATACCTACGGGTTATCCCACATGCTTATGGATGATTTTAAGGTTGTAAAGAGCTGAAATACCCTATTTCTTTGGTTCAAAAAATTATTGCAAAAAACCATTGTGATGTGCAGGAAACTATCCTGAACTGCAGGAAAAATATTCCTGAACTGCAAGAAACTATTCCTAAATTGCATAAAAACTGTCCTAAATTGTAGGAAATTGTCTTGATTTGCAGGAAACTGTCATGAATTGCAAGATACTATCCTGAATTGCAGAAAATTGGTCCTGAACTGTAGGAAAAGGAGTTAGATACTTACAAGTTGTATACGTCACTAAATACTTAAGCTGCAACAATGGCAAATGCTCAAGGCACTGACAATATCACTCAAATTATTGGAGAAAAGTTGGACAACAAAAAATTTGCTTTATGGAAGTTCCGTATGAATAATTTTTTGGTTGGCAGAGGTTATTGGGACTTATGTACAAGTGATGAGGCTGAACTTGAAATGCCTGAAAGGAATCCAACAAATGATCAGAATAGGGCTCATAAGCTATGGACTGAGAGAGCATGCAAGGTGTTACATTGGGTTTTCCTTATGTATGTTAGATGCTATGGTTATACAGATTACTAGATGTAGTTCCCCAAAGGATGCACGGGACATACTCATGAAGAGTTATGGAAATGTAACACATGCAAGAAAGATTCAGTTGAAGAAACAGCTCAATAAACATGTCTAGGAATGGCAGAAGCATTCAGGCCTACACTATAGAGATCAAGAACATAACGGATCAGCTTGCCACCATTAGATCTTTAGTATCTGAGGTTGATATGATTGCAATGACATTCAATGGACTTGGCAAAGAGTATAAAGCATTTGATACGTCTGTTTTTGTGAGAGCCAAATCCCCTGATTGAGATGAGCCAATTGCTTTGCTGCTACATGAGGAAGTTAAGCTTGGGTTGAATATAGGTTCTAATACATCTCAGAGCATGACACTATTCTTTACTCTAGCCAACGTGGCAGAGCCGGTAGAGGCATGGCTCTTTTCAAGGTCAAGGAGACACTCAAAACACTTATGGACAGCAATAGTAGAATGCCTGGCATGGCACAAATACACAAGGCCAGTGTGGATCTAGCAACTTTAGAGGTAGGGGAGATCACCCCATGGTAGAGGTTTTGGATCTGGTTCATGGCATTCGAATGATCAGTCAAACAGAGATAAGGACTGCCATTACTGTGGCAGATATGGACACATTGCAAATGATTGTTACAAGAAGCATGGAGATATGAAGGCAAAGGGCAAACAACATGGGCACTATGCATCTTCTAGCGGTGCTCATGATGAGCAGGTTGACAGATTGTTTGCCATACAGCATGTGTCTAAGAATGCATCTAGGCAGAATAGAGATGAGAGATGGTACATTGATTCAGGGGCTTCAAATCATATGACAGCCCATGGAGAATGGTTTGATAAGATGGTTGCAGGTTTGCACAGACATATTTGTACTGGGGATGACACCCAACATATTATTAATTTTAAAGGAGTGGTACCTTTGTTGATGCCTAATGGCAAGAAAAAGAGCATGCATGATGTACTACATGTACCTACAATAACCAAGAATATGTTGTCAGTTGGACAAATGGCAAAACAAAATCTACAGGTGAGATTTAATAGAGATGGATGATTTGTTGAAGAATATGGTAATGGCTGCAAATTGATTGCTAGAAGCCGAAGAGATGGCAGAATATTTACTATTGATGCGTTAATTCTAGAATTGAAAGCAGCCATGTTTGCACATAATGGTGGTGCTATATGGGATGTTGAGATATGGCATAAGCAAATTGGCCATGTAAATGTACAAAAGCTAAAATCTATGAGATTGTGCTTGGACTGCCTAAGCTTAGGTATCATGACTTTGGACATGTATGTGATGCATATCAGTTTGGAAAGCAGGCAAAGGTTTCCATTTACGAGACATATATAGAATAGCTCATGATCCTTGCAGTTGGTACATTCAAATGAATGGGCTCCGTCTCATAATGTTTCGTTTGGTGGTGCTTGTTACTATGTATCCTTCATTGATGATTTCAGCAAGGTACACTTGGCTTTACATACTAAAACATAAGGATGATGTGTTTGATGCATTCAAGGACTTCAAGAAGCATGCTGAAAATGAGTTGAGCTGTAAAATTTCATGTCTTAGATTAGATGGAGGTGGAGAATATGTCTCTAATTACTTTGACAGGTACCTTTCTAAATATGGGATCAGAAGATAGCTAACTTGTAGCTATACACCGCAACAAAATGGTGTAGCAGAAAGGAAAAATAGGGTATTGATGGAATCAGAAAGAGCTATGTTGAATGAGAAGAGTTTTCCAAATGGTTATTGGGCTGAAGCCGTAGTGACTGTTGTCTATGTGCTGAATAGAACCCCTACAGTAGGGATTCATGATGTAACTCCATATGGGAGGTTGTATGGTCATAAGTGTGATATTTCACACTTGAAGGTATTTGGCAGCATTGCATATGTGCATGTTCCTGATGAAAAGAGAAAGTAATTGGATTCTAAAGCTATCAAGAGTGTGTTCCTTGGTTAGGCATAAGACCGGAAAGCTTGCAAGTGTTATGTACCATCTACACATGAGACAGTGATTAGCAGAGATGTTGTTTTTTATGAGTTGGAATCGTAGCATGGTAATCCTATTGCAATGGCTACTAATGGATCAACCAGCACTAGTAATGCTCAAAATACACCTATAGTGACTACATCTATGAGTGGTCCTACACGTGATGGGTCACCTATAGTAAGTCATTGGTCAGGACGCTTGTGGAGTCGTACTCCTACGTCCACTGACACGAATATGTCAGTGAGAGGGAGATTGGATAAGGGAAAAGAAAAGATGCTTGAGGATGTGACAAATCCACTTACAACAGGATATGAGTCATCCAACAGTGACAATTTGGATAGTGAGTTAGGCATTCTGTCTATTATGACACCTCGAGCAAGGCAAAGTCATTATGTGCCGCCTCATGAGAGGCAAGCTCAGAGTGAGCCACAGTTACGGAGATCTGCGAGAGTCAGAAAACTAGTTGATAGGTTTACATACACTGGTTATTCAACCCACCATTATGCATATATGGCTAGTGTAACAAGTTACAAAGAACTTACAAAGTTTGATGATTCATTTACAAATAATAACTGGTGTGCTGCCATGGATGAGGAGTATGCAGCCCTGGCTGAAAATGAGACATGGGAATTGGTTGAGTTTCCTGAAGGCAAAATTCCCATTGGCAACAAATGGGTGTACAAAGTTAACTGCAAATTAGATGGTTCGTTAGAACGCTATAAGGCCAGGTTGGTTGCAAAAGGGTATGCGCAGTAGTATGGCCTTGATTATGACGAGACTTTTAGTCCAATGGCTAAAATGGCAACATTCAGAACTATGGCAGCATGCAAAGGCTAGAAATTATGACAAATGAACGTCAAGAATGCTTTCTTGAATAGTGATTTGGTTGAGGAAGTATATATGGAGCAACCTGAAGGCTATGTTTACCCGAACTTTGCTACACATGTATGTAAGCTGAAAAAGGCTTTATATGGGCTAAAACAAGCACCTAGAGCATGGAATGCTCGGATAAGTAGTTATTTATAGTAGCATGGATTTAGATTGGGTGATGCAGATCACAGCTTGTTCACGAAGAAGACAGATCATGGATATGTGTTTCTAGTGGTTTATGTAGATGATCTTATCATCACTATAGATGATGAAGATGACATTGCTGAAATTAAATCATGTTTACAGGCTGAATTCAGAGCCGAAGACCTTGGTGAGCTGAAGTATTTTCTTGGAATTGAGGTAGTCTCTACGCCTCAAGGTATGTGGCTGCTACAGAAGCAATATGCTCATGACATGTTACAGAAGTATGATATGACTGAACGCAAGCCTATGGAGACACCTCTTGATCAGAATGTCAAGTTGTAGATTGATGTTGGGAATGACATAGAGAATGTGACTATGTATCAACAGATGGTGGGCAACTCGATATACTTCGTCCTGACTTACGTTATGCAATGGGACTGATTAGTCAGTTCATGTAGAAGCCTCGCAAACCACATTTAGATGCAGTCAAGAGGATCATGAGATATATAAAGGGTACTACAGATTATGGGTTGTTTTATGCATATGAAAAATCCCTTGACTTGACAAGGTTTACTGATGCTGATTGGGCTGGTTGTGCCTATGACAGGAGGTCAACCAGTGGTTATGCATTTGGATTGGGTAGTAGTATGATCAGTTGGTAGAGTAAGAAACAAACTATTGTTGCATTGTCTAGTACAAAAGATGAGTACAGAGGAGCTACCTTAGCAACTTGCGAAGCAATGTGGTTGATGAAACTGCTGAAAGACTTGGGAATACAATTGGAAAGAAGAGTGATATTGCATTGTGATAACCTTAGCAGTGTTATGTTGGCTAGCAATCTTGTCTACCATGCTAGATCCAAACATATTGAGGTTCACTACTATTTCATAAGAGAAATGGTTCTTACAAAACAGATTGACTTGATTATTGTGAAGATTGAAGACCAGATAGCATATATATTTACCAAGTCTCTTAGTAAAGAAAAGTTCATATACTTCAGACAGCTACTTGGAGTTTATCATATGGTTTGAGCTTGAGGGGGAGTGTTAGAATAACAAGCTCCCACTACTCTTCAATTAGTCTATCTTTATGTGTGTGACCAGTATTAGCTAGATATAGCTGTACACGTGTGTGACGTTCAATAAGTCGATGCAGTCATTGACGTTAGTCTTGGTTAGTCATATCTACGTGTGTAAGTCTCTTTAAGTGAGTATGATGGAAGAATAATGGAAGAACAACAACAATGAGCTAAGGCTCATCTTCCGCTCCACTTTGTCCCTCTTCCTCTCTTCCAACACTAATGTGGCTCCCATTGAAGAAGCCTATGCCCTCTCCATTTGGGGTTTTGAGATCTATCTTGCTAGTCTCTTCTTTATTATCTTTGTTCATGGAATAACAGTCTTCATAATCATCATCTAAATTGTCCTCATCTGGCTGCTTGTCATCTCCTAAGCCTCAATGCTTGGTTTCTTTCTGATCGGTGACTAGGGCGGCCCAATGGTACATCAAGTTGAGATCATGCACCTTGGTCCACTTCCACTTACGTTCATTCATGAGATCCTTGAGAGGTTTCAAGTTAGCAACAGGGTTGCCACCTACCTTGCCTGTCAAGTACTCCAAGACCTCGTGGAGTTCTAGCCTATTGCTAGGGCAATGGAATGTGACAAGTTTGGATCAGCTACGTAAGAGCTTCTAGCCATCATGTAGAGTGGCACTATAGGCTCCTTCTTGGGCACTCTCAATTTCTCTACAGCTTGCTTGTATTGCTCTTCCTCATTTGAGAATGCAAGTACATGCATCCAATATCACTCATTCTTTGGGCAAGGGATATACTTTGTGAGTGGCCTGTAAGAGTTCCTTACTTGTGCTTCGCCCTTCAATATGACAAAGATGGCGTCCAAGTTGACTGAAGTGGTCTTCTAGGTGTCCACTATCTCCACTCGCACTACTTCCGTTTGGTTACCTAAGAAGATCAGACTGTTGCCCTAGTCCTCTATGACTCACGCATTTCTCATCGGCCTAGCAAGATATCATAATCCACTCCCTTCATGACAATGAAGCTCATAGAAAATTGCACACCTATGATCTTCAATAGCTAGTTCTTCAACACTCCAAATGGCCTAACCTTCATTCAATTGGCAAGTGTAACATTAAACCTAGCATTCTTGATAGGTAGGTGGGTTACCCCAAGCCTAAAGTACTACATGGCTAAGCACACCACTGACTCATGCCCCCGTGTCCACGATCCCTTAAGGGAGAGAGACAAAGTGGAGCAGAAGATGAGCCTCAGATCATTGTTGTTTTTCTTCCATTATCTTCCATCATATTAACTGAAAGAGACTTACACATATAGGTATAACTAACAAAGACTAATTGAGTCACTAACTACATCGACTTATTGAATGTCACACACGTGTACAACTATATCCTGCTAATGTCGGTCACACACATAAAGATAGACTGTCTGAAGAGTAGCAGGAGCTTGATATTCTAACACTTCCCCTCAAGCTCAAACCATCTGATAAACTCCAAGTAGCTGTCTGAAGAATATGAACTTTTCTTTATCAAGAGACTTGGTAAATATATTTGCTACCTGGTCTTTAGTCTTCACATGAATCAATTCAATCTTCCCTATAAGAACCATTTCTCTGAAGAAATGGTAGTGAACCTCAATATGTTTAGACCTAGCATGGTAGACATGATTGCTAGCCAACATAACACTGCTGAGGTTATCACAATGCAATCTCACTCTACTTTTCGGTTGTATTCCCAAGTCTTTTAGCAGTTTCATCAACCAAACTGCTTCGCAAGCTGCTAAGGCAGCTCCTTTATACTCAGCTTCTGCACTGGACAATGCAATAGTAGGTTGTTTCTTACTCTGCCAACTGATCATATTGCTACCCAATCCAAATTCATAACCACTAGTTGACCTCCTATCATAGGCACAACCAGCCCAATCAACATCAATAAACCCTATTAAGTCAAGGGATTTTCCATATGCATAAAACAACCCATAATCTATAGTACCCTTTACATATCTCATGATCCTCCTGACTGCATCTAAATGTTGTTTGCGAGGCTTCTCCATACATTGACCAATCAGCCCCACTGCATAACATAAGTCAGGATGGGTAATAGTCAAGTATATTAAGCTACCCACCATCTGTTGATACATGTCACATTCTCTATGTCATTTCCAACATCAATTTGTAGCTTGACATTTTGAACAAGAGGTGTCTCCATAGGCTTGCATTCAGCCATATGATACTTCTGTAACATGTCATGAGCATACCGCTTCTGTAGCAACCACAACCTTGAGGCGTAGAGACTACCTCAATTCCAAGAAAATACTTCAGCTCACCAAGGTCTTCGACTCTGAATTTAGCCTGTAAACATGATTTAATTTCAGCAATGTCATCTTCATCATCTCTAGTGATGATAAGATCATCTACATAAACCACTAGAAACACATATCCATGATCTGTCTTCTTTGTGAACAAGCTGTGATCTACATCACCCAATCTAAATTCATGTTGCTGTAAATAACTGTTGATCCAAGCATTTCATGCTCTAGGTGCCTATTTCAGCCCATATAAAGCCTTTTTCAGCTTATATACATGTGTAGGAAAGTTCGGATGAACATAGCCTTCAGGTTGCTCCATATATACTTCTTCAACCAAATCACCGTTCAAGAAAGTATTGTTAACATCCATTTGCCATAATTTCTAGCCTTTGCATGGTGCCAAAGCAATGACAATTCCGATTGTTGTCATTTTAGCCACTGGACTAAAATTCTTCTCATAGTCAAGGCCATACTGTTGCGTATACCCTTTTGCAACTAGCCTGGCCTTATAGCATTCTAACAAACCATATGATTCGCACTTAACCTTGTACACCCATTTGCAGCCAATGGGGACCTTACCTTCAGGCAACTCAACCAATTCCCATGTCTCATTTTTAGCCAAGGCTGCATACTCCTCATCCATGGCAACTTAGCCGCATCTAAGCTTGTGTACCACATCCTACCTTTATCACCTAAGCAGAGCCCAAATGGCCAAAAGGTTGCTAGGGCCGCCTCTAGACTATTCAATTGCAACTTTCTCCGGTTCCTGGCTTCAGCGAGCCGCCGGGTTAGGTCTTTGGGGGTGTTCAAGAATGTGTCCCAATTGGTCTGATTCCTAGAATCGAATGGGTGGTTCGACTTTTAGAGTCGAACATTCCCAACTGTGGTGGTCCGACTACTAAAGGTGGTCCGATCGGACAACTTGATCCCATTCCTACTGGATTCGATTGCTATGCCAAGTCCAATCATTGCCTATCTGATTGACACATATCCGAGTCCGATTGGGCAAATGGGGTGTCCGACTGGACAGGTGGTCCCGATCGGACAAAAGGGTTGGTCCGACTGCCAAGTGTGTCCAACTAGAAGGTCTAGTGGTCCGACTCTTGGCAGTCGGATGGTCCGATTCTTCCAATCGGACGGTTCGACTGCCCGACTCTGGGAATCAGACCAAGACACATTGGTCCATCGATTGCGACTCGACATCGCAATGCAATGCATTTCAGTCGATTTCTCCATGCATCAGTTGTGGCCACCTACACGACTTTCCAGATCAGAGGAAAATACACATCCAAGAAGGTTTGTATCTACATGGTATGGCCGAAAAACTCCGAATCAATGGGCTTGATCTCTCTATGGCCTACATATATATATATATATATATATATATATATATATATATATATCTCTCTCTCTCTCTCTCTCTCTCTCTCTCTCTCAAGCTCTCTCTTTCACTCTTAGTGTGCAGAAATAAGATCTTTCCCCCTGTCCTTGGGGTTTTAGGGACCTGTCTTACTCAGTCCTTGCCTCCCAACTCACCCTCCTTAGTCATTAGGCTTGGAAGTCCATCTTTCCCCATCTCTTTTCCAGGTTGTGCCCTATTTACAATAGCAAAATTTCTCATAATCTCTTGGTCCTATCCTACTTTAATGCAAACAAAAATCACAAGACAATGCTTGGGATGCATCAACCTACTCATTTACACATCGGAAACCCAAAATACTTGTTTTGCAGATTAAAATGAATAAATCTCCTATCTACCTCAAGCACTGGTTCGATGAAGAAACCTTACTTCCATGCTCTATTCGAAGTGCACGGTACTCAAGGATCGAATCCGTGGGTCCCGACAATGCAACCAAAATGAAGGGAGCTCTCTAGCTCAACCCCTGAGACCTACAGACTGCTTATTGCTCAAACGTTTCAAGCCGAGCAGCCATGGCTACGACGCGCTATCCCTACCCATGGGGCGTAGTAAGCTTACGTTGATGCTCAAATGAGCACCTTCCTCTCTCTTGCATGCTTGTAGCTCCACGATCCTTGAGGCAAGCTCAAGAATCCTCAATCCCTCTCTATCAAGCTCTATCCTCCATAGCTACGCGATACGAGAAAAGAGGAGTAGAAAAAGATGAAGAGAGGAGATGGGGTGCTTCTTCTCCTCAATTCCTCACTCTCACACACTCACTCCCTCACTCTCTCACACTCTCTCACTCAAGCGCTCACAAGAAGACAAGAGAAGAGAAGAAGAAGAAGAAGAAGAAGTGTTTTGCCACATGCCCAAGAATAAGCTCTCATTCATCTTTTGATCTTTATATACAAAGCCCTCAATCCCATTTGGGCGGTCATCCCCTTTTTACATGGCCGGAGGCCCTGTTTTCCATTGTCCTCCTATCTTCCTAGCTTCCTTCCTACCGCCCATCTACCTTTACAATTTTCACAGGTGGGAACCCGGCACTCTTAAAATAAATCATGGTACGCCTTGCGCTTTTTTACAAAAATATTGACTTGCACTTTTTCTTGGCATGCCTTGGTCTTCTGTTTCACTTTTTCCTTGGCCTTGTCCTCTACTTTAGAGTTTCCCAATGTTCCACCTTGTTCGTCTAAGGGTTTTAAAAAAGCCTAGGAAGCCTCACTTGGATGCAATGAGGAGGATCTTGAGATATGTGAAGACTACATTAGATTATGGTCTATTCTATGAGCATGGTAAGCCTTTAGAGATTATAGGATATACAGATGCTAACTAGGCAAGAAGTGCCTATGATAGGAGATCTACTAGTGGGTATGCAATTTCCTTTGGTAGTAGTATGGTCAGAGTATAGAGGTGTTGCACTTGCTGCATGTGAGGCAGCATGGCTCATGAAGCTTCTTGATGATTTGGGGATGCAAAAAATCAGGCATGTCACACTCTATTGTGCCAACATGAGTAATGTATTCCTAGCTAGTAATCCTGTCTATCATGCTAGGACTAAGCACATTGAGGTACATTATCACTTTATCAGAGAAAAAGTGATTGCAGGTGACATTGATTTGGTCCATCTGAGGATAGAAGACCAAGTTGTAGATATCTTTACCAAGTCATTGGGTAAATATGAGTGTGTGCATTTCAGAGAGCTACTTGGAGTGAAGTACCACACTTGAGCTTGAGGAGGAGTGTTGAGATTCAAACTCATGTACCTTTGGTTTGGTTTGTTTTGGTTATATTAGTTGAATAAGTTTTGGGTCACACTGACTCAACTATGGTTATATCTAGGTCACTTTACTTGTGTATGTTTGGTTGTATGTACACAGTTAGTGTGTGGAAGATAACAAAAGTTGGATAGGGAGCATGTTTGCTCTCCTTCTTGCCTAACTTTTGTCCCTCTCTCTCTCTTTGTTTCATGGTATCAGAGCTCTCAATCTATCACACCATCCCATCTGTTTGTTCATAGTAATTCCTCCACTAGGAACACAGAGTCTTCTGCCCACCCACATCTCAAATATTGAGATGATAACTCTTATATTGCATAGTTTTGATATTGAAGCCAAGAGGCGGACTGATGTCTCTTGTATCCTTGCCATTGATCTATTTGATGATAGTGGTCTTCCGAGCATTATCAAGGCCTACTATTAGGAGCAATTGTTAGCTCCTAAACCCGCACATGCTGCAAATTTGACCCAACAAATTCAACAATGCAAATTTTGGGATGCTATAAAGGAAAATTTGAGGGTTGCTCTAAAGGGAAATCCTAATGTGGTTCTGGCATTAGTGTAGCTGGTTTTGAATGATGTTGCTACTTATGACAAGCCTTCAAAATCAAGTGGACCCAATGGGTCAATCCATTTCAGCTTAGAATTGAGTCGACCAGAAAACAAGGATTTAGCACCAACAGTACAGCTATTGGAGACAATGAAGAAAGATATTAATGCTATATCACACAGAGGTCCAATATCCTGGGAAAATCTTATCCAACTATCAGGACAATCTGCACTGAAGAGGACTTTTATAAATGCTACTATAAGAAAATGTGAAGGCAATGTAGAGCAAGTCAAAATCTATATATTGTATGGATCCAATGGTCAATTGAGACAAAAAAAATGAAATTGTTCTGGTTGAGATACTCTATCAGTTCGTTTTGGCCCTAGCCTATGATTAGTTGAGAATACCAACAGTTTGCATGTTGGACAAGTACAACTGGTTAGATATGTGCATGTCGCATACACATTCTTGGGAACAAAGCACATGTATTGGCTAAGAATGCAATAGTATTTATTGCTGCAAATTTTCAATATAAATTGGTTGCAGTACAAGTCATTGAAGTGCATTGCCTGCTACTGGCATTTTGGGGGAATTGACTTTACACATCAAATCTTGTTTTGCAAAGCTAAAGACTTTGAAATGGCAAATAGAGGAGAGAATGATACTATCACCCAGATAGTAGGTGAGAAGTTGGACTGCAACTACTTTGTTTTATGGAAGTTCAAGATGTCAAACTTTTTGATTGGAAGAGGCTATTGGGATCTAGCCATAGGTCTTGAAGATGAGCCCAAGCTACCAAATGATAGACCTCCAACACAGGATCAATTGAAGACACATAAGACATGGTTGGAAAAGGCTAGCAAGGTCTTGCATTGGATGTCCTTATGTGTGTCAACACAAAAGCTATGCAAATTGCAAATTGTACATCACCAAAAGTTGCTTGGGACTTGTTGATGAAGAATTATGGCCATGTCACTCATGCAAGAAAGACATAATTGAAGGAAAAATTCAGCCACATATCCAGGAATGGAAGGCCTATTGAAGACTATGTGAGTGAGATTAGAGCCATTGCAAAGCAACTAGGCTCAATTGGAGCTGAAGTTGAGGATGATGATTTGGTGGCCACTACCTTCCATGGTCTTGGAGAGGAGTACAAGCAGTTTGACACTTCCATATCAATGTGTAAGGAATAGCCTGACTTTGATGAACTTGTGTCACTTCTTTTGCATGAAGAAGTGAAGCTTGGACTCAATACAAGTTCTAGTGGGTCTAAGAACAGCAGGGACAATGTCTTCTACTCAAATCAAAGGGATAGAGGTGGAAGAGGAAGGTCAAACTTTAGAGGAAGAGGGGCTAGAAACGCATATGCAACTCGTGGATAGCAAGGTAATGGATGGCAAAATAGGCAACCTCAAGCAAATAGAGGTGCCTCTAATTCTCATGGAAGAGGGGGTTACTCATCTAGAGGAAGAGGTACTTGGCGCAACAGCCCCAAATGAGCCATGGACAGCAATCAAATGCAGATAAGGATTGTCATTATGGTGGCAAATATAGGCATGTAGCTAAAGATTGCTACAAGAAGTAGAATGATCATAGATAGCAAGAGGAAGGAAACATGGTAATTATGCCTCTTCTAGTGGTATGCATAAGAATTACAGGTTGTTTGCTATGCAACATGTGAAGAAGGGGTTATCTACACAAGGCAAAGCAAATGATGTATGGTATATAGACTCAGGGGCATCTAACCACATGACTCCTCATGGAGAGTGGTTTGACACTTTGGTAGAAGGTGCTCATGGATATGTTTGCACAGGGGATGATAGGCAGCATGACATTAAACAAATAGGTACCATTCCCTTGATAATGCACAGTGACAAGAAAAAGAGTCTATGATGTGTTACATGTACCCTCCATTACCAAAAACTTGCTTTTTGTGGGACAAATGGCTAAACATTATCTACAAGTTAGATTCAATAGAGATGGATGCTACATTGAAGAGTATAGTCAATGAGGCAAACTCATTGCTAAAGGCAAAAGAAATGGCAGGATGTTTACATTGGATACAAAAATTCCAACCTTGAATGCTACTATGTATTCACATGACAATGTTGAAAATAATAAGGGACATTGAGATATGGCATAAAAGGATTGGTCATGTAAATGCCCAAAAGCTGAAAAATATGCAACATAAGCAAGTTGTACTTGGACTCCCTAAGTTCAAGCATGTGGAATTGGGATATGTATGTCAATCATGTCAATTTGGGAAGCAAGCAAGGCTTCCATTTATGAGGCATGTAAGCACCACTACTAGACCATTACATATCGTACATTCTAATGTATGGGGACCCTCACAAAATGCATCTCTTGGGGGATCACGATGTCGGAGGGGTTCTTGTTGAAAGGTCGTATCCACTGGGGATCAAAGATAGAAGGAAGTAGAGATAGGAGATGGAAGAGAAGAAAAAGAGTAGACAAGAGGTAAACATGATAAAGACAAAGCACAATGAATCGTATCAATATGTATTGATAGAACGTGAAATCCCTTGTTTGGCACTACTCAGAAGCAATCTCCAAGCATTAGATCTCTTGGAGCTCCCTCGTAGATCAAAAACGTGCATCAAAACAATAACTTCCTCTCTACTGCTTAGAACCCAAATCTAATGGCTCCATTGGCTCCGAAAGGGGGGTAAAACATCAGGATACTTGCCTAGAATCTCCCAATTCACTCATTCTTCTTCTTTCAATTCAAAGTGTTGTTTTTAGCCTGTCAACAACGATCGCGACACGCGTGATTTTGCCCATCTTTCTTTTTTATGAAAAATCCCAAAATTGGCCGAAAAAGTAATTTGTTTTTTGCATGCCATCCTAATCTAGAAGCTTTCCTAACTTTTTAGGATTTTTACAATAAATAATATCAAAAATAGACTAAAATTGTTTAAAAATATAGTATTTTTAAACCATCCATGCCATGGATACCAGAACTAATGACTAAGATCACATTGACTCTCTACATAAATAAGGAAGTCGAATGATGATGCATTCCAAAGTTTTTCACACTGTACCCACGTAGTGGCACGACAACGCTACTATGTGCCATGCATAGATAACTATAGTAGGCACACATGGTTGTATGTGCTACAGCACAAGAGTGGTGTCATGGATGATTTTCAAGACTTCAAGAGACATGTGGAGAAAGAATTATCTTATTACATCTCATGCTTGACATCTGATAGTGGCAGAGAATATGTCTCTAAAGACTTTGATCACTTCTTGGTTGCCCATGGAATAAAGAGGCAATTGACATGTAGGTACACACCACAACAAAATGGTGTGCCCTCAGGGGGTTCACTATATATATATCCTCTATATTATGTGCATTCATGGCCTATTTGTAAATACCCTAATTTGTGTTTTTATCATGAATAAAACACAACCCTTTTTTACTCAATCTGTAAGTAACCCCTTTATATGGCACCCTTTTGTATGTAAAACATATATAAAAATTGTGTTGTAAAAACCGCTTTTTTAAAGCTCACGTTACACATACATATATTCATGAGTGACCCCCCTGAGGGTGTGGCAGAAAGGAAAAACAAGGTGATCATGGAATCGGCTAGAGCCATGTTGAATGAGAAGAGCCTACCAAATGCATATTGGGCAAAGGCTATAATGACTATTGTGTATATCATGAATCATACACCAACAACAAGGATACATGAGGTGACTCCTCATTAGAGGCTTTATGGGATTAAGCCTGACATTAGCCATCTTAAGGTCTTTGGATGTTTGGCATATGTACATGTTCCAAATGAGAAGAGGAAGAAGCTTGATCCAAAGGTAGAAAAGGCCATCTTTATTGGGTATGCACAAGATAAGAAGGCTTACAAATGCTACAATCCTTCTACTCATGAGACATTGGTCTCAAGAGATGTAGTATTCGATGAGCTGAATTCATGGCATGAGAAGAAGACCATCTTGATGGATGATGATGATGTTTTTCATGAGACTTATGTACATGCAGGTACAAATTATGAGAGTGCAGAAATTTTTGGGCCTTCTAAAGATGCTACTACATCAATTAGTCTTGGGATAGGTAGATTAAGGAGATCAGCATCTTTATCCACCACTGGCATGGATATGTCAATGAGGGGGATAAATGCGGATAAAGACAAAGGCAAACTTGATGATGTTACAGGGCCACTCACTTCTAGTTATGATTCACCGAGCACTGACAACTTGGATAGTGAGTTTGGCATTCCATCAGTTGTGACTCCTTGTGTGAGGCATAGATATGTACCACCTCATAAGAGGAGATTCTCATACTACACCTTAGTTGAGGAGATTAGAAAGAGTCAGAAAGCCTATGGATAGGCTTACATTCAGTGGCTACACAGTGAGGCACTTTGCATGTATGGCAAAAGTCACTAGCTTCACGGAGCCCACAAAGTTTTCTGAAGCTATTTTGGATGATCATTGGTGTAAGGAAATGGATGAGGAATATTCAACATAGGCTGAAAATGACACTTGGGATTTGGTTGATTTGCTTGAAGTCAAAATGCCTATTGGTTGCAAATGGGTATATAAGGTGAAGTGCAAATCAGATGGCACATTGGAAAGAGACAAGGCAAGACTTGTGGCAAAAGTGTATGCACAACAATATGGTCTTGATTATAAGGAGACATTCAGCCCCGTTGCTAAAATGGAAACCGTGAGAACAATGATTGCATTGGCAGCATCTAGAGGATGGAGTATGTATTAGATGGATGTGAAGAATTCTCTCCTCAATGGTGATTTGGTTGAGGAAGTATACATGGATCAGCCTGAGGGCTATGTACATCCTCATGTTCCTACACGTGTGTATAGATTGAAGAAAGCATTGTATGGGTTGAAGCAAGCACCTAGAGCTTGGAATGCTAAGATAAGTGCATGCTTACAAAAGCTTAGTTTCACTATGGGCAAGGTTGATCATATCCTATTCATAAAGAAGACAAGGGCTGGTGATGTGATATTAGTCATCTATGTGGATGACTTGATCATTACAGGTGTGTGATGCTACCACAGGAATTGGAGAGATGAAGGAAATATTACATGCTAAATTTTAGGTCAAAGATTTGGGTGAATTGAAGTATTTCCTTGGGATTGAGGTTGTTTCTACACCTCATGGTACTTGGTTGTTGCAAAAGAAATATCCACAAGACATGTTAACCAAGTATGGTATGTTGGATTGCAAGCCTTTGGTGAGCACTCCATTGGAGCAAAATGCTAAGCTACTTGCATATGTTGGGCATGAGATTGAGAATGTCACTATGTATAGACAAATGGTGGGTAGCTTAATTTACCTTACCATTACTAGACCGGACCTTAGCTATTCAATTGGAGTGATTAGCCAATTCGAGCAAAAGCCTAGGAAGCATCACTTGGATGCAGTGAGGAAGATCTTGAGATATGTGAAGGCTACATCAGATTATGGTCTATTCTATGAGCATGGTAAAGCCTTGGGAGCTTAGAGGATATATAGATGCTGACTGGGCAGGAAGTGCCTATGATAGGAGATCTAGTAGTGGGTATGCAGTTTCCCTTGGTAGTAGTATGGCCAGCTGGAGCAGTAAGAAGCAACCTACAATTGCACTCTCTAGTACTGAGGCAGAGTATAGAGGTGTTGCACTTGATGCATGTCAGGCAGCATGGCTCATGAAGCTTCTTGATGATTTGGGGATGCAAAAAGTCAGGCATGTCACTCTCTATTGTGCCAACATGAGTAATGTGCTCCCTACTAATCATGTCTATCATGCTAGGACTAAGCACATTGAGGTACATTATCACTTTATCAGAGAAAAAGTGATTACAAGTGACATTGATTTGGTACATGTGAGGACAGAAGACCAAGTTGTAGATATCTTTACCAAGTCATTAGGTAAAGATAAGTTTGTGCATTTCAGAGAGCTACTTGGAGTGAAGTACCACACTTGAGCTTGAGGGGGAGTGTTGAGATTCAAACTCATGTACCTTTGGTTTAGTTTGGTTATCTTAGTTGAATACGTTTTGGGTCACACTGACTCAACCACAATTACATCTAGGTCACTCTACTTGTGTATGTTTGGTTGTATATACACAGTTAATGTGTGGAAGATAATAGAAGTTGAATAGGGAGCATGTCTGCTCTCCTTCTTGCCTAATTTTTGTCCCTCTGTCTCTGTTTTGTTTCATGGTCTACATTCTTTGTTAGGTAGACAAACCATTCCGTTGGTCTACCTTCTCTATTCTCTTTCCTATCACCCAATCCTACTCTATTTCACAGTTACTCCAAGCCCTATTGAGATGCCTAAAAGTCTAAATATCTTATCATCCTATATTCTTTTACACCCTACTTGAAGCAACCGATTGGGAGGTGGGTTGATCAAAGTTTGGATCCCTCTTTTGGGTGGGCTTATCATTGATCTAATGCTTAGTAAAGTGTTTGTAGATAGTCCCAAAAGCATCGCATTTAGATAGGGTCATTATGAAGAGTCCCATTAGTGTTATTAGCAAACCAATTTAGGATCATGTCCCTTTTGTTGAAAATTAGTTTCATCTCTTGGAGTCTCCCCTCAACAAAGAGCCATCCTAGTGCATCTACTAAAACAGAAAATAGGAGAGGGGCGGAAGGGATCTCTAGTTAATTAATTTTTCAAGTAGGGAGAAATCAAATATTTTTGCATTAACTACTTACCTTGGCACTTGCATTTCCAAATAGGAAGCCAATACACCTAAATGAATCTTCTCCCCCAACCCTAGATCATGGAGAGATTGGAAGATGAAACCTCTACATGCAAAGCAAGGATTGCTAAAGTTAGGAAAAAAGTAGTTCCCAAACCAATGTTGAAATCCTTGATAGTGATATCATTGAATTGAATATTAGTGATACTATTGATACCCTAGCTTCTAACAAGATCCCTAGATTGAATAGCCTTCCAAGTGAGCTCTTCGAGGAATTTAAGCAATTTCTAGTTTCATATGTTCATGATGATTTGGAGAGAATCCAAAAGATTTGGAGCCCTTCCCATAGGCATCAATTAGGGTATCATAAAGCTTATTTACAAAAGAGATGGAAAGGGCAACTTGATTAATTGGAAGCCATTCACCTATCTTACATCAACCTATAGAAAGCCTTGGGTAAAAGATGCTCCCTACATCGTAAACTACATGCACACACTAGAATAGGCACTCTCCCCACATCGCAAACTATGTGCACCCACAAGAATAGGCTCTCTATTCACTTACACACATTTAAGGTTTCTTCTACAACCTTTGCATCTGTTGCATGTATTTTAGTTTAGACTTGGGTGATATTACAAGTTGCATGGAAGTGAGCCCGGTTATCATTTTATTTTAGGGAAATATAATGTTGTTACATCCACACATAATAGATTAATAAATTGCAAATGCACTTTATGGATGATGTGGTGCTCTAAATAATAGATTGAACTCCTTAACAAACAAGATATACCATGGACTAGTGCATGCAAGAAAAATTTGGAAGCTCAGCTTAATGTTTTTACTCTGCTTGCCCTTTATCACCACCTAAATACTTGGATACTCACCACAACTACATGAGAGAACCTGTCTACAAGGACCGGCAATCCTTATCAACACAACTAGGTGGGGAGTTTCCACCACGCTCCAATCCTATACCTTGATCTTGAGCACCACTACTACATAGGCTTGCATCCAGCGTGACTGATTGGTCGAGCCACCCTTACTTTAGGTCTTGAGTTGAAGTAGGGATGAAAACATCAACAAAGAAGTTCCTTACTATGAGTAGGTTTCCAACATTATCATTAGCTTTATTGCCATGACTTCTTGTGGGTAGAAGAGTTGTCTTTCTTTCGTCTTTCTTTCTAAGAATGGGAAGCATCACCTTGGCGGGCTTATCTACTTTCTTTGCTCACCATGAACTAGTATAAAGACGAATTCTTTCGAAGTCCTCTACTTCAAATCGTCTAAGTTATTGTTTGGTTTGTATAAGCCTCTCTTGAAGTCCTAAATTACCTTTCTCTATTTCATTTTCCAACCCCAACAACTTGCTCGAATGTTCAACTCCTTTTCTCACTATGAACTTGCGAATTGCTCTGCATTGACTTTTCGACTTTCTTGTGATCGACTACACCACAATTGACAGCCTCTAAGTATTCCATCTCCATGGCGTGCCCTATGCTTTTCCTCTACCAGTGTTGCTCCTAAGCCATGCTTGACTAATATACCCCCATGCATACATAGAGGAAGGAGAGTGTAGCCATGTGTGCCACCAGTGTTGAAAGCTAGTAGATGGACTTTAAAACGGTTAGGATACTAGGGCCTATAAAATGATGACCCCAAAGAGTCGATTTAAAGTAACTTCGAAGGACTAATAGCATGACAAAGCGTAATGGGTGAGTGGCTAACACGGAAAGAAAGGAGCGTTTTAATTGGCCACCGAGGTACGAAACCCATAACTCTTCTAGCCCTTCCCAGTGAACTTTTCAATGCTCCTTCTTGCCTATCATGCTATAGAAGGCTTTTATCGCATAATGCATTTCCCTATTTTGGCTTTGATTACGAACAAAAGTGCATCAAATCTCTTTTTTTTTCTTCTTTTCTAATGGTGGGGCCCATGCAAGGAGGGTAGATGTCAAGAGGTTTTGTGCACTAGGGTCAAGTCCAAGGAATCAACATTTGAGCTCTTGCCATTGCACTTTTTGCCCCACGAGTTGCAACGATCAACCACCTTCATCTAGGAACATTTGCAAGCTTTTCTCCGAGGCACCTAGGGTAAAGCAGCCAATGCAGTGGTTCTCCCAAAAAGAAGAGCACACGCCACCCCATCTGAGTGGCAGTTCTACCGAAAAAAGGTGGTTTTTTAAAGCTACCTAACATTGTAATGTAAAGTGTTCTAAATTAAAGACGAGTGTAATGTAAGGAGAGCACTTGAGCCATGTACATAAGACCTTAAAGCAACACATCCTTCAATGTCACTCTATTGGCCCCTTGTTGTCACTCTTTTATGAACCCTTCGTTTTCTCTCGATAAAAGTGATCAAAATGGCCCAAAGTTTTTGAATTGAGTTCCATATGATATACACAGTTTGACCATTAAGAAAATATTTATGGAAAAAGGGTATAATGGAGGATTGTTAGATACACTCTATTGGTCCCCCTCTACCCTAGAGGCTTTCCCAAAGCAGGCTTAGGACTACACGTGGGTTTTTGAATTTGCGAGAGCGTCCTTCGAAGTTCGCACTAATGTCAAAGTGGAGGAGGGCCGAGCCTCGTGTCTATGGTAAGGGGGGGTCTTTAAGGAGGGGAGAGTGGTGATCGACGGCCCCCTTTTTGCCCCCATCACATCCTATCATCTGGGCCATCGATCGCGTTGACTGTGAAATTCGAACGGATATTCGTCTTGTCGCCCAAGTGCCCGGCTCCGCGCGTGCCCTGCTCCGAATGTGCCCGGCTTTGGAAGTGCCCGGCCCAAAATGTGCCCGGCTCCAAATGTGCCCGGCCCCGAGCGTGCCCGGCCTCAAAAGTGCCCGGATCCTGGGGTGCCCGGCCCCGGGCGTGCCCGATCTCGGAAGTGCCCGGATCTTGGGGTGCCCGGCCTTGGGCACAGTGGTGCCGTGAGCTTTGCATGTGGCAAAAAAGCTAGCCATTCTCATGGCTTTCGCTTACAGGTTCTGGATTTTCATGGTTGTGATCTACTTGCAGGGATCTCTCTTTCAACTCTCTTTCTGGCGAGATACCCTTCTCCATTTCCAAGCTGAAACAGCTTGAGCATCTGTGAGCCCCGTGATTATATCTGCACAACTATAGTGTTGATTGGCTCATTCTTTCTTACGTTCATCTTGTTCTCTCTGAACAGGGTCTTGAAAAATAACATGATCGCGGGTCCTATCCCTTCGACCTTATTGCAACTTCCCAATCTGAAGATACTGTGAGTTACTTTCTCAGGCGTTTAGAATACGACGGTGATCTTATCATTGGGCATTTAGAATACGACGGTGATCTTATCTCTATCTTGGTGGTGCAAAGGCCTGAGAAACAATTATCTATCTGGAACTCTTTCGGCCGATATGTACAGGCTCACGGGACTATGGTACTTGTAAGGGTCAGCTCTCTCTGCCTGGAAAAGCTTTAGTCCTGGGATTAGAGGTGGTGCAAGCACGAATTCTCCTATATCATGGACATTGACGATGGAGCAACAGAAGGGTGGTGCGCGCAAACTCTGGAGCAAGGAGTGTTGACCCTCAGTATCGACGGTCTGCGAGACGAGAATTTGCTCAGGTGAGTTCCTCTACAGCTTTGCGATCTGTGTTGCACCTGGCATAGAATAAAGAATTCCACTTAATTGCAGTAATTGCAGGGTATGTCATCCATGCTGCACAGCATGGTTTAGGGCTTTTGTGTCCAGGTGTGTTGTGGAGTTCGTCCAAGTGCATGTTTCAAATTAAACGTGTGTTTGCTGGCTCCAATAGAATGAAGCTGGGCAAAAGACCCAGATCACAAGGGCAGCAAGCCATGCACATGGCATCAACACCCCCCCAGACACCCCAAGCACGCTCACCAATGAAGCTCCGATCACAAGGGCAGCAATCATCATCTCCTAAGCAAGCCATGCATGTGGCCTCACCATCTCACGACGTACCCCAAGTCCCCTCGCCAAGGAAGCTTCGATTGCAAGGGCAGCAATCACTATCTCCCAAGCAAGCCATGCATGTGGCCTCACCATCTCCCGATGTACCCCAAGTCCCCTTGCCAAGGAAGCTCCGATCGCAAGGGCAAGAAGCCATGCACGTGGCATCACCATCTCCTCAGCCAGCCATGCATGCAGCATCACCATCCCCCGAAACACCCCAAGTGCCATTGCCAAGGAAGCTCCGATCGCAAGGGGAACAAGCCATGCACGTGCCATCACCACTCTCCCCTCAGCCAGCCATGCATGTGGCATCGCCATCTCCTGAGACACCCCACGTGCCCTCACCAAGGAAGCTCCGCTCTGGCAAGTTTGTTCCTATGCGCAAATTTGTGGTGCCGCCGGCTCCCAGAAAGCAAGCAAAGGCGCAACAATCTCCAACCAAGAAACAACTGCCATTTGTTCACATCAATCGGATGCTTTCAAGGGAGTTCACTAGTAAGTTTTTATTTTTCGCATATAAGTGGTTTCAATTTATTTTTGCACCGAGGTTTAATTGCATTGCCTAAACAACAGTTAACCACGATGCAGGTACGGAAGAGCCTGCAGACGATCTTGCCCAAGAAGAGGATCCTTTCCTTGACAGGCCTTCGGCTTATCTTGCCGATGAGGAAGATCAAGCCGCTGCCAGGTCTGCCGATGATATTCGTGATGAAGAACATCAAGTCCCTGCTGCTGACTCATTGGCCGGTTCGGGGTTGGCACCAAGTGAGTACATTGCATGCCCATTTGGGATGATTTTAAAAACGTATACTATGGATTTCTTGTTGTTCTTGTCTGCAGATCAGAAACTGGCGTCAGAAAATATTGTGTATGAATGCTGTCATCAAGTCAGATTGAATTCTGAACATTGTTGTTGTGCCATTTGATGCTTTGCCAGGCGAAACGACGACAAGTGCAGACACACATGGCATTGACCGAGGTGGTCCTAGAGTACGCCCTGGGCCTGTGCACCCCACGGATGATGGTATCGTCCGAGCCTTCGAGATTGTCTTTGACAAGAATGGTCGATTGGCTCGCCGGTGCACTTGTGACCAGTTCTGCAGCAAGCGCACACACTTCTACTATCGACGCTCAGCCATGGAGGAACATTTAAAAGCTGTGCATGGCCTGAACATTGCAGTCCCTGCTAGAGGTAGAATAGGGCCTACTGATGCACGTGTATACGGCACCCACATGGAGTACGAGGAGCATCGTAGCCGCCAGAGATTCGAGGATGTGGAATTCAAGTGGCAGAAAAATAGAAAAAAGCATGAGACTGATTCAATGGTCAAAGGATGGAGGATATACAGTGAGTTGCCAGATTCTCAAAGGATGGGAGGCCCGGAGCAATGGGTGGACGCGTACGTGGCAGAACAGATGAAAAGATACGATGCAAAGAAGGATGATCACATAAAGAGGATCCGTGCTCGCATTGCTATAGGATTCGATAGATATGTAAGTGTATCTCTGTTCTTCAGTTTTTCTGCAGTTGACTTTGCTGGTTTCCATTGATTTTTCTGCAGTTGACTTACTTTTCTGCGCTGCCAACAGCGGAGGACCGCAAGCATAGATGTTGGGGGCCCAGCTCGGACGCAGTCATCGCACCATGCACAGTCGATAGATGCCGCAGATCAGGAGGATGCTGCTGCAGAATACATTGTTGCGGACACACCCATAGAGCTCTTATCGCCAGAGGGGCCTTCATTGTCGATCGCATCTTACGACATTACTGTTTTGCCCGGTCGTGTGCTATATGCATTTTCTGATGGTGACAGGGACACACGCAGGATCATGTTCGTATACGATTTATTCTTCTTGTGGATACCTATTTGCCTGCTTCTTTGATTTAACACTTTGATTATGTTGTGCAGATATCGATTCAAGTCAACACACCTCCAACTGGAGTTGCCAGTACAAGGGGACTTCTTTGAACAATTGAAAGATCCCGCACAGCAGGCCAGCACCTTGGACATGAACTTCTTTGCGCTGTGGATGGAGTTCAGCCTTCAGGAGGAAATAAGCTGCAAATTCTGGATTGTTGATCCCTTGTGGGTTGGCTTGGCAGGCACTGCATCTACAAAGTCGAGCTTGGCCAACTTTATATCTCCGATTGATGAGCTATGTGACATTGTGTTTTTACCCCTGGTCATGAGCGATCATTGGACATTGTTTGTGTGCTTCAACTGTTCGGGGCATGGGGTGACTCAGTTGCATCAGAAGCCGGGCTGCTATTCTTGGATCCTATGAACAAGCCACCCACTCCATTGATGTGTGAGATGGTTAAGCTGGCCGTGGAGCAGATATGGGCTGCGGAGCGTTGCCATGAAACCATACTAAGCAACCCTCCTGTGCAGGCGGTGATACCGTGCCAACTGAACGCCGTTGATTGCGGGTATTATGTGATGCATTGCATGCGCTTGCTAGTGGAGGCTTGTTTGCAGGGAGTGGTTACAGCATCTTTTGTGAGTATATTTAATACATGCACTAATATGGATTGATTTAGGTCGGCTCAATCTAATCTGAATCCTTATCTTCATGCAGCTGACAAAGCGATGGTTCAAGCATGATGATGTTGTGCAGATGAGGAGGACCTTGAGTCAGTGGGTTTCTCGCGTGGCTGGCAATGTCTGAGTGGGTGTTGATCTCCAGCCATAGTTTCATGGGATGTTTTTGAACTGTGGACCTAGGGATGGGTAGAATGCATTGTACATGTTAGGCCATTCTGGCGAGGCTCTTGTAAAGACTTCATGTTTGCATCAACAACAGTTGACTGTGCATCCGCTTTCTCTTGAGGCGGATCAATTTTGGCTTTGTAAACTGTCAGCTTCCATTGACACGTTCATGTGGCTTGTAAACTGTTGACACTCATTAAGAAGATTACATATTTCTATTTGCAGCTTTGATGTCTACCCTGAGTTAATTTTGCAATTCATGGTAAATTTTGACTACGTCATTTGGGGCTGTGACACGTCTATGCAAAAGTGGTCTCCATTTGAAAAAGGTGCTAGCATACGTATGTTAATAGGTTAAAACAACACGTTGTAAACATGATCCAATCTTTTAACTAAGAGTCTACCAAAATGGCAACAAGTATGAAACGTGTTTGGCAAATAGGAAATATACAACTGTTCAGGGCACCAAAATAGACATCATGCATAATAAATGGATATCCTAGCTCTCGCATGGCCAGAGGCAAACCTTTCAGAAAAAGATTTGTTTGTAAAATCATGATCTTCAATAACAGGAATCATCTCATGCCAAACAATTACTTTTGCAGGCAACTTTATGGTACTTAGGAATTGAAAGTTTAAAAGCCTATGCTGAGTAGATGTCTCATGGGTCGAGATTTAGCAAAATATTCAAGCACCTCAACCTACCTAATATTGCAAGTAGTACACACTTACATGGTGCACATTAAGGGTGTGTATGTACGCACGTAACATACATGTGTGGAGTGCACATGGTATACACATGCATGTCCCGCAATCAATTCAACAGCCTTTGACAGTGTCAATCAACAGAATCCTTGTCAAACAGGCTCGCAGATTACCACAGGATCTTCCCACTTTGTTCCCTGCCTACAAAGAGACTATAAAGCTAATGGACACAGCAGTTTTAATTAGAGGCAATCTAACACCACAAGGATATGGCAGGAAGGACATTGACAGAGTAGCAGCACCCATGATGCATAAAGTCTGGCATGCATCACTGAAACTGGAAGACAACAAACCGCCAAGCCAGTGTCTCTGTGAATTTATGGCTAGCTCAGAATTTAGTCTAAAATAGTACTTGTTTCTAGATCAACTACAGGTGTTATAGGCGATATCAAGCTGGAGCAGCCAAATAGATGCTAGAAACAGTAGCTCAATGATGGAAGCATAGGGACCATTTCCTATAGGTGTATCTTGTTTCAAACCTTACAATTTTTCTCATGTATGCAGTGTTTTGTCTTGCCTGCTATTTGTTTTGCCCCTACCCAACAAAATAGGGAAAGAGCAATAAGCACATATATATTAAACAAATACACGCATGCTGACTTGTCTCAGAAAATCCACCAACACCAGTCCAAATTTGATGCAAGAATCTATAAAATCACTTGTAAGAATCAATTGCTCATATATATGTTGTCATTCGACATGTTCACAAAGACAGTCAAAGTTCAAATCACCTATAAGAACCAATTAGCCATATATAGATGTTGTCATTCCACATGTACACAAACAGTCAAAGTTCAAGCTTGAATCACATACATATTATATCCGAAATCCAAAGTTTTATGGCTAACATGTCATGAAAAATAACTCCACTGTCAAACCAAAAATTTAGACTGAAATGTAAAATAGTAAAACTCTAGAATCCCAATAGACAATCATCTTGTGTTCTTGAATTCTGACATTGTGTTCTTAAAAGCATATTTTGACAATCGGGAAAGAATTTCTGCCTTTAAGCTTTTCATTAAATGTAGAAACACTCCAGTGCATAGAGATTGACCCACATAATATATTAAAAGATCAAAATAGACCCAAAGCCCTTCCTCAGTATCATGCTGACAAAATAGCAAGGCTTTGAAAAAATTGAGGGATGATACAACACTATGCTACATAGAGCTGTCAAGCAATCTGAATGCAGAAAAACAGGCTGCTGACTCACACACACAGGAGCAGCCAGCTTTAAGAAGGGCAATCAGCACTTTTGAGATTTACAAAACCAAGGCAACAGAAACAGAATGAATCTTAAAAGTAAATTTGGAGTTACTGTATACCAAGTCCAGCAATATATGCATAGCAACCACCTCAGCATTGCCGAATGGTTTATCTCAGCTTCCACTAAAACCATGCATAGGAGTGGACTCAAAGGAGTCTTAAGGACCCTCCCAGAAGTTCATGAGGCAGTTGAGGTCCTTCAAATTGATCAAAATTGCTTACAATAAAATTGAGAGCTCTCTAAAGGTGCAGTACTCTTGAAGTTCAAAAACAGTCAGCAGAAAATGACCTGACCATAAACATAACACTCATACTTTAATAATATTAGACTAAGATTAAATGGAGTTTTGCAAGGGGTTAACCACCAGGTTATATTAAGCAATCACCAAAGATGTGATAGATTGACATGCATTTGTGAATTCCAACATATATAAACTTCTGGCAAGAGTCCCAGTAAACACTATACCGCTATCATGCATAAGACATAGACCAAGCAACAGGTACCATCAAAAGTAACTTGGCATCCAACTTTGGCGATGCTAAACAGAAGCTAGATTTTTCTTTACGAGTGTGACATAAAGCACATGTAAATACATCACCAAAGACTGACGCAAGTCTGACCTTTCCAATGCCTTTGACAACTGAGAGACATCATTGGCACATGTAACCGAACCCCCTTTAGGTGTACATTTTAAGAATATAAATAGGACATACCATGATGTAATGTGCTTCACTGCTTAGAAGCAACACTATCAAAATACTTGGTAGACACGGTATTAGTGGTAGACATAACACATCATAACCAAAGGGATCATAATGATTTGCCATTTTTGATCAATCATTGCATTGAGTTCAGCACCAAGAGCAGGTCCACCATATTTTTGACATGTCCTTGCAGCAGTCGGCTAGTTTTGGTAATTTCCAGCTATTTATGTCTAGCCCAATTTATTGGCAGATACATTGTCTTGCAAATTTCAGCACTCTCTGACATCCAGTGGCACTCCTCCCTCATCCGGTGCTTCTCTCTGTCATCAGCTTCATCCAATGCCCTCGCTCTATTGATAAACATGGATGTAGAGCTAGTTAACTATGGTGGATGCAAATCAAACACACGATACATTATCAAAAATGAGAGATTGTAACTCAAGTGAATTAGGTTCCAAGATAGATTAGCTTGGACTCATAAACACAATCTTGAGTGAATTAGGTTCCAAGATGGCAGCCATGGAACCTTGGCCTCGAGCTCAGAAATCCCGAAGATTTTGGTCTCTCCTTGGTCCTCGGGAGTCCCTCTTGAAATTGCTCGAGATTTCAGTCATTAAGAAGAACGGGAAGAAGATCACAAGCAAGGTTTGAAGGCATGCACTTGTGGGCAGCCATGACTATGGAGTAGGACCTCCAGAGAGCAAGAACCCTCATGGGGAGGTCCTGAACCATCCTACCCCAAGCTTGATTTCACCCTTTCTTGAGGAAGCATACCCATTTTGGAGCCATGGAGCATTCGGGATCAAATGGAGCTCTCATGGAGGACTGAGGTGGCATCAGTGGCTGCCTTCTTCTCCAAAGACTCAAGGTAACTGACTCTTGGCTCTCATTCTCTCCGTTTAAGCCTCTTGTTGAATCCCATCCAATTTTTTGAGAGAATGTATGAGTCCAAGTAGATAATAGGAGACCCAGACCTTGAATGCATGCTGATTCTCATGTCCCAGTCATTTCTCTTTGATCTTATAATGCTGAAATGGATTTTACTCATGTTGAAGCTTCATTGTGATTATATTTTGCTTACCCATAACCCGTTTGGCTTTTTGTGAATTGGCTGAGCCAAGAAGTGAAAAAAAAATCCATCAAAGAAGTGACCCCCCCTTGCCATCAAAGACCCTGAAGGGGTACACAACCCGGCCCGGGGGGAACTTTGCCCACCTCCCAGTTATCCGGAGCCCAAAGAATTATTGCAGGTGCAGGTACATTTGATGGAATAGCCCGAACGCTGATCACTTGAGCCTACAAACCCCTACATGCATTGGTAATGTCATAAACCGCTTGCTAATGTATGGTGGATGCAATGCAAGAAGGGTAGGGAATGCAATATGGAACTGGTCTAAGCAATAAGCTATGGATGCAAAGAATGTATGGCTTTATGGGGCATTGAGAGCCACCATTGAGGCCCTACATGTCTGGGATAAGACCCTCACCATTGGGATAAATAATGCTTCTTGAGGGAGCCTTTGCAGGATATTATAGACAGCCAGTCCTACACAGTCAGCCCACAAGAATTGATTACAGCAAAGCCTCTTTGTGTGATTGAGCGCAAGATCTATAGCTTGACTCAAAGAGGGCATTTTCCCCTTCAATCTAAGCTAAAAAACTCTCCATTCCGCCCTACGGTTTGAGAGATACACTCAGTTTTGTACCCAGAGGTACTGTGGGACAGGCAGCGGTCCTACACAGTCAGCCCACAAAAAGTGATTACAGCAAAGCCTTGATCATTTACTGTCGGAGATATTTTTACATAGACTCATAGAGGGGATCGAGGGCTTTCATTTGAATCAGAAAGTTTGGCAATCGGAGTTCGCTAGCTCAAGTTATCATCATTTCTGTAACAGGGGGTCTGGTAGACTGCACTTGGGATGGCAGGCCACAAGGGTAAAGCAAAGGCCCAGGAGGAATTTCAACATGAAATAAGGGACTCCCATGCCTCAATGAACGATCCTAGCTCAGCCCAGGAGGATCGTGAAGACTTGTTTGAAGAAGGTGCCCCCGAGATAGATCGCTTATCTCTGCTCAACCAAACCCTATGCCAACATGAGACCCGTCATGCTGATCGACATAGAGAGATGGAGCAATGCCACAGGGAGATGGAAACCCGCCAAGATCAGCGTCATTCCAAGATGATGGCCAAGATGGACTGACTCATAGAGCGCATGGGTGCCCTCATTCCCGCCATTGCCCCCCCCTCGGATCGACCCAAGGAGTATGTCTCTCCCCGTGACGCTAATCGCCCTCCCCCCTTGGAGACCGGGCGTAGCCCACAAGGTCTTGGTGGTACCCATGGCATTTCCCATAGCACTTGATCAAATGGCAAGGCCTACTAATAGAGTCTACACTTACACTAGGTCACTTTATCTCTGTATTGTGTGTGTTTTTTCAGTAAGAGTGTGGAACATGAAGGAATGACTTTGAGAGCCTGAAGGCTCATGACAATGGAGGTTCCCTGGCTCTCTCTCTCTCAACTTTGAACATGGTATCAGAGCCTTACTTGGTGGACCTCTTGGAGCACGAGGGGGTGAAGATGATCTGCAGTTGAAGACTTGTGTTATTTTTCCAAACAGGCTGAATGCCATTGTAAACTGAAGGTATGCATTGAGTGATTGCCTACTCTATGGGTCAAGCTGCAGGTTGTGGCTTGTTTAGAGCCTTGTGAAGGAGGTATTAAGCACTAGTGTGTGCTCCATCAGCATCAACCTCAGCAAATTGAGCTGCTGGAGCAGAGGACAGATTTGCGTAAACTGCGCCTGTTTGCTGCTATGAGTTGTTGGGCTGCACTTCATCAAATGCAACACATCTGAAAAAAAGAACAGATCAGTTGCTGGAGCAGAGGACAGATCAGAGTGGGCATATCTGAAAAAAAGGCCAGCACTGCTGTATACACAGCATACATGGTATATGCAACACATTGAAGAGCTTTGGAAGCTCTCTGACAAGCCCAGAAGTACTCTTGGAGCATAGGTATATGCTGGAGGTCATATGTACCTGTTGTGATCCACTGCAAGCTAATTTTGGTAACTGAAATGCTCAGATGTGGAGCATTTTAGACAGGCTAAAAACTGTCATTTGACATGGACAGCAAGCATTTGTTCTTTATTGAAGCATAGTGTGACATTTGGTGACATCTATGAGATGTATGTACTGACATATGTATGTCAGAATGTTCATGGGTTGAGAAAAGAATTAAGTGCCACTGAATGCTGAAATTTTTGAAGCTAAAGCAAATGCAATCTCATCTTTTGGCGTATGACTTTGCTCATTAGAGATAGACAGTCTATGGTCACTACATAGTCATGCATTGACCTTGTCATACTGGAGCACATGTATGGTTTGGTTTGAAGACACTTTGAAGTGGTTTGAAGCTGGTTATGCTGGTGTTTGGTTGATTGCAACCTGCAAACAAAACTGTTGACACTTGTACTTGCTGATTATGCACTGTTTTGTGCTTCTATGCTCATGTCTCGAGTGACATGTGTACTTGCAATCATCTGAGAAGACTTGGGACATATATGACATGTGTGCATGTTGCTTTTGGCATCAAAAGTGTCGCTGTTAATCACAGTTTACAGGTTGAGACTGCATGTTTTTGGACCCTGGCAGTGGATCTGCAGGAATTCAATCTGAAGCAAGTACACAGCATATGTATTGACAGCTATTTCTACGAGCTGGACAACTTGATTGTGGACTATTTTGGGCTGATACTGGGCTGAAATTTACTGGGTTTTTACTGCATTTAATTGTAGAAAATTGTCATCAACTGTAGTGGACTGAACTTAGTCAGAGTCGGACTTATTGACTTGCAGGGAGTCAGGCATTTGACATACAGGTTGTTGCATCATGGCTAATGCACATGGGACTGATAATATCATGCAAATAGTTGGAGAAAAGCTAGACAACAAAAACTTTGCATTATGGAAATTCAGAAGGAAAAATTTTCTGGTTGGCAGAGGATACTGGGACTTATGCACAGGAGATGAAGCAGCTCCTGAATTGCCTGAAGCAAATGCAACAAATGAACAGAAGAAAGCTCACAGGTTATGGACTGAAAGAGCATGTAAGGTACTGCATTGGTTTTCACTATGTATATCCGATGCTATGGCTATTCAAATCATTGGCTGTGAGTCTCCGAAGGATGCTTGGGATATACTGATGAGAAATTATGGAACCATGACACATGCACGGAAGATCCAGTTGAAACAACAGTTCAATAATATGTCTAGGAATGGCAGGAGCATCCAGGTGTATACCACGGAGATTAAGACCATAGCTGATCAACTTGCTACTATTGGCTCAAGTGTATCAGAAGATGATGTGATTGTTGTTGCAGTAAACGAGAGGATGTGCCAACTTTGCGGATGGGAGCCGGAGAGCAATTACAGACCTTTTCAGTATGGGATCAGAGCCAATCCCAGCCACGTCCACCCCTCCAGAGAGCAATTACAGACCACAACGAAGAGAGCCACTCTAAATAGAAACCACAACAACAAAGAATGGGTTGCACTACATTCATTTAAGCATGGGTGCCAGGAAGAGACGGAGATCGGAAACCTTTTACCAAGTAAGCTGAAAGCTGGACACTGTACAATTTCCCTCAAATATGCAAATTCTCAGTATCAAATTCCATTGCCGAGCATTGATAAACTTGCATTGCATAAACTCTTGTAACAACAATCCAAAAGATTGGAACTGAGATGGCCAATGTACTATAGCGATACTAGAAAACACAGCTGACCCATCATTTTCTGCAAAGCTGTGTGCTCTGACCATGGTACTGAATGATAGAACAGCATCCTCTGTAAGGACATGTGGGACATCAATGTCACCCAAGGCAAAGAAACCAATAAGGACATGTGGGCAATCAACGAGGACATGTGGGCAATCAATGCCATGCAAGGTAACAAAATCAGGAGAGCCTAGGTATCTCTCTCCACAAGATGGAAATTGGACTAAGGAAAGTCGAACGCTTTTGTAAATACTTTCCAACAAACCTTGGAAGCACCAAATCCTGTCACCAAGAATATGCACAGACCAGTCAAGATCTCTGAGACCAACAAGGCCTCCATTTGAGGTGAATGGTTTCATGTTTTCCTTTACAGCATCAAAGACAGCCATTCCCTCCATTTCTGCGATGTCTGCCAAGCACCATGGTCCTGCTTGGAGAGTACTGCAAGCATTGCACACAGATTCCAGAGTGTGAGTGTAGCATTCCATGTCCATTAGAAGGATGCTTATCACCTTCTCAATAAGCTCCATTAGAAGAAGACCACATCAATCTGGATCCAAGAGAGTTGTGCGAGAACAAGACTAGCAATCAAATGAGCTATGCTGCCATCTCTTATGCTGAGAACCGTCAGCACCACCCTCACAGAAACCTGACGATGGTGCCTCGCAATCTGATCAGACAAAGCCACGTCTTCGATCACAGAAACCAAACAAAGTCATCACAATCCTTTGCAAGTTCAATATATGAACAGCCCAATGGCCATCCACACACCCAAAGATTCATCTGCAAAGTTTCTATGTCAAAGAGTCCCTTCCCACCTCTAACTGTCTCCCTCCCGCACACTCAGTACATTTTATCTCGTTTCTCACTCTTGTTTTCCCTCAAAAATATGCATACAGTAGCCTTGGGGTCTGCATAGTTACCTTTCTGCTTTTCATTAGATATCAGAATAATCAACTATTGTAGACTGTGTCACGCTGACATGATTATCACGCAATGCCAAACAGAATTTGCATACAATATGTAGTTGATTATCTCGTTTGTCAGTCTTGTTTTCCCTAAAAAATATGCATACAATAGCCTTGGGGTCTGCATAGTTGCCTTTCTACTTTTCATTAGATATCAGAATAATCAACTGCTATATACCAGAGGTAGCCATGCAGCTGAGAGAAGACTTGGCCACAGATAGCCCCAATATCAACTTTGCAAGAGTGAGCACCCACATATAGACAAATTCACATTTTGAACTGCGATCAGACCCACAAGAAAACAATTGGTGAAGAGCAATCAACTATTCAGCAGCTTGGGGGTGTGACAATCAGAAGACCCACGTATCATCATCATTATCATCTCTCAGCAAAGTTCCCCACCAAATGCAAACTATTGCAGATTTTTCAGAATCAGACAACAACCACAGGCCAGAAAGGCATACTAGACCTGGCACTTGCAGCCAACCTACCTAATGCCGTAAAAACATCAACAAAGGATATGACAAAAAGCTGTGGACTCAATGGACATCCCTGCCGCCTTAGAGATCTGTGTCCACAGAGTCCATATAGTCTGCCACAAAGAAACAAACTGACATGTTCGTCCTCAGACAAAAGTTGGGACATAGCAAGCAGTGCGTGGCCCAAGGAGCCGTGCTCTCTACTTAGAGGCCATAGCGGGGGACCAACCTGCATCTGGAGGCCCTAATTGCCTCCACTGAGCTGGCACCTGACATTTGAACAAGAAAGCTCCTTTCCCCCCCTTCGGTTGGATACACAATGTCTGCGATTGTTCCATCCCACAACATTGCATCGCCATGGAATGCAGTGATTGTAAGACCAGTCAATGTGCTACGAGCAATCTCTGCATTGCAATCTCTAGCACCCAAAGGCAGCATTGCATCACATGTTTTGCAAGAAAATGTGGACCGGCAGTCAATGATTAATGTTTTGCTACAACAATGTGGACACTGAATACGATCTTGCTGAGGAAACCTGATTCGTTTACGGCCTCGTTGATGTTTTTTTGGCAGTCGGCCTGTCTGATTCCTTGGGCGCTTAGGTGAGATTCCAATTTTCAGATCAACATCACTCTTCCGAGTCTTGTCTCCGTCACATTTGCTTGGATCTACCGAATACTTCCCCCGGATGGCATCTCAATGGTTCCAGGGGCAAGCAATCCAGCTATATGGCTCTGCAATGCTTTCATGTTTTCAATACAGCCCCTGACATCAGCAGCAGACAAAGAGGTTGCTACGTCCTCAAGTCTTTCCAAACTCTGACGTAGCTCGTTGATTTCAGCCTGCAGACATGCATCTTTCTGCGATTCCATGATATCCACATCAGCATCAACATCTTCATGCACCCCAACTGCTGGCAATGCTCCTCGCATGGACATAACATGGTCAATCACAGGAAGAGCATCGCGAAGATGTGAGAATTTGGTATGTAAAATTTGTCTTAACCCAAGTAAGTGCTTGCATTCTGTGGTGTGGTCAGGGCAGTCACAGTAACTTGCTTGCATGGAAACATTGTACGAAATGTCCGAGTTTGACTCGCTTAAAACCTTGAACAGCATGGACTCCTCACTAACCACTAGGACAGTAGATGGGTCAAGTTCGAAGCGCTTGCATATACGGTATCCCCCTTGCAAGCGCTTTGCATGGTCTTTGGATGCCCCTCTGTGTGCATATCTGCCTGACTCTGCAATCCCCTGCTTCATCTTGAACCATTCAAGAGCGGTTCCACCCATCCTTGTGCCCGTCTGACTATCACCAACCAATGCATGCACAAGCTCAGTTATGGATCGATTGATCCTTCCATCTAGCAAGGTGTACTTAATGTACTGCCACAATCGCTCTACCAAGTTTGTCGTGTCAACGTTTCCATGGTAAAACAATCGCCCAAATTTGGGCCACATATATCGCCACTGGGAGCTTCTACCACACCAACCATGAGAAATGTAGCTTGTGACATCTGGAAACTGTGAGTACTCACGCATGGTTGCATCAAACAATGTGTCAAAGTCTTTCTCACTTGTGCAATGCATTAATTGACTCATTCTCTGGTACAGGCAGTTTCTATCAGCGCTTCCAACCTTTGGCAACAAGTTTTCTACCCAAGCTTTCTTGACATGAAACCAGCATAGTAAAATTCTGCATGCTACTAGCTGTCTTTCAGCATCATGGGACTGCCAGCAGTGTGGATCTTCAGCAATGACATTAAGAAGGGCAGAGTACTCTGTAGGAGACTTGTCGATAACAATAGCCGCTGATCTCACGTGATCCATTCTTGCGAATACAGCTTTGATGGTTACTGTTAGTGCAGCAATCTCCTGTGCAGTCCCTGGATCAGCCGAACACAGCATGAGCCATAGAGGAATCCCATGCCTAATATGGTTTGGTGCGACGGCTGCGTACAACGGAAGACCGAACATATTGGTTTTGAAAGTGCTATCTAGAGCCCATGCATTGTTAGGAGACAGACGCTTGCACATTTCCAACATCCACTCGTCTTGCAGTATCAAAATAAATAGTTGCTTTGCCACATTTTCAGCAGTTGGATCGTATGGCTGCACATACAATGTTGAGATATCGAGCTCCACTTGTGATACGCCAGGGTGACCGTTGTGTATTTATGTCACCGACTCTTGCAGACGCGGTTGGTACACCGCCCATGAATAATAGCTACATGATAGCTATCCTTATCTACTCTAGTTCGTGGCTCAGTTAGTATGCCACCTTAGTTAGTTGAGTTTGGTTTGAGACCCATATATAGGGTTCTTCTATTTCTTTGTATGAGAGTTCTTTTGGCTTACACAACTAAGAAGAGGAAAACTGTTTTCAGCCTCCACCCTTGTGTGTATTCCCCCATTGTGCAAGCAAGAAAGCTACAAGTGAGACTCCTTCCTTCTCTCCCACAATCTTGACATGGTATCAGAGCCTTGTTCGTGGTAAGGAGCTCAAGAAAGCAAGCCAAGCTCGCGATGGTCTGGTAAGAGGAGCAGTGTTGCTTTCATTTTCTGTTTTGGGAGCAGATATCTGCAGGTAGCACAGCCGAAAATTGCAGGAGTGCATTGTCTCAGGTTGAGACACCCTTCGCGGTGAAGCAAGAGGGCAGTATATACTGCAGGCAAGGGCTTTAGCCCTTGGCGACCCTGTTTTTTTGATTTGAGGCCATTTCGGGGCCTGTTTTGGAGGCGGAAGTTTTCTGCACGCACTCAGAAAAAGGCCCTGTTTTATGCTATGTGACCACTGTTCTACAAGTCGGTGAAAAGTTATTGTAGAAGTTGCATCATATGCTTGTGCGCAGAGACATTGGGAGTTTCAGAATCATCCTTGGTTCCTGTTTATGCAAAATCGTCACTAGGAAGTGACTGTGTGGTCAAATACCACTTTCGCCAGTTTTGCAAATTTGCCCTTGTGAGGGTGAAGCTGAGTTTTTGCAGTGACAGAATTTTTCGCAGTGTTCTGTAATGGCGTCTGATTCTCTTTCACAGATTGTAACTGAAAAGCTTGACAAGAACAACTTCCAGGCATGGAAGTTTAGAATGACGAATTTCCTTATGGGAAAAGGATATTGGGAATTTGTTGTAGGAAATGAAGAAGAACCAGTTCTTCCTGATGTTCCCAATCAACAGCAAATACAGGCATTCAAAGCATGGCATGAGAGAGCCAGGAAAGTTATGTACTGGCTGTCTATCAGCATTTCAGAATCTATGATTGTGCATATTCAGGATGCAAGTACGCCAAAGGAGGCATGGGATATTCTGTCAAAGATGTATAGCACAAATACGCAAGCCATGAAAATGCAGCTCAAGCAAGAGTTGCACAATGTGCAAAGAGAAAATATGAGCATCAATGACTACCACATGAAGGTGAAGAAGATTGCAGATGCACTTGCTTCCATTGGGTCGCCAGTGGAAGATGATGATTTAGTTTCTGTGACCTTGAATGGTCTAGGAAAGGATTATGCACAGTTTCGGACATCCATTTCAGTTCGTGAAAGATTTCCTGATTTTGAGGAGTTGATTGCTCTTCTAATTTCTGAGGAGCAGAGAAATGGTGGTGCATCTTCTTCAGGAGGAACTTCAAAAGAAACTGTCTTCTACTCAAATGCTGGAAGAGGTAGAGGCAGAGGTAGAGGAGGCCGATTTGGAGGCCGTGGTAGAAATCAGAATATGCAGCAAACTCAAGAAAACCAGTCCTATGGAGGAGGACGTGGTAACTCTAGAGGCAGGGGGAGCCAAAGAGGTCGTGGTGGATGGCAAAGAGGCCAAAATGCAAACAGTAATGTTGAATGCTACTATTGTGGTAAAATGGGTCATATGGCTAAAGACTGCTATAAAAAGCAAAATGACACCATGAATGGAAAACTGCAACAAGGAAATTATGCATCTTCTAGTAGACAGGGTGATGACAGAAATGAGCATTTGTTTATGGTACCGCACATGAACAATTCTGTGACAAGTGCACAAGAAAGCAACGATGTGTGGTATGTTGACTCAGGTGCATCAAACCACATGATAGGTCATGCAGAATGGATGGAGGATGCAAGGAAAATGGAAAAACCAGGATTTGTGGAGACTGGTGATGATACTGCACATCCGATTGTGCAGATTGGAAAAATTCCTTTGTCTATGCAGGATGGGAAAAAGAAATACATGTTCGATGTATTTCATGTCCCGAATATCACCAAGAATCTAGTTTCTGTTGGTCAAATGGTTGAACAGGGCTTGCAGGCCAGATTTAATCCTCATGCATGCTTTGTTGAGGATATGAAAAATAAAGGTCGCTTGATAGCAAAAGGAAAGAAGAAGGGCAGAATGTTTACGTTGGATGCAGACATGTCTGAATTGAGTGCAGCAATGTTTGCACATGGGACCGGTGTAGTTGCAGATATTGATATCTGGCATAAACGCATTGGTCATGTTAATGTACAGCGACTTAAATCAATGTAGGCCCAAAATATTGTTGCAGGATTGCCTAGATTCAAGGTTGTAGAAATGCATAAGGTATGTGAAGCCTGTCAGTTTGGAAAACAGGCAAGGAAACCATTTCCTAGATATGTTCAAGAGAGTAAGAAGCCATTGGAATTAATCCACTCTGATGTGTGGACTACTAAAGCTGCATCTCTTGGAGGCTGTCATTATTTTGTTACTTTTATTGATGACTATAGCAAAAAAGTTTGGGTGTATTTTATGAAAAAGTAAAGTAAAGTTTTTGGGCATTTCAAAACTCTTAAAGCTATGGTTGAAAAAGAAACAGGCCTGCAAATAAAATGCCTAAGGTCAGATGGAGGGGGAGAGTACCTCTCAAATGAGTTTGCAAGGTTCTTGCAGGAGCATGGCATAAAGCAGCAATATTCATGCAGTCATACCCCAAAGCAAAATGGAATTGCAGAAAGAAAAAACAGACATATTGGAGAGGTGTCTCGTGCCATGCTCAATGAAAAAGACCTGCCAGATTTTTATTGGGCTGAAGCAGTTGCTACAGTAGTCTACATAATGAACATGACTCCCACTGCAGCAATACATGGAATGACTCCAGAGGAGAGGTATACTGGTAGGAAACCAGATATTTCTCATTTGAAAATTTTTGGTTGCATTGCTTATGTACATGTGCCAGATGAGTTGAGATCCAAGTTGGATCCAAAAGCTGAGAAGTGCATCTTTATTGGTTACTCTCTACAGCAAAAAGGGTATAGATGCTATAACCCTTCTACTCGTAAGTTTACAGTGAGCAGAGATGTTATTTTTGATGCGATGAGTAGCTGGTATAAACCAGTAAATGTGATTGATGATGTAGATGCACAAAATGGTAATGCTGCACAGAATTCACAGCAGCAGTCACAAAATATTAGTGGACCTGGAGCGTCCTCTAGCAGTGGTTCACATTCTTCGCCATGGATAGGCAGATTGAGATCATGAGAATCTTCTCAAAGTAATGCAGATAGTGGTATGCAGGTATCACAAGAAGGAAAAGAGAAGGTTGATTAGCCCATGTTTGATGTGAATGCAGGTCACTCTTATGTGGATGGTGAATCCAGTGGCTCAGAACAGAGCATTGATGATGAGTTGGGTATTCCTTCTATTGTTACACCTGGAGTAAGGAAGACCAGGGATGTTTTGAGAGCACCTGGGAGTGAACCCACTTTGCGCAGGTCTACCAGAGTCAGGTATCCTATGGATAGGCTGAAATATGATGGATTTACAGCCATTCACTATGCATATATGGTCAAGGTGATACAGGAACCAGAACCCACTTCTTTTGAGCAAGCCATGGGAAAAAAAAATTGGGAGAAAGCCATGGATGAAGAAATGGATGCCTTGAAAGTAAATGCTACATGGGAATTGGTACCTTTGCCTAAAGGTAAGAATGCAATTGGCTGTAAGTGGGTTTATAAGGCGAAGCACAATGCTGATGGTTCTGTGAACAGATACAAGGCAAGATTAGTAGTCAAGGGGTATGCACAAACATATGGCATTGACTATGAAGAAACATTCAGTCCGGTTGCAAGGATGGCAACCGTAAGAGCAGTCATTGCTATGGCTGCATCAAAGGGATGGTCTTTACATCAGATGGATGTAAAGAATGCCTTCTTGCATGGTGATTTGCAAGAAGAGGTCTATATGGAGCAGCCACCAGGTTATGTGCATGTTGTTCATCCTGAGTTTGTTTGCAGGTTGAAGAAAGCTTTGTATGGCTTGAAGCAAGCACCTAGAGCATGGTCTGACAAGATAGGATAGTATCTTGTCACTATTGGCTTTCAGATTTCCAAGGCAGATTTCTCACTTTATGTGAGAAAAACAAAGAAAGGTATTATGCTACTTGTCATTTATGTTGATGATTTGATTATGACAGGTGACAGTGATGAAGATATCCTTCATGTGAAAATGCTATTGAAGCAGAAGTTTGAGATGAAGGATTTGGGAGAGCTGCGTTATTTCTTGGGCATTGAGGTGATTAGATCACCAAGTGGGATACAGCTCTTGCAGAGGAAGTATGGATTGGACATGCTGTCCAAATATGGGATGACAGGCCGCTATTTCAGTTCCTTTGGAGCAGAATGTGAAGCTGAGCGCAGATGTAGGTGAGCTTCTGGAAGACCCTACTATGTACAGACGCATAGTAGGAAGCTTGATTTATATGACTATTACCAGGCCAGATTTGAGCTATGCTGTTGGATTGGTAAGTCAGTTTATGCAGGCTCCAAGGAAATCGCATTTGGATGCGGCTAGACGTATACTCAGGTATGTGAAGTCCACATTGCAGTATGGACTATTTTATGAGACTGGGGTTCAGATACAGCTGCATGGATACACTGATGCTGATTGGGCTGGTAGTATTTCTGATAGACAATCTACCAGTGGATATGTGTTCTCTTTTGGGAGTGCTGCAGTCACTTGGAGCAGCAAGAAACAGCCTACAGTTGCCTTGTCGAGCACAGAGGCTAAGTACAGGGGTGCAGCAATGGCTGCATGTGAGGTAGCTTGGTTGCATAAGCTACTTTATGATATGCATCAGTCTACAGATGGGCCAGTTGTCATTTATTGTGACAACATGAGTAGTATACACTTGGCAAATAACCCAGTCTATCATGCTAGAACAAAGCACATTGAGGTGCATTATCACTATGTGCGGGAGAGGGTTTTACTAGGTCTTACTGATCTAGTTTATGTCAACACAGAGGATCAGGTAGCTGACATATTTACGAAGGCATTGGGCGCAGAGAAGCTGTGCAAGTTCAGAGACCTACTTGGTGTGCAGGAATTGGGATTGAGCTCGAGGGGGAGTGTTGAGATATCGAGCTCCACTCGTGATACGCCAGGGTGACCATTGTGTATTTATGTCACCGACTTGTCAGTTGCAGACGCGGTTGGTACACCACCCATGAATAATAGCTACATGATAGCTATCCTTATCTACTCTAGTTCGTGGCTCAGTTAGTATGCCACCTTAGTTAGTTGAGTTTGGTTTGAGACCCATATATAGGGTTCTTCTATTTCTTTGTATGAGAGTTCTTTTGGCTTACACAACTAAGAAGAGGAAAACTGTTTTCAGCCTCCACCCTTGTGTGTATTCCCCCATTGTGCAAGCAAGAAAGCTACAAGTGAGACTCCTTCCTTCTCTCCCACAATCTTGACATACAACACCTTGCCAGCCTCCTTCAACTTATATGCCTCGTGCATCATTGAAACCCAATCATTGTCAGACACTTGACTTCCCATCCGCAACTTGTATGCCAGTTGAGCAACCTCTTTTGGTATCATAAAGAATCTATGTCTTGCCCTATCCAAAAGAGAAACTCTGGACATCTGCCATGTTTCTTTCTTTGAGCTCATTTTTGCTACGTGTTTAACTGAACCCACGTCAAACAAATCATCCACACAACAACGCATTACATTCTCGTGCACGGGTAGATTGTATCTGTCACTACGAGTACCCGGCTGATGCCCTTTGTGATCTGCGTATAGAAATATTGTAGCCCTGTCAAGCGCTATTTTGTAAACCACATTCACGCGAAAAGGACAGCCACATCCCTTGGATTGTTTAGGTCTTCGCACTCTTGTGCCTCTTCTGTTGGGCTTACCGCTACGATAGCAATCGTACCGTTCATACCTGACATCCGGGCAGCTTCTCTTCCATGGCCTGCCCTTTCTTAGCCGACTATTGTGCTTGATCTAAATTTCTGCCAACACTTCTTGCACCTCGTCTATCCGACACACTGAAATGTCTCAGTCGCATTCTCTTGGGCCAGCAAAGTATGTTTAAACTCTTCAGCAGATACACGGTGCACTTTTTGACAAGCACAAGCAAGCACCAGAGCAGTCACATAGCCTGTTGGAATCCCATGATGCAAGATATCTGTACACCAATGCCTTTTCAGAAAGCTGAGAGTTTCAGCCAAGCTCCTGTGACATCCGTGATCTCTATCGAAGTGAGCATCCCAAACGATATCAGACAATTCTTCGACCCATGCAATGTAAAGCTTGTCTTTTGACTTCAAGCACAAACGGTCGTTCGCAGCAATGCATACATTCTCTTTTATTTTTCACCATCTTCGTATATCAATGCTCTTGTACGGACATGCATGCCTCAAGCTCTTGATGGTTGCATGATTTGTGCCAGTAATATCCTGAGTCATTGTCTCATACAGCGGTCTTGTAAAGGCTAAATATTTGGATGACAGGAAATCTTGCGCGTTAGGCACATTTATGTGTGGCCATTTGCGGTTATCACTTGAAGCATCATGGTCGTTTGTGAAGGAGTTGTTCCCTCCATTGGATTCCTCGCTGCTTTCAAAAACAGAAACATAATCAGCATCTGAGGAGTATACATCTAAAGACATGCAATCTTCTCCACTGCTGTCAATGATGTCTGCTGGAATTTGATCCTCTCCAAAAGCATATGCCATGGAGTCTGCCATTTGCAAGGAATGTGTTTACTTAGCAGGGGGGTTGCCTTCTTTGCAGAACGCTTGATTCTATGCATCGCCGATCAGACCTTATCCATTCTGTGCATCCAGATCAAGCACGAATTCCGTTGCACTAATCCATTGCCATGCAAACATTCAAAAGTACCTTATCCAGTCAGTGCATCCAGATCAAGTACGAATTCAGTTGCATTTTGCATTCAAATGTACCTTATCCCTTCAGTGCATACAGAACAAGCACGATTTCAGTTGTATTCTCCATCCAGATCACACACGAATCCAAATCAACGCATGAATTCTTCGTGCATGTCGCATATTGGGTGATTCGAAGGTGGTGCAGGAATTCAAATGTACCTTGTTCATTCATTCAGTGCATCCAAATCAAGGCACGAATTCTCCATGCATGTTGGGTGCTTCGAAGGTGGTGCGAGCTTTCAAATATACCTTATCCATTCATTCAGTGCATTGAGCTGGATCAAGTACGAATTCAGTTAACTGCATTCTCCATCTCTGCAGATCAAGCACGAATCCAGCTGGATCAAGCTTGGCACGAATTCTCCATGCATATCGCGCGTGTACTGGGTTGCTTCAAAGGTGGTGCAATCCCGGTTTTTTCATTCGAATTTAAACTCTGTTCCCTTTTTTAAAAAAATAAAAAAGCAGGGCCGGGCACCCCAGGATCCGGGCACTTCCGAGACCGGGCACGCCCGGGGCCGGGCACCCCAGGATCCGGACACTTTCGAGACCGGGCACGCTCGGGGCCGGGCACATTTGGAGCCGGGCACATTTTGGGCCGGGCACATTCGGAGCCGGGCACTTGGGCGAGAAGACAGATATCCGATCGAATTTCGCAGGTAGTGTGGGAATTTGATTCTCGTCAAGAATGCAAGGAATGGTATCCGCTCTTCTAAAAAATAATGGAGAAAACCTCAAATTTATACAAGCTTTTGTATCCGACGTATAGGCGTCTTGTCCCTACTGAACAGCCTGAACAAACTGTGTATATGATTCTGTGCTGTTGCACATTTTCTGATCAGACCATCGTCATCTCTCCCCTCTTTTGAGAGACGGGACCCCCTTGGCAGTTCTGGGGAAGAAGAGCGAGAGTTGGGGGAAACAACCAAAAAACGGTGAGTTGAAGATGAGGCAATCCTTGTCTTCTCAGAGCTCATCGTGAGAGTCGTCGTCGTCATCGCTGTCGGAGGAAGGGCCACTGCTCTGCTGGTAGACCTTCGAGACGATGGGGTTGCAGACGGCCTCGACTTCCTTGAGCTTCTCCTCGAAGTCTTCTTTCTCGGCCCCCTGGTTGTCATCCAGCCAGTCCAGGGCGTCCTTGAGGGCCGCCTCGATGGCCTCTTTGTCGTCCTTCTCCATCTTGTCCGCCAGCTTGTCCTTGTCGTTAATGGTGATCTTGTCCTTGAGGGCCCACTAGAAACTCTAAACCACTTACTATATAGAAAGTTCACACTATAACTAGGAAGAATAGCAACCAAATTAGGAAGAATATAGAATTTTCTAATTATAACTAGATAATTTTGTCATCACGAATCTCTTCTAACTAGTAAATCCCTTTTCCTAGATAGTATCTAGAAAGTTGAAGCCTTATCTAGTAACATTATCTAGTAAGTTATTGTATATCTAGTAACAATATCAACATAAATAGGATTTCTTTTTTTTCACTAGTCATAACTAGTAAGTACTATCATCTAACTAGGAAATTATGGATAGTCTTTCAAGTTAACGTAGACTCGCGATTTTGCTAGGTAAAACTAGTAAGTAAATATTAGTTTATTTGAAATTTACATTTGTATATTACTCACTTATGAGCTAAGCTTTCGATTCCACACTTATAGCTATAGTCACTAGTTTGTGTAGCCTATGCTTAGTCTAGCCTATATCTAGCCTAGCTTATACATTAGGCTTAGGATAAGCACATGCTAGGTTAGGCATTGGCTCGATAATATAAAGTAGGAACATTATATGCTATGCATAAGAATACAACTTATATCTGGCATTTTCTAGGCACAAGGTAACCATAGAATAGGATAGGGTTGTGTTAGGCGTTGGCTCCTAGCATATGCTTACCCTATGTCTAAACTCTTCCTAGAATATGCTTAGACTATGTATACACATAGGATTGGCTTATAGTATGCCTAGTATTTTCCTAACTTGCCATATACGTGTACCCTATGCCTACCCCTTGTGTATTTTGTTAGACATACCTATGTCTAGCCACTCTATAGCCTTTATCAGTTTGTCTGTATGAGGAGCCTATGCATATACCTTGCCTATATAACTAATCCTATCTAAATCTAAGCCTAAGCTTAAGCTCTACCTTACTACGAGCCTAGCCCTAACACTAACCTTTAATGTAGTATAAGCCTAGTATATATTGAGTCTAATTCTAATTTAAGGTAAAGAATATAGAGAGTAAGATAGGCTTATACATCATGTGTTACTTCTATAAAAATAAGTTGTATTTAGTCATTTTGTGGATTCTCATTAATTTTGACCTATTCGTAGTACAATTCTAACTTTTTATATGTGTGATGATGATCATATTGTGCTAAACAGACGATAATAGGCAATTAATTTGTTTTACTTTTGGTGAGCAAATAACTAGACAAGTATAGAGATGTAATGATTGTAATATTGATCATTAGTGGAGTGCAATGTGAAATTATTACTATTATGGAGACTGTTATCACATAAAGCTATTTATACGCTTTAGCTTTAAAACGATTGTACTCATCTATTTAGAGTGCATTGTTGTCTCTATTTTCTTTTATTTTATTCATATTCATTAAATTTTTCATTAATTAATTGTAATTATAATATTAAAAATAAAAGATCAGAGCTAAGTTGAGGCTTATGTTAGAATTAATCATTTTGAGTGCGATTGAGTCATCCTCATTTACACTGTTTGCTAGTTATAATATGTTTTTGTAATTAATTTGGCTCAATTTTCCATTGCAATCATCGCTCTGATACCATGGAGTTGATTCTTACATATGGTTTATGATCATAGCAGCAAAGTAATGGTTGAAGTATTGGTGTAGTGAACCACTAAAATATTACACCACATACTTCATAGATTATCTTAAGGGACTGAGAATTAGCAAGATTAGTTGAAGAAGTTAATCTCTCACTTGTGCACAAGTAACTAGCTTATTGACGAGTGGAGTGTTGTTCCCATTGCATTGAGTAGCATTTTTCTCACTTGGCTATAGGTTGAGGTGTACATGGCATCTCCCCTATATTATAAGTACCTACATGAGTCTCATCTTGCAACATATCTACAAGCTATCAATATTGTATGGGTATATATTTGCATCAACCATGGCTATGCATGAGCATTCACCACATTGGTTAGTACCCTTGAACCGCACTGTCTTTCCCCTCTTCATCATGTGGACCACACATTGCCTTTTTCACCCAACCACTTAAGCACCTTAGTCCACTCAACTACTATGTAGATAGGCCACATGATTGTTTAGCCACATTGGAGAACTCGATCACTTGAAGCACATTGTCCTAACTACTTGGAGCACTTTGGCCACATGGTTAATTAGGAAAAAATTCAAGCACACTCTTCCACGTGCACATACTCAATCACATAGTCACGTAGTTGCACAATCATGCACTTTATTTCAACTCACTTTACCATCTCCACTCTCTTACCCTTGATCACGAGGCACCCTCCGACCACATTGAGAACTTCATTTTTTTATGACAATAACCTCACTCAACAATTTAGGCCACATTAGGCACTCATGAATCACTCTAGGTAGCATTAGCACATGATTATATAATACTTAGACATTATACCACCATCACACTCTACTACTTAGTGCTCATAGCATAGTGATGTGGATGGTTTTGGGAATGGGAATGGGAATGGGGATGTGGACTAGAATTGCCCTCCTTTGTCACCATCAAAGAGGGCTCTTATAAGTGGATGGGATTGGAATGTGGGTTGGTTTGAGGATAAGCTAGGTCTAGGATGGCAAGCTAGAAAATGGCCATCCCATGTCATTATGGCTCATAGCATTTTACTAAAAGAACACCTTATCCACTCGATTACTTAGACATATTGAAGTAGATGATTACCTTATGCACTTAGGTAATATATAAGGCCAAATTTGCACGATTCTTGGACAAGAGTGCAAATACTTTCACACATTGTAGATGCATTTGTACACACACTTTCAAGTACCTTAGGATAAGAACTAGGGTACAAGGTCTTTGGTGCAATTTGTACATGTGTGAGAGTAAGATGCAATACATTAGTCCACATGTACATATCGTGTCTGGAGAAATTGAAGTGCGAGTGTGGACACACAAGTACATTTGTATAGAACATCTAGTATGCATTGTGTAGAACATGCTTTTATTTTATTTGAATTCTTCTTCAAGCTTCTATGTGGTTCTTTGAATATGAATTAGCTCTCTTATAGATTAGGAACCCTTCACATTAGCAAATCTTATAGGAAAAAGGATAGCATGCAATCTATTGATTTTAGTGGGGATTAGAAGAATAAGGGTATATAGCACATGAAAGACAGTGTGGAAGAAGAGGTTTTAGTAATGGCTAGTAGGGTTTTGCATGTTTTCTACCTAATTAGCTATGAAGCCAAAGAAGCTTTGTAAGACCTCCATTGAGGCAGCATGATGCATATAGATATCATCAACATAAGGTTTCTTAAAAAGGACATCTGTGTTGGTGTTGCCTAGCTCTATGTGTATTCAAAGTGTGTTGCACTCGCAAAAGGAAAAGAAGTGTTTGACAAGTTCCCAGTACCAAACAAAGTCTCTTGAAGTGCCTTGATCACTAGAGATAGGCAAAGCATGGACATGGTGCCGAAGCTTTGAGATGTTTTGGCAACATCTCAAAGGTGAGTGTCTACAAATTTGGTCACCCATACTTGCATTATGAAAGCTTGTATCAAAGAAGGGAAAAAAGATACATACCAAGGTACACAAGCTGGGGCTTATTTAGTCACGTTTGGTTGCATCTTCAAGGCATGTGGATGCATAGAAGTGGCATAGAAGGGCTAAGAAATACACATGATATAGTAGTTGTGGCATTGTATTGGTAGATATGTGCGTTGAACTTAGCTTGCTTGCAAAAGCACAAGAAGTGTTTAATAAGCTGCCAACTCGAAATTTAGTTAGCTTACTAATAAAGCCAATGAAAGCCAAAGTTGGAGGCTTTGATCATATATTACACGACTCTTTACATATTGGAGGGATTTCGGAGCACTAAATATTGGAGGGATTTCGGAGCACTAATTAATGGTGCCAGGTTACCATCATCGATCTAGACAAGGTGGCTCAAAAAGATCATTCGCTATGGAGGTTGGGGCATAAACATGAGTCAACACTTGGTCACTCAGTTCTCACCAATTGTTGAACTCCATTGCTAGCCCCTTTTCCTCTATACATGCTTCTTCAGCAATACATCTATAATATTTTTACTTGACAAATGTCACAGAGCATATCAGGCTCTAATACCATGAAGAAACTATAAGCAAGAAGGGAATAGAGATAGCTCTAATACCTCACTTGACTATAGAATAGAGGGGTTAACATCCACCACTCTAAAGGTATTCTTGTTATTCAAAAATTCATGCCATCTTGGTCTTTCATCTCTTGCACTCAAGCTCTAACATACTCGTTCAAGCAATGGTTGCTTGCTAACTACAATTACTTTATCCACATCTACCACCACAATCTATTCAAAAGGAAAACCCTTTGTTGGCATGAATGATAATGACAATTCACAGATAAGGCAAACATAAACTCATGATTTACAACTTCAACAATTATGAAGTCTCTCTTTTCCATTGAGTTCTTTTCATCATAATTGACCCCAATGCAAGTAATGAAAATAGTTCTCATGTTAGAAGTAGCTCAAAGGGGTAAACATTTAACATATGAAATCCAAAAGGAGAGTAAGGGAGGGAGTACATATATGACAACCAAAAAAGCCAATTCAAGGTACATTAGTAGGCTGTGTATTCACCATCATGCTAGATGACACTACAAGAAATAAGGAGTCGCATTGCATCAGAAATGACTTGATCCTTATTTGAAAGTAAGATGTACTAGAACAACATATATGATAGCTATAAAAACAAAGTTGTTGTCTACACATAGATTCATTACACCTATCACCACATTGTCTTACATTATTCATAGATTCGTTAGACCTACCACCACGTTTGCTTAGTACACTATACATAGATTCATTAGACGTGTCACCACATTTTCTTACACTCAAATAGGGAATAGTTGATGAAATGAAGGGCAATTGTTTAATATTATAGTGGATAAACATTTAACACATACATGCAAACATTTAACACGTACATGCTTATGAGTAGGCCTCATGTTCTTCAAAGAAATTAAACTATGCCAAATGTGTGCCTCATGTTCTTCAAAGAAATTAAACCTTGGGATAGTTAAACTATGTCAAATGTGTGCCCATGTTGAAACCACCAAGTTAATTGGTTACGCTTATTGTGACTACCATCTTATGTGTGCGGCTCACCTCTCAAGGCTATATAATATAAGTACAACAAGGGTAAGTAAAGTCTACCGATTTGGTAGTGAGAGGAGGGAATATCTCTTAAGTTAGGATTCGAATGTAATTTGATGGTGAAAATATTGATTCAACATTGCAACTTTAAAATTAAACCTTAAGCCTTAGAAGCTATGCCTTAAACTTTAAAATTAAACCTTAAATCTTAAACCTCTTCTTGTGGCCAAAGACGTGGTCGAAGAAGAAGGAGAGCTCCTCGAGGGTGATCTTGCCCTTAGTCTAGGGGATGAAGAAGTAAAAGAAGAGGATGGCGAATTCCCTACCTACCCCCTAATTCCCGCCAATGGATACTTCCAAGTTCCCTCTCTTTTATATAATCTCCCTTCTTTCCTTCAACGCCGCTTTACTATCCTTCTCCTTTCGTACTATTCTATTCTTGCACTCTGCTGATCCGTCCAGCTCGATACAGAGATCTAGACGGTGGTGTAGGAGACCTGGAGCATCGGCCTGCACCAGCTAAATGGAGGAGCTGGGAACGGCCTGCACCTGATTAGCAGTGCCGACAGAAGGTCCGCGCCCAACGTCCCCATTATACGTCACGTGCTGCGCCTGGCGTGCAACCCGGCCCGTCACATCAGACGAGCTGCCGCCCAGCGCACCCCGTCACAGCTACATTCAGCTGATCGTGCAGGCTACATTCAGCGCCTGCAGACTTATACATTCAGCGCCCATTGCTGCAGCTAGTTGCCCCATCACGTACTGCGCTCGGCCTGCAGCGGCCCCGACGCCATGTCTGATCAGTACTAGTACGTCTGATGCCCCGATGCCCCGACGTCTGAGTACAGCTAGTACTAGTACGCGGCCCCGACGCCCGACCTGCAGCGGCCCCGACGCCACGTCTGGCCTACAGCGGCCCCGACGCCACATCTGAGTACAAGCGGCCTGCCCCGACGCCACGTCTGAGTACTAGTACATCTGAGTACAAGCCTGCCCCGACGCCTGCACGTCTGAGTACAGTCAGTGTATTCTAGCCTTATTCTTGTTGTTTAATGGTTTTTTCATAATATGTTATTGGGAAGGCCCAAGTCAATATCTTATAGCTCTTTTTGGGGAGAAAGGCAATAAGGCACCATATTTGTTTCTTTAATTGGATATTGTAAGCAACATGATTTTTCTAATTGTGCATTTTAAGCAATGTGATAGATTCATTTTAAGCAATTTGCATTTTAAACAAGGGCACTCTCCTATCTATATGCAAAAACAAGCATCTATTTCTTACTCAGTCCTATACCATTGATATTATCACAATGGATTAGGCATGAGTGAGCTTGAGGCCTTGTAATCCTTATTTTCCTTAAGTTTTGGTTATAGGATAATTTTCATGAAAAACGGAGGTTTAATTTCAAGCAAATTACAAAATTGAAAAATGCATATGAATGTTTGAAAATGAGGTTATCAAAATGGATCATGATGAGCTCATGTTAGTTATATTAGAAACTATTGGGACCATTTCTTGATTTGTGAAAAGGCATATACTTTGTGTGCATTTCTACATTCAACTCATGTACATAGTAGGACACATCCATATTCATAATAGCACACTCTTGCACCATACATTGTCACCTAGGTGTGTTCACTTGCTTGGGGATTTAGTCTAGTATTTTAATGACATACACCTCTACTAGGACCACCCTTTCAACCTACAACCATGTTCCTTCTAAGATTCAAGAGTATTCCACATAGGTGCTATGTGGGTTTGTAAATGTGGATTAGAGTGTTTTTTATGTGCTTCCCTACTAGTGCCTAAGTTGTTTTCTACTTTGCATATGAAACACCGTACAATACTTTTATTTACTGAAATATGCTTGTTCATTATACATTCTTGTGCACTATATTTGCAGGCTGAATGTGCATCTCATGCAATGTGTTCTTTCACTAAATATTCTTATACGATACTTGCAGGATGCATTTGCATAATCGAGGTTGTTGAATTTGTTGCGACTTGTGGTCCAATTGTCAATTACATGATTTGAATATGTTTGTCCTTGATATTTTTTTTGTAACTCTTTTTTGTAGAAACACCTCTACTAGGACCATCCTTTTTGTAGAAACACCTCTACTAGTACCAATAAGTACAAGCATATGTCACATAGCTTGAGAACCAACACCTTCAATAATGTTGAGATTAGTGCTATGTTACTCATAGATTCCATTCAATTTTATGAAAATTTCACAATAGATATTTGTCTTGATGCATGATTTCATTATAGTAAGCATCCTAAAATGATTTGTTTGAGGAGATGTCTAACCATGCTTGGGAGATGTCCTTTCCTTGTTTGAGGAGATGCCTAACCATGTTTTGCGAAAGGATAACTGTTGTGATGGGCCTTTTTGGCCCTAGGGACACGATCTTCCTATCCAAACAGGGGTTATGGTTCTCATGTTTACTTTTTACGCTAGGTTTTCCTGAGTATAAGTTTGTTATAGCAAGCTCCTAGTATCACTTGTTTGAGGAGATGTCTAATCATCAATGTATGTCCTTTCTTGGGAAATGAGCCCACCAATGTGTGTCCTTGATATTTTTTTTAAACTCTTTTTTGTAGAAACACCTCTACTAGGACCACCTCTATTAGAGTGTTTTTTATGTGCTTCCCTACTAGTGCCTAAGTCGTTTTCTACTTCGTATCCAAGTGATGTGATGGGTTTTTTTAGCTATATTTGGGACACGATCTTCCTGTCCAAGTAGGGTTTTGTAATATCTCCTTTGCTTGTTTGAGGAGATGTCTAACCATGTTTTGCGAAAGGATAACTGTTGTGATGGGCCTTTTTGGCCCTAGGGACACGATCTTCCTATCCAAACAGGGGTTATGGTTCTCATGTTTACTTTTTACGCTAGGTTATGGTTCCACATGGGTGCTATGTGGGTTTGTAAATGTGGATTAGAGTGTTTTTTATGTGCTTCCCTACTAGTGCCTAAGTCGTTTTCTACTTCGTATCCAAGTGATGTGATGGGTCTTTTTGGCCCAAGGGACACGATCTTCCTATCCAAGTAGGGTTTCGTAATCTCTCCTTTGCTTGTTTGAGGAGATATCTAGCCATGCTTAAAAAAGGATAACTGCGAGAGTAAGATGCAATACATTAGTCCACTTGTACATATCGTGTCTGGAGAAATTTTTATAGAACATGTCCTTTGCTTGTTTGAGGAGATGTCTAATCCATAGATTCATTAGACTTGTCACCACATTTTCTTACACTCAAATAGGGAATAGTTGATGAAACGAAGGGAAATTGTTTAATATAGTGGATAAATATTTAACACGTACATGCTTACGAGTAGACCTCATGTTCTTCAAAGAAATTAAACTATGCCAAATGTGTGCCTCATGTTCTCAAGCATAAGTTTATTATAGTAAGCTCCAAGTATCACTTGTTTGATGAGATGTTTAACCATGCTTGGAAAAGTAAGCTTGCAAACTATAATTGTTAAGAGATTATATAAAGTTTTAATTGAATGGTATTCTTGTGGCACAAATGGCAAGTTCCTCAAGTGATATGAGAAGATGCTCATGCTTATACAAGTGTTCAAAAACTAATCAAGGATGGCAGATGGTTAGTCGAAGTACTTTCTACCATCATAGCCGCCAAGATTTACTTGGTAATATGCATAGGAGAGTTGGTTTACAAAATCCAAACTTGACTATGGCCGAAGATGAGGAACAATTAACTGAAACTATAGATGGGCCCACAGAGAGGAGACATGTTTGGTGCGATTGCATTTTATATTGTCATGGTGGAAGATATGTTGTTCCTTCCACCTTTGCTATTCATCAACAATTGAGATTGAAATATCGAGACTTGGGACTCGAGATAGGATTAACACCACAATGCAATGATGATATAATAAGTGATGTTCATGATCATGGAGATCATGCATATAGTGACCCAGATCAACATTGTGAGGATAATGCTAACAATGTTGAGCACTTGGAAGAACATGATGAACATATGGATATGCATGAAGACGTTGATCCAAGTACAGAGTCTTTACTATGCATCCAGATACTTGAGAAAGTAATTGAGTTACAAGCTCTTTGGGATAAACATAGAATATCTATCACAGCTCAGGATGAAATGCTTCAACTTTTGTTTGGTGATATGGGTGGCCAGAGAGTTGGAAAACGAGATAATGAGCCTTTGAAACCAAGCTTGAGTAAGCTCTTAGTTCAATTGCCTGAGACATGGGATGGGACCTTGGATGGAGTAAGGATTCCTGCATGTTGGGAGCAATTGATTACAATGTACAATGGACTTGGAATGATTCAATCTCAACGCTATAAGATTTGTGGAGGTACACGTGATAATCCTCATGAGATAGAGCTTTTTGAGCCTAGTAGAGAAGATCTGTATGTGAGAAATGTTGAAAAGTGTTCTTGTTCAGGAAATAGAAGACAAAGCATCTTGAAACGTGATTGCTTGATTTGTTCTTCCAAGTGTCCAAGGTGTCAAAAGACACGAAAGGATATGCTTTCATTTGACTATTTACCTATTAAGAATCAGCTACAACTTTTAGTAAAAAGTCAAAGATTTTGCCATGGATTTTTACAAATGTGGCGCCACAAGGAGAGATGGCTTGGACAAGCAGTTTCTATGCATCCAAACTCATCCTTTGAATTTTGGGATGGATCAAAATGTCGTGAGGTCCAAGATTTTTGGAATCCAAATGCTGAGTACGAGCTACCTATCATCTGCCAAAACTCAAGGTGTAATACTGTGTTTTCCACCTTTCCAAGAAAATCAGAAACACTTCAACATGGATGGAGCGAATCTACCAAGGAGTATATATTTATATGCAATAAGTGTCGTACTTTGAATAAACACCATCAGCAACTATGCAAGGTACATATTTCACTAGTTATCTTTTCAAAATAACAGTTATATTTCACTAGTTATATTTCATAGAATCATATGTATGCCAAATCTAGTTGTGAACACATAGAATCATACTAGTTATTGCTCTATGCGTATTTGTACTAAATTAATTTTTTATGTAGGGAGAGCCTCGAAACTTCGCTCTACTTCTACATTGGGATGGATTCCAAGCTTCTCGAACAACTCAAAAGGATTGTGGAGTAGTAGAAATTATGATTTTAAACAGTGGCAAAAGGTCTAGGATTGGGATTCTTCCTGTATTATTTTTGCCACTAAGTAGCAAGAAATTGATTCGCAATTCAAGCTTTACATTCGGGATCCTTTTGAGACCATTAATAAAAGAGCTTGAGGAGTTATTCATTGAGGGAGTAAATGTGTTTTATAATTATCCAATTGAACGTATCTTTGATAATTCCGCTCAACAAACACAATTTTGCAAGATACGTGTAATGTTAATGATGGTCACAGGTGATCATCCAGGCCAATGCAAACTTGGAATGTTTAAAGATGGAGGACAATCATTTTGTCGAAGGGATAAAGCTCAGGCTACCTTGGATAGTAATAACTCATCATTTCAAGGTCGCTATATTTATGATGGAAATAGATATCAAGCTCGGTATCCTCCAGAAAAACGTACCATAGAAGGAATGAAAGAAGCACTTTTACAATCCAAAAAAGCATTCACACAGATTGAACGAGAATGTATACTCAAGGAAGCAGGATTATCAGGAGAGTCTATAATGTGGAGATTGCATGATCTATATGGTTTCAATTTATCATTGGATTTAGTCTATGATTCAATGCATATTTCTGCATTGAATGTATTCAAAAAATATGTAAGTGCTCTTATGCAAGCTACATCCAATGAGACAAAGAGAGAAATAGATGCTTGTGTTGAAAAGGTGTTTTCCCTCGCTCCACAATCCATTCGAAACGGTCGTTGGCCATCCACTCCAAGCAAATACCATGATATTTTTAAGGCAGAGGAGAATCAAAAGTTCATCCAGTGGTGTTTACCATATATTTTACTAAGAATTTCTGACTTACATAGAGAAATCTATGACTTGGGGATTCTTCTAGTAGATATATCCCATGGGTTTTATAATTACAGTCGCGACAAAGGCTGGTCAAAGGAAAGCATAGAAATGATGCGTTCCTTGCTTCTTTCATGGAGAGTAAGAAAGGAAGAGTCTATGGGGGCAAATTCTTATCCTCTTGAGCATGTTGCAGGTATGAATCTTTATTAATTCAATATATCAATTTCTCATAGTCTCTAATAATGTCCACTAACTTATTTTATTTACAGGGTTTGGAGAAATACTTGATGATGTTTGCAGGCATGGAATGCATGATATCTATTGGTGTTATGAATTTGAACATAAGGTACTAACATATGTTGGTATCAAGACCAACAAAAAAGACATGGAGATATCGTACATTCATTATTATAGAAGAATACTATTTACAGAGGTTTTCTCAATATTACAGTAAGACAAGGATAGCCTTTTACCACATGAGAGGACATTAAAAAGTGTTCATATGTGTTTGTCACTTCCTTCTTTTTTTGAGATAAGAAGTCGTGACAGCACATCATGCCACGCAACACATGAACAAGGAATCTTGGAGGTTTCATCAGTCAAGAGGGCGAAGGAGCTATGGAGGGAGCTTGAAATAATAAATCAAGATATTGCATGTTGGAGAATGATAAAACAAAAAGGTATAGCAATACGACAAAAGAGAGGAATAATTAGACCACTTATTCAGGAGGAACAAAAGTATGTAGAGCACTATTGGTCTCTTGAAGAGAATTCTCTACAATCCCAACATGTGACAATGTATAAAAAGTTAGTGTTCAATGGGGATGTTTATAAGCTTGGGGATGGTGTAGTAGTTAAAGTTGATGAGCCTAACACTACTGTTGAAAGCATGGGTCATTGGAAGGCTCGTATTACATCATTTTTTTCAGTTCAATGGAATAGAGAGATCATGCTTTTCTTTGGGGCAGAGTATTATAAACAATGTATCATAGTAAAAGATAATAAAGAGTGCTTACTTATCAAACCAACTACAGGAATGAGTGTGTTACAAAGAGAACGTCTTCCATTTGACTGGGATTGTGTAAGGCCTGTAAGCTCATTATTGCACAAGTGTATGCTTCTCCCTTTCACTAATAAGCTTATTGCTTATGAAATAAAAGATCTCTCACCCAGGACAAGACTGCTTCAAGTAGGTGAAGTTGGATGTATTCCTCCGTGGCTAGAGAAGAATGATATTGTGTTGGCATATATGGATACGAATAACAATTTAACCAAACGTGCGGTGGTACATGAAGTGGATAGAGAAAAAAAAGAATGCAAATTAGCATGGTTGGAGAAAGATCACAATCAAAATAACTTATGGAAAGTTTCTATGGAGGATAACTGCACGAGGGACTGGAATTGTTGTATCACAATAATACATGGATGGTTGATAAGGAAAAGGAGAAGAGCAATATTACCCTCTGGAGAATTATGTGATTTTCCAGTGTCATGGATATCCTAAATTTATGCAAAAAAGACATGTCTATATAGACTATATACATGCTTATAAATGTAAGTATTTTTTATAACATTTATTTTATTAGATCAATCCAAGTTTCATATATCTCTAAAACTAATATTTACCATTTTATGAATGATTATTCATCTTAAATATTATGTTTATTTGACTTGTATGTTTTTTTTTCAGGTTATATTTTACGATGGCGTCTAATGAAGTCATGGCTGTAGATACACCAACATATGAGTAGATATTTTTGCCTCCGCCATCAAACAATCGCAATCCTAATAAGAAATATGGAAGAAAATATCTCATAGCATATTGTCGTAGTACACAAAACCAAATTTATTGTGCAAATCAAGTATGTGGAAGAAAAGTATAAAGATCTGCGACATAAGCTTGACTTGCAACAAGAGATAAAAGATTACATTGAGTCTAAACATCATGAGATTAAGCCACTTGAGTTTCCAGGGGCAACTTATATTTGGAGAAAAGAAGACATCTACCTATATTTCCTTCGAAATATGCAAACAAATAGAAAATTCAAGAAACAAAAGATGAGACACTTGTCAGAGAGCTCCTCTATGGTAGACTCTTTTACATGTATTAGAACTTACTTTACTTTTTATACTCCTTATAATTCAATGTCTTTTACAGAAATCGACTACTTCTATAGTTGGAGAGGATGCTAAAGATGATCAAGAAGTTCAACAGGTTTATTTCAAAAAATTTATTTTCATTTTAGAGTGATGTTTTTTTAAATTATGATTTGGTTTACATAAATGTATTGACATAAATTGCACTTTTTTATTATATTTAAAAATAAACATTGCAGCAATCCCAAGCTTTTAACAATGAAGAAAATGAGGGTTTGGATCATAATGCATGTGGCACAATAGAGGTTTGTCAATAAAACTATGATATGTACCTCATTGATCATTACTTTTGAAAATATTTATATTTTTTATTTGAATACTGAGTTTTCTTTCAAACAAGATGAAGATAGAGGATGTTTATCGTCCAGAACTACCTTCACATACACAAGATGATTCAAATCACACAAAAAATGACGAGAATTTTGATACGGTGAGCATGATATTTGTAATTATTTTTAATAAAAACTTTGGATAATTTTACTAACATGTTTCATTTTCTTTTAAGGATGACATGCTCAAGAATTATAAATCCTTTACCGACCTTCTTGTACATGCTACACATGTTAGTTATTTTCAATGCTTTGTAAAAATTAAATATTAATATATATCATATTATAATTTAATAATATTATTTTTCAAAAATTATAGATTGAGGAGAACACTATGTTGGCAAATAATGTTATAGTTCTAAATCGAAAAAGCAAGCGAATCCCAAAGGTACTAAGATATTTCTCTTTCTTTTTATCTCTATAGTTTGTATTAAATTAAATATTATCTTTGTTTAATCAATTGATTTTTATCTTATAGTAGAGTGAAAAGATGAAAGATAACATGAAGGAAATGAAGAAAAAAGCTTCAGGAATATAGAGAATCATAATAAATCCAAGGTATTTTGAGTATATCTTAAGATAAACATGGATGTCTTTATTTTGGTAATTTAACCTTTTTATGATGCTTAATAGGGGATTGAAAACTCCAATGTGCGGCTAGCTAGGAGTCATGCTAAGACACTTGATAAATGCCAATCCTCTCAGGTTATATGTGTTATGTTTATTTAGTATATGTGTGTATTGTTAAATATGTAAATATAAATTGTTTTTACTAAAATCGTTTTTTTGGAATTGCAGAGTATGTTGAGTGAGGTGGATGAAGAAACGATCTTGTTAAAATACTTGGATATTGCTACGGTGGATGAGCTATATACATCATTAAAATCCACTTTTAACATCATTAAGAGAGATCCCACTTTCACTACAAATCGTACAGACCATAATGTGGATGCCATGAGAAAGGCTATAGTACAATGGCTGGTGGTTCAAAAACGAGTTATAATCAAAGATACAATCATTGGAAGTTTAAGCCTAGATGATGTTAATGTAGTAGAATAAGGACAATTTGGATTTCACATTATAGTATGCTACTTTTGTATTGTGGACATTGGCAAAAAAATCTATTATTCACTTTTACTTTATTAAAATCACTTTTAAAATAAAATATTTTTCTATTATTATTTATATCAAAGATATAAAAATGTCATTTTATGAGATTTCGTTATATCATTATATGCCTCCTATATGCTAAGTTGTATGATAAAGTTACTACATAGATGTTATATGTTATAATTTCTTATATGGTAACTTTTTCGATGAAGTTACTATATAGATTATTTCTATTTATGAAGTTACTATATAGTAAATTTTTTAAAAAGTTACTATATAGATAGTTATGATAATCAACTTCCTATATAGTAAGCTAACCAAAAAAAGCTTTCTATATAGTAAATTAACTAGAAAAATCTTTCTATATTGGAAACTATCTTTCTAGATTGGCAATCTAGTAAAGTTTGATTTTTCCTATATTAGACTCTTTCTAGTTATGTGGAAATCTAACTAGAAAATTCTCTTTTTTTTCCTATATAGTAAGTGGTTTAAAGATTCTTGTGCACCATCAACGACAAGGACAAGCTGGCGGACAAGATCGAGAAGGACGACAAAGAGGCCATCGAGGCGGCGCTTCATGTTGTACACGTACGTCTCGACGCTGTTCCTGGCGTCCACTCTCTCCCGCACTTTCTTGTCTTCCTCCGCGAACTCCTCCGCCTCCTTCACCATTCTGTCGATCTCGTCTTGGCTCAACCGCCCCTTGTCGTTGGTGATGGTGATCTTCTCAGACTTGCCGGTGCCCTTGTCCTCCGCCTTCACATTCAGGATGCCATTGGCATCCACCTCGAATGTAACTTCGATTTGAGGTACGCCTCTGCAAGTAACAATTGGCGAGCAAAGCCACCATCATCAGTCACAGCACACGATTCCCTGCACTCTGTGCATTAATTGCTACGACTGGCCATGAAAACAAAAACTCACAAAATAGTACAAAAATAACAATGATATCCATAAAATAAGTTACAATTGCCTAGAATAAAATGTTTAAGCCAACAAAATTATCTTTTTTTGCAAGAATAACATCCAATATTTCTTTTACTTTCTTTGATTTTGTCCTTCCATAATTGTGGTTAACAAAGTGAAAAGTTTTCCTAGGTGTAGTGCATATTTTTAGTATGCAAGCATAACCAACCATTGTCTTAAAATTTTTTCCCTCCATTAATTATGGTAGGTACATAGCAAATATTGTGATCATGATGAATTCGAGAAGTTCACATTCACAAATTGTTTTAGCATTGTCATTAGGAACAACATCCATGTCTATTTGCAATATTGTTGCATATGAGATGTGAAGACAAGGGGACAATGGTTCTTATGCAATTAGAACAACAGTGTAGCATATATAAGTTTGACATGATGAAAATATAATAATAGGTAAATTTATGATTGATTTTAGGCTAGTTGGCATTTTGCTAGATGTTGAATGTCCACAACATTTCCCACGATACATTAGGAGAAATATGGACTCTCTTTTTTGCCCCTTAAGGGTTTTCTCTCACCTCTCTCTCTAAAAAGAGATTCCAAAATAATGTTATAGTAAGAGATCTTCTACAATTAAGAAAATCTCATATTTGTATTTTTAATAGAATTCACCTACTATTTTATCCCCAAACTATAGGATGAGGTCACTTTTCCTCAAAATCCTCACAACTAAAAAAATACAATTCTGTTTTGTCCAAAAACTGAGCCAATCATTGATAGACTACTCTTTAATACCCTCATGACTTTTCAACATTAAAATATATTAGAATCATTCTCATTCCTGCTTCTTAAAAGGAAAAAAGTTAAAAAATGTTATAAGTTGACGTGCACACCATATTTTAAGATTATTTTTTACCCAAACACATCTTTTTGACTCCAGAGTTTCCTAATCTTCCTCTTCAACAGTCTATACTACAAGCAATCAAGTGATAATGGAGGTATCTTTATTTTTTAATATCTATAATGTTATTATTCTTCACAATTATTGTTTAATCCTTAAGCAACAATTCATGTAGAGAGAGAGAGAGAGAGAGAGAGAGAGAGAGAGAGAGAGAGAGAGAGAGAGAGAGAGAGAGAGATTATTTTACTATGTGAGATGAACTAAGAAAATAAGTGATAGAGTGATTGAGAGTAGATTTGGGTAGAAGATAAGATGATGTTATTTTTCTTCATTATCCAAGCTTTTGTATAAATGTGTTTAATAATCTTTGACCAATTCTTATTGAGAGAGAGAGAGAGAGAGAGAGAGAGAGAGAGAGAGAGAGAGAGAGAGAGAGAGAGAGAGAGAGAGAGAGAGAATATTTTGGATAAAACAGAAGATAAGATTAGAACCTAATAAGAAGCTGATTATAAGATAAGATTAGAGGCTAACTAGGGGTTGATTAGGGTCTATCATGACTAAAATCAAGTGAAAGAGTCAAGATCCAATTGGGTAAAAAAGAATACATATACAGTGAATCAAAGGGGTATAATTATGTGATTTGAATGTTAATCCAAGTTAAAATTGTCATACATTTTTCTTTGCGGAATGAAGGTATATGACATACTAAGAGAAAGAGAGATATTCACTTCCACTTGGAGGATGAATATGCACCACTATTCAAAAGAACTGTGGAAAGGGATGATGCAATAAGGTATAGGATGCAATAAGAAATTAATACATGGAAAAAAAATATGGATATTTGGGTTGATGGGTGCATTTATCCACCTGATCCCCTAACTCAAAGGCCACTCCACAATTTAATGGCCTTACATCATTTGTAAAGTTTGTATGTGAAGGCAATGAAGGATTGTATGGATACACATATAGACTTGTGACACAAGGATCAATAGGGGTTCATCAAGCCTTAACAAATATGCAGACAAGATTACAAGGATGTGTATAGTCTTTGATGGAAAAAGATAGATTGTTGGTTGAGAAGGATAGGGAGAATCAGAGCCTACAACAAGTGTTTGCATTGAAGATGTTATGCATGCTACACATGTATAGAATATTGAGCTATAGTCTAAAAATATGGACTTGGAGAAGGAGAATTGAAACTTAAAGAGGAAGTTCATAAAAACTTTGGAGATTGGGCCCACTTTAAAAACCAAAGAAGCACATCAGCGCATCCGATTAGTTAAACCAATTCACCAATTAACCAAAGGAAGTGGACAATATCATAGATGGATATATGCTCAATCTGCTACAACGAGAAATATATTTCCTCATGCATAGAATGACACTATTGCTAAAGTCCTTAGTAAGGATATGGTCAAAAATGCATTGGAAAATCATAAATTCAGGGATATTGTGGATGGCGTTACAAGTGAACGTCTTAGGGATATAAGCAACTTGTTTACTGCTACAGAATGCTCAGGGATTATGTGACAAGGTTGGATTGAGTTTTGAGTCATACAGTATACTCTATTAACAATTGGATATAGGTTTTAAGCAGGTCTTCAAAACTAAGCGAGTAGTGCCTTGGCCAAAACCATTTCATGTGAAGAGGGCTTGAAAATAACTAAATGAGAAAGTTTTAGAACTAATTGGTGAGCCTACATATCTGGAACACACACACATATTGAAGTATGGTTCCAAAGAAGTTGCCTTTGTATTGAATGCATCCAACAATTTTGTATTGGATATATATAGGGTACATGTGGCTATGGTCAAGTTCTACAATATGTCTTTGGAAGAATGTAGATGCAAGCTTAAGTTTGTCCACAAACTTGATGAGAGTGAGATTATCAAGGGGCAAAAACTTGAACATGTGAGTATAACACTTATGAATCGAGCATTGGATCCTGACATCAATGAAAACCATCCTTTATACTTTAGTGTGTAATAAGAGGATGAAATATGGTGGCTTGCATCATTTGAAGTACCAAAGGAAAATCATAAAGTACTTAAAGTTTTTTAAAACCTGAAGAATATACCCAATGTTATTCAATAGAAAAATAATAGAGCAACTTTACGTGTTGAAGGATTTGGGGACTATCAAGTTGAAAGGCATCTTGCATGCAATTTAAAAACAATGAAGTTTATGTTTGGTTTATCAAATGCAACAAATGCAAAATTTCCATGCATATATTTCATGCAAACTAGGAAGAAATGAAAAAATGGAAATAAAGAATGGCTTGTTAAGACATGACAACAAGGTGCTCCAAGACGTGATAAAAAAGTCATGAGAAATGGAGTAGTCCCAATGGATCCAAACCGGCGCCCTATTTTGAAAATACCATTGGCAAGGGTTCACTTTTGCACATTTCATTGTTTGGTTAGAATAATTGAGAAGCTAGTATATGAATATGTATGCTTCGCATACAAGATGCACCCTGTGTCAAAAGCTGATGCTACATGATGCAGGAAGGTAGAACGAGTCCTCTCTAAAGTTGGATTACACGAGGGCCAAGTAGAAATAAAAAAGGGTGAGAAAAAAACATGCAAGAGTGGAAATATCCCTTGCAAACCATGCTTTGGCGGACCCAAGGCTAGGAAGTTTGTATCTCCACCTCGAGATGAGGAAGGCAATATACTTGTGAAATAACCAGAGAAGTATGAAGCATGGAAAAAGTGGCACCTTACTGTTCCAGATTGGAGCAATGGGGAAAGAACAAGGATAACAAAGGCAGAAGTGTGGATACACCTAGATAGATTAGCAGCTCTCTTACAAAAGTTGAGGTTTAGGGATGGTGATGCCAATACATTTAAAGAGACAGTTGCAAAATTTCACAGCTCTATAGTGGAGGCATTGAATTCAAATAGCATAACACACTACATGCTCAGTATTGTCACCATTACAAAAATATATCATCATTACGAATTAGTTTGTGTTTCTAATCTCTCTTTCTTATGTAGCATATACTTGAGGCACATGGTCCATACTTTGCAAATCAAGGAAGTTTAGCAGTATGGTCAACTCAAGGCATGGAATGATCTCACTGGCAAGCTCGTTGTGCTTTTCAAAAGGCAACTGATCATGGAGGTGGTATCAATGACTTCAATTCTATGAGGTAGTTATTCCAATGGTGGTATAGGAGATTCGAGATATGATACGATGAAAAAAGGAAGAAGTCCAAAACCTCTCAAGTAGAATCTATAAGTAAGAAATTATATGAAGTGAGGAAAGCAAGATATGAAAGCAACATAGCTAGACAACACCATGCAGAATGGTTGGCAACCCAAGAGAGAGATGGCAAGAAATGGAGATCTAGATAAAGAGTATAATTTTGATGCATTTAGAGTCAAAGAGAGAGTATAGGTACTAAGGACATGACTCATCAATACTCCTATCTTAAACATGAGATGTCTTTAACACTCCTGTCTTAAGCTTTAGACAGTTTGTCTATTTGAATTTGGCTAAAAGAGCATTTGTAAATTTTGTTTTGAATTTCAAAGGTTCGAACTATGTTTTTCAAAGTTTTGATATCAATTGATCTATTTTTTGCATATGTTAATCTTAAACCACACTTCTTGGGAGAAGGGACAATGTAACAATTGCTCTATCTTTTGGGTCTATTAATCTTAAACCACACTTCTTGGGAGAAGGGGCAATGTAACAATGCCTATCTTAGAGAGTGAAGTTTAAGGTTATCTCTACTTGAGTCCTTTATTTGACTATAGATACAATATATTGTTAGAACTACCAAAAATTTGAATTTAAATTATGAAAAGTCGATTTTGAAATCCTAAGACAAAGAATTGAAAACTCCAAACCTTGGAAGATTCACTAGCTTAGCGAGAGAGGGGCATGAGGAGGGGTGGCAGGAGATAGAGAGAGGGAGGGATGGGATAGAGAGAGAGTGTGAGTGACAGAAGTTCATTTATGCTACAATAAGTTTGAAAGTTCATTTATACTAAAGTTATTTAAAAGTTCATTTATACTATAGTAAGTTTAAAAGTTTTGTATTTAAGTCAAGTCTCTCCTTTCATTTTTTTCCATTACTCTTTACTCTACCCTCCACTTTTCTATCCTACATCATCACAACCATGGCACGTTCCAAGATTCCTATCAAGAAGGCACATGCAAGAGCAAGAGCTCAACACTCTTTTGAATCTAGTGAGCGTACTGTGAGTGATAATAGCCCCTTGGTGGCCGACAATGGTGGCTCTACTACAACTTCTAATAATGGTGGTGCTATTGTGACCAACAATGGTGGCCCTAGTGTGGTCAATAATGATGGCCCGCCTATCGAGAATAATGGTCCACCATTGTCCTGAAATGGTGGTCCACATGCTCCAATTGCTCCAGCTCCCACTACTGCTCCAGCTGGTAATACATGTCCTCCAACACATAAGAAGCGAAGATGGAGACTAGGCACAACTGCTCTATGTGAGATAAGGAAAATCCAGAAGATTGCCAACTTAATTATTCCTAAGGCACCATTCTATAGGTTGGTGCGAGAAATACTACAAGATCTACAGTTAGGGCATAATCACAAGTTCTTTTCAAGGAACAATGCAAGGAATGTGGGGCAATAGTGAAGCCAAGCCTTGGTTGCTCTCCAAGAGGTAGCTAAAAGCTACTTGATTAATCACATGAGTGATGGTCAACTTCTAGCCATTCATGATGTATCACTATTAATCCCATAGATTTGATTCTTGTTTGTAGGATTTGCAACAACAAGGATGCATTTAATCTTAATGTCAACAACATGCTTTGAGAAGCTACCTTGTAAATGGATCTATATTTAGCTCAGGTCTGGTTTTAGATTTTATGGAGCTTAGTTTCCAGTTATCCTTCTAGTAGAACTTCAAATATTTAATTATAGTGGCCTTCAAAATGAGCTAAATTTTTCCTAGCTCTAGTTGTACTTGGTGTGATGTACTATCTATCATGTATTTTGTGGTTTTGTAATGCTATATCCGATATGTGATATTCTAATTTTCCCATGACTTGCATTGTGTGAACTTTTAAGTTTCCAATTTTGCAAGTAGTTTCATTGAGGATAAATTTTATGTGCAATCAGGCACACGTCGGTGAACAGTTGTACTTGGAACGATGCATTATATCTTTACTGTGTTTTATGGTTTGTCAATACTATATCCAATATATGATATTCCATTTTGCCCATGATTTGTATTTTGTGAAATTTTAAGTTTCCAATGTCGCAAATAGTTTGGTTAAGAATACATTTAAAATGCAAGTATGCACACTGGGTGAAATTTTTTGGTTCTCAATGAAGTATATTCCAGGTAATGTATTTTCCAAAAAAAGATTCAATCATCAATTCTATAAATCGGAATCTAATGCAACTTCACCCATGTGTCGGGCATCATAAGAACTTATGAAAACTAAAAAATTGGCTCCATTAGAAGCCGTTGAGACACCTGGCCAGAGGCTCGCGTGTGGAGCCTTGATTTCCCAGATTTAGGGCTCCACATGCAAGCCTCTGGCCAAGTGTCCCAAATGCTTCTGATGGGGCCAAAATCTTTTCAGGTGGTTGATGTATCCTAGCAAATTTCAAGTCAATTTGATCACTAGTCGTATTTTTTCTGAAATCTAGATACATTAATTCAAGTTTATGGATTTTTAAAAAGTTTGGCTATAAGTTGAAAGTTTCATCCCATTTTACCCATTTGAGTTCTGTGTTTCAAGTTGTCACTCCTAGAAGACGTGGTACGCACCAAGCAAGCATCTCAGACATTCCCCCCAAGAACTCCCACATATAGGCAACCTCCCCCTACTCCACCACCACCACCATGCTACCATCGCAAGCATTGATGGAAGCAAGGCACAATGGCCCTCTGAGAGATTTGCCATTATGAAAAGGCCATACACCTCTTGATACTAAAGGCTACATTGCAAAAGGTGGTGCGGGAGACAATGCAGAACATACTAATTAGAAATAGCAGGAGGTAGTTCCATGATAGTTCAAGTGTGGATCGATCTGATCAATGGACTACCCAGGCTCTCCTTGCAATAGACAAAGTTGTTGAAGCCTTCCTAATTGACTTGTTCGGAGACTCGATCTATGTAGCAGTAGATGCAAGGATGGGCATCGTCACTGAGATAGGGATCTATGAATAGTTATTTTTGTTTAGTCACTTGTCTTTGGATAAATAAATGTTACATAGGAATTCGATAAAGTACTGTGCATTAAACTTAAATGACGAATCATGTTGCATCTAAATCTAACAAATAAGTATTAGATTCAAATACAAATAATAATAAATGACACGTATCACAAACTACATTATTTCATGCAAATCCAACAACATCGATTTTTATTAATACAAGAGAAGATTACAAACTGTGTTACATTGCAAAAGAGACATCATTAGGTAGTAAGTACATCTAATCTGTCCTAGGCTTCTTGGAGCTAGGCTCCCCATGGTCAAAGCTTCTCTTTATTATAGACAACAATACATTTTTCCCCAGAAGTTCCTACCTAATGACACAAGGGTCTTCAACTCTAGCAACCATATCATAGGCCACCATGGAGAAAAGTGGGCCAGACCTAGTACTTGTGAACAAGTACAACAACTTTGAATGTTGAAGCAACTGTACTACTTTCTCCAAGGTGGAGTTGGTCAGGATGGTCTTGAAGGGGCTAGCCTTCATCAGTGCTCTCAACTTCAAGAAGTTCTTAGTGAAAGTAGGAGAACATGTCTTATGAAATACTACTATGTCACTGACAAGCTAGCCAATGTACTCTTTCAATGTGGAGTCATGTATCCTTCCTTGGCCACTAGATCGGTCACCTTGCCTAGATGAAAACTCATCTATATAGATAATGTCCTGCGTCACATAAGTTCAGTATCAGACTCACTATTCATGGAGTATTAAAGATATATACTTCAGTTTTGCGTGTAACTTCACCCATAGGGCCTCGAGGGCTCTACGCTGTCCACAAACTCGCATCTGGGGGACATGAATATGCATATTCTGTCAAGATTGTGGGAGAGAAGGAAGGAGTCTCACTTGTAGCTTTCTTGCTTGCACAATGGGGGAATACACACAAAGGTGGAGGCTGAAAATAGTTTTCCTCTTCTTAGTTGTGTAAGCCAAAAGAACTCACGTATATAGAAATAGAAGAACCCTATATATGGGTCTCAAACCAAACTCAACTAACTAAGGTGGCATATTAACTAAGCCACGAACTAGAGTAGATAAGGATAGCTGTCATCTAGCTATTATTCATGGGCAGTGTACCAACCGCATCTACAACTGACAAGTCGGTGACATAAATGCACAACGGTCACCCTGGCATATCACAAGTGGAGCTCGATATCTCAACACTCCTCCTCGAGCTCAATCCCAATTCCTGCACACCAAGCAGGTCTCTGAACCTGCGCAGCTTCTCTGCGCCCAATGCCTTCGTAAATATGTCAGCTACTTGATCCTCTGTGCTGACATAAACTAGATCAATAAGACCTAGTAAAACCCTCTCCCGCACATAGTGATAATGCACCTCAATGTGCTTTGTTCTAGCATGATAGACTGGGTTATTTGCCAAGTGTATACTACTCATGTGTCATAATAAATGACAACTGGCCCATCTGTAGGCTGATGCATATCATAAAGTAGCTTATGCAACCAAGCTACCTCACATGCAGCCATTGCTGCACCCCTGTACTCAGCCTCTGTGCTGCTCGACAAGGCAACTATAGGCTGTTTCTTGCTGCTCCAAGTGACTGCAGCACTCCCAAAAGAGAACACGTATCCACTGGTAGATTGTCTATCAGAAATACTACCAGCCCAATCAGCATCAGTGTATCCATGCAACTGTATCTGAATCCCAGTCTCATAAAATAGTCCATACTGCAATGTGGACTTCACATACCTTAGTATGCGTCTAGCAGCATCCAAATGCGGTTTCCTTGGAGCATGCATAAACTAACTTACCAATCCAACAGCATAGCTCAAATCTGGCCTGGTAATAGTCATATAAATTAAACTTCCTACTATGTGTCTATACATAGTAGGGTCTTCCAGAAGCTCACCTGCATCTGTGCTCAGCTTCACATTCTGCTCCAAAGGAACTGAAATAGGCTTACAGCCTGTCGTCCCATATTTGCACAGCATGTCCAATCCATACTGCCTCTGCAAGAGCCGTATCCCACTTGGTGATCTAATCACCTCAATGCCCAAGAAATAACGCAGCTCTCCCAAATCCTTCATCTCAAACTTCTGCTTCAATAGCATTTTCACATGAAGGATATCTTCACCACTATCACTTGTGATAATCAAATTATCAACATAAATGACAAGCAGCATAATAGCTATCTTGTTTTTTACACATAAAGTGAGAAATCTGCCTTGGAAATCTGAAAGCCAATAGTGACAAGATACTGTCCTATCTTGTCAGACCATGCTCTAGGTGCTTGCTTCAAGCCATACAAGGCTTTCTTCAACTTGCAAACAAACTCAGGATGAACAACATGCACATAACCTGGTGGCTGCTCCATATAGACCTCTTCTTGCAAATCACCATGCAAGAAGGCATTCTTTACATCCATCTGATGTAAAGACCATCCCTTTGATGCAGCCATAGCAATGACTACTCTTACGGTTGCCATCCTTGCAATCGGACTGAATGTTTCTTCATAATCAATGCCATATGTTTGTGCATACCCCTTGACTACTAATCTTGCCTTGTATCTTTTCACAGAACCATCTGCATTGTGTTTCACCTTATAAACCCACTTACAACCAATTGTATTCTTATCTTTAGGCAAAGGTACCAATTCCCATGTAGCATTTGCATCCAAGGCATCCATTTCTTCATCCATGGCTTTCTCCCATTTTTCTTTTCCCATGGCTTGCTCAAAAGAAGTGGGTTCTGGTTCATGTATCACTTTGACCATATAGGCATAGTGAATGGCTATAAATCCATCATATTTCAGCCTATCCACAGGATACCTAGCTCTGGTAGACTTGCACAAAGTAGGTTCACTCCCAGGTGCTCTCAAAACATCCTTGGTCTTCCTTACTCCAGGTGTAACAATAGAAGGAATACCCAACTCATCATCAATGCTCTGTTCTGAGCCCCTGAATTCACCATCCACATCAGAGTGACCTGCATTCACAACAAACATGGGCTAATCTACCTTCTCTTTTCCTTTTCGTGAAACCTGCATACCACTATCTGCATTGCTTTGAGAAGATTCTCCTGATCTCAATCTGCCTGTTCATGGCGAAGAATGTGAACCACTGCTAGAGGATGCTCCAAGTCCACTAATATCTTGTGACTCCTGCTGTGAATTCTGTGCAGCATTACCATTTTGTGCATCTATATTATCAATCACATTTACTGGTTTATACCAGCTACTCATCTCATCAAAAACAACATCTCTGCTCATTGTAAACTTACGAGTAGAAGGGTTACAGCATCTATACCCTTTTTGCTGCTGCAGAGAGTAACCAATAAAGATGCACTTCTCAGCTTTTGGATCCAACTTGGATCTCAACTCATCTGGCACATGAACATAGGAAATGCAACCAAAAATATTCAAATGAGAAATATCTAGTTTCCTACCAGTATACCTCTCCTCTGGAGTCATCCCATGTATTGCTGCAGTGGGAGTCCTGTTCATTATGTAGACTGCTGTAGCAACTGCTTCAGCCCAGTAAAAATATGGCAAGTCTTTTTCATTGAGCATGGCATGAGATACCTCTCCAATATGCCTGTTTTTCCTTTCTGCAATTCCATTTTGTTGTGGGGTATGACTGCATGAATATTGCTACTTTATGCCATGCTCCTGTAGGAACCTTGCAAACTCATTTGAGAGGTACTCTCCACCTCCATTTGACCTTAGGCATTTTATTTGCAGGCCTGTTTCTTTTTCAACCACAAAACTCCAAAAACTTCACTTTTCTTTTTCATAAAATACACCCAAACTTTTTTGCTATAGTCATCAATAAAAGTGACAAAATAATGACAACCTCCAAGAGATGCAGCTTTAGTAGTCCACACATCAGAGTGGATTAATTCCAATGGCTTCTTACTCTCTTGAACATGTCTAGGAAATGGTTTCCTTGCCTGTTTTCCAAATTGACAGGCTTCACATACCTTATGCATTTCTGCAACCTTGAATTTAGGCAATCCTGTAACAATATTTTGGGCCTGCATTGATTTAAGTCGCTGTACATTAACATGACCAATGCGTTTATGCCAGATATCAATATCTGCAACTACACCGGTTCCATGTGCAAACATTGCTGCACTCAATTCATGCATGTCTGCATCCAACGTAAACATTCTGCCCTTCTTCTTTCATTTTGCTATCGAGCGACCTTTATTTTTCATATCCTCAACAAAGCATCCATGAGGATTAAATCTGACCTACAAACCCTGCTCAACCATTTGACCAATAGAAACCATATTCTTGGTGATATTCGGGACATGAAATACATCGGACATGTATTTCTTTTTCCCATCCTGCATAGACAAAGGAAATTTTCCAATCTGCACAATAGGATGTGCAGTATCATCACCAGTCTCCACAAATCTTGGTTTTTCCATTTTCCTTGCATCCTCCATCCATTCTGCATGACCTGTCATGTGGTTTGATGCACCTGAGTTAACATACCATACATCGTTGCTTTCTTCTGCACTTGTCACAGAATTGTTCATGTGTTGCACCATAAACAAATGCTCATTTTTGTCATCACCCTGTCAACTAGAAGATGCATAATTCCTTTGTTGCAATTTTCCATTCATGATGTCATTTTTCTTTTTATAGCAGTCTTTAGCCATATGACCCATTTACCACAGTAGTAGCATTCAACATTGCTGTTTGCATTTTGGCCTCTTTGCCATCCACCACGACCTCTTTGGCTCCCCCTGTCTCTAGAGTTACCACGTCCTCCTCCATAGGACTGGTTTTCTTGAGTTTGTTGCATATTCTGATTTCTACCACGGCCTCCAGATCGGCCTCCTCTACCTCTGCCTCTACCTCTTCCAGCATTTGAGTAGAAGACAGCTTCTTTTGAAGTTCCTCTTGAAGACGATGCACCACAATTTCTCTGCTCCTCAGAAATTAGAAGAGCAATGAACTCAAAATCAGGAAATCTTTCACGGACGGAAATGGATGTTCGGAACTGTGCATAATCCTTTCCTAGACCATTCAAGGTCACAGAAACTAAATCATCATCTTCCACTGGCGACCCAATGGAAGCAAGTGCATCTGCAATCTTCTTCACCTTCATGTGGTAGTCATTGATGCTCATATTTTCTCTTTGCACATTGTGCAACTCTTGCTTGAGCTGCATTTTCCTAGCTTGCGTATTTGTGTTATATATTTTGACAAAGTATCCCATGCCTCCTTTGGCGTACTTGCATCTTGAATATGCACAATCATAGAGTCTGAAATGGTGATAGACAGCCAGTACATAACTTTCCTGTCTCTCTCATGCCATGCTTTAAATGCCTGCATTTGCTGTTGATTGGGAACATCAGGAAGAACTGGTTCTTCTTCATTTCTTGCAACAAATTCCCAATTTCCTTTTCCCATAAGGAAATTCGTCATTCTAAACTTCCATGCTTGGAAGTTGTTCTTGTCAAGCTTTTCAGTGACAATCTGTGAAAGAGAATCAGACGCCATTACAGAACACTGCAAAAAATTCTGTCACTGCAAAGAACACAGCTTCAGCCACACAAGGGCAAATCTGCAAAACTGACGAAAGTGGTATTTGACCAGACAGTCACTTCCTAGTGACGAATTTGCATCAACAGGCAACAAGGATGATTCTGTAACTCCCAATGTCTCTGCGCACAGACATACGATGCAATTTCTACAGTAACTTTTCACCGACCTGTAGAACAGTGGTCGCACAACATAAAACATGACCTTTTCCTGAGTGCGTGCAGAAAACTTCCGCCTCCAAAACAGGCCCCGAAATGGCCTCAAATAAAAAAAACATAGCACTCTTGCTACATCGCGAAGGGCATCTCAATCTGAGACAATGCACTCTTGCTACACCGCGAAGGGCGTCTCAATCTGGGACAATGCACTCTTACACTTTCCGGCTGTGCTACCTGCAGAGACTTGCTCCCAAAACAGAAAAATGAAAGCAACACTGGTCCTCTTACCAAAACACCGCAAACTTGGCTTGCTTTCTTGAGTTCCTTACCATGAACAAGGCTCTTATACCATGTCAAGATTGTGGGAGAGAAGGAAGGAGTCTCACTTGTAGCTTTCTTGCTTGCACAATGGGGGAATACACACAAAGATGGAGGCTGAAAATAGTTTTCCTCTTCTTAGTTGTGTAAGCCAAAAGAACTCACGTACATAGAAATAGAAGAACCCTATATATGGGTCTCAAACCAAACTCAACTAACTAAGGTGGCATACTAACTGAGCCACGAACTAGAGTAGATAAGGATAGCTGTCATCTAGCTATTATTCATGTGCAGTGTACCAACCGCATCTGCAATTGACAAGTCAGTGACATAAATGCACAACGGTCACCCTGGCATATCACAAGTGGAGCTCGATATCTCAACATATTCATGCCCCTAGATGTGAGCCTGTGGATAGCTGGGAGCCTTGTCTCAAGAGGTTCGCATTTAGGGGACCTGAATCTACAAATTTAGACCTCGGATAAGTTACTCATAAATATATGTGTGCATCATGTGGGTTTAAAATAAGGTATTTTTAAAATACCATTTTTATACATTTTTTACATACAAAAGGATGTAATGTAAAGGGGTTATTTACAGATTGAATAGAAAAGGGTTATGTTTTATATAAGAAAGTTTATAGATAAGGATATTTATAAATAGGCATTGAATGCACGTGATGTAGAGGATATACATATAGTAACTTCCCTGAGATTCAGGCCTCCAGACATGAGCTTGCGGACAGGGCTTCTATAGGGGTCTTGATCTCGGTCAAATTTCATGATGTGGGTCCTTATGCCCTCAAGGCCCTATGGGTGAAGTTGCGCTGAAAACCAAAAACATTACCTTCTCCATGCCATCTATTTACCGCTATAATGGAGCATCCAAGTCTGCTCCTGCAATCGGGCCACCCTCATGTCTCTCCTGGAAAGGTATCGTGTAGTCGGGTCGAGGAACAAAAAGAATTTCATCTAAGTGCTCAAAATCCTAGTTGGAGATGTCATACTCTAGCGTCGTATCCTTAATTTGCTTTTGGATGGTTACAATGGCATCATATTGAGCTACCTCATCCACATATGGTGATGCATCCTGTACATCAAAATCTATAAAATCATCTCGTGCATCACACACCATGATACATTATAGTTCTTCTTCTCTTATCTCCAAACTCTCCAACATATTTTGCATGAATAATTATTGAGCCCTCTCGATGGTGACAACATGGAGAGAAGTAAGGGGTGGATCATTTCTCAGTATCTCAGTAGGGCAAGGAGGTGGGTGTACAATATCTAAGCTTTATGCTACCTTCTCACTTAGATCAAGAGAAATTTCATCAGACTCCCTCTCAAAATATTGTAGCTGCAGCAGCTGAGAGGGTGCATCGATATCTTCCTCACAGTCCTCTTGCACATTAGTGCACAAAACATAGATGGCAAAGACTGCATCACGCTTGATGAGATCCATCATGATGTGGTCATGGGATAAGGTGGGTACACCTCTAGCACACAGAGTTGTTGCCCCTCATGCACCAGAGCTCAGCTTATTACCTTTGCATGGCTTGATCTGGCATGTAGACTATACAAAAAATCTATCGAAATCCACCTGAGAGCAGAGTTCAGGATGGAGCAAGTGAGAGGGTTTGCCTCATCACAAAATGATACCAATATATTAGAGCTAGGATCTACCATGGAAAGTGAGCTCTCTAGATTCAAGGTCATGCAAAACCTTGGGTAATTTTGGTCTCCTATAGGCACATAGCTTGTGGAGCTAATCCATGTAGCAGCAAAGGCAGGAGTAGTAGCCATGGCACAGAGAAAGAGAGAACAAAGGAGAGCACAGGTATAGAGAAGTAGAGAATGAAAGTGAAAATGAATTTAGAGATCTAAATTTTATGTATCAAGGGTTTTAAATAAAGTTTCTTATAAAAATTTTAACCCTAAAGTTTCAAATTAAAACCCTAACCATGGATACTTTATTTCAATAATTGAAAGCCACCATCAAAATTACTCAAATAGACAAATGCTTCATTACACTTCATTATATCCTCAAATATGTTTCGATCGTTGAGTATGTTCAAGTCTAGCTGGAGAAAATATTGGATTTTTTAAAGAAAAAAATCTAAAAAACCTTCAAACACAACAACTAAAAATCTAAATACTTTCAACACTTATTTTTATTCCTTCTAACAATAGGGCGAGTGCTCAAAAAATGAGTAGAAGAGATGAGCTACAATATATCGTTATGCAAAGACAATATTCCAAAGGCTATGGAACTCCAGTCTGCAATTTAATTGTGAATTTTAACCAACGTGATTGAGTAATTACAACATATATACTCACATGCTTGGATCACAGTAAACCAAAATGATCAAAATTAAAAGTACACAGAAGTTTAAAAAAAGTTTTTATTCGCTCTTTATAAGAATTTTTACAAGGATTCCACTATCTCAAGGATATGTGGAGAAGCACATTGCTTACATGTCAAGGATTGTTCGCTATGAATCCTGACCTTTCTATTATCTAACTTGAAATAGAAGTTGCACAAGGGCTCATTGGACATTAATTGGATTTCTTACCTTAGAAAAGAAATGAGCCAATGACTCTCTATATGCTGACTACAAAAGAATTATGACCATTCCACAAGATAGCCACATCTATGAGATTTGTATGTGTCTCATCTCGAGTATCTTGATCTAAGTTGATCCACTCCCCTCGCAAAAGTTTCCATCTTCTATATTGAAAGAATATGCACAAATTTTGTCTAGTGATGAAATACCTGTAATTAAAATAAAAAATGTGGTAGGTAAAAGTGACTAACACAACAATTCATCTAAGCAATACCTATATCAATTAAATCAAGGCATACAATTCAATAAAAATAATTTACTTGAATGTAAGATTTGATTGGTTGACCTTGCACTCGATTGTCTCATCAAAATGTGTTCTTTTGATCTGCCATGACTCACCCAATAGCTAACTCATCCATTCCTCAAATGGACACTTGCATTGATAAGTAATCTTTGTTTTTTTAAATATCTCATATGAACCAAACAAATGTGCAAACAATGAAAATGGAATAAACCAACTAAGATGCACATCTTTGGAGCTTGTGGTAGGTTTCATAGCACCATTGATGTCAGATTTTATCTTTGACTTACATACTCTTGACAACTCCAAGCTACCAATCAACCATTCACAACTAGATAATTGCGGCAATGGGACATGCTGTAATCTCTGACTTTCTACTACATACAATGAATTATAAAAAAAGATATCTTGAGTTGCAAGTTGACTTGCAGAGTTATTATCATAAATCAAAGAACCTATGTCTTCATGCCAAAGATGTATCTTGCTACTCAAACATTCCACATTTTGCCATTCATGCAGAGTCAATGGATATAGAGCTATCAGTACAACACGTTTAAATTAGAACATTGCAAAGATTATACAAAACAACTCTGATGTAAAAGAATAAATAATGATAAAATCTAAAAACTTACTATTTTGTTTATATTTTGCAATGTAGTTCTCGTTGTGCACACGAATTTGTTTATGCATATAAACATGTTGGATCAACACTTTTGTTACTATACTTGTCCCATTAAACACTTTTTTGAACTCTAAAATTCTACCTTTCCAATGTTTGTTGGGGTGTACAACATCCTTATGCTTGACTTTAAAACTTCCTCAAGTACTTGGATACATAAAAATCCAATCCAACTTATAGTATTTATCACAAATCCAATTACTGCTACTATCTTTCTTGTTGAAGACCTCCATTACAAGTATGTTATTGATGTTTTTCCTCCGTGAAGACATCTATATTAACCAAATACAAAAGTTACCTAAAGGTATTTATGTGCTTTTATTATTATACGTAAGTGAATTTGTCCATATATAGAATCATTAGTATAATAATATTTTCATGCATAAGCATCCCTTTGTCATTTCACATATACAATTCTAATATTATGCAATGTTATGAGATTGCATCACTTATGCTATCTCATGCTATTCCATGGTTTTAGAATCTAAATAAAATTATTCTAATGAGATCAAAAACTAACAAAATCTTTTCTTATTCATAGCATTGCAAACTTAATCATGCTATATATTTCTTCCCATTAATTCTAACTAGATGTCAACAACAATAATTCATAAGAATTACTTATAATTGAAATAAAATTATACATTTAATTACTGTAGAGAGCAATGTGCTTGAGAAACTTTGTAGCCCTCAATCTTAAGGCTGTTAAAAAAGAAGTCGATTGCTAGAAAATAGGTGTATCTCATTGAGATGGAGGCCTAGGATACAATAGCAAAATGTAATTTAACTCAAAAAATGTATACTTTGTATAAATTTTCTCCAAATGCAATGATATTTAACCATGAAGCAGTTTTAGAAAAAGGACATTGTACCTGTAATTCTTTTCACAAAGAAGCCCAGAGTTGTTGAATAAGAAGTTGAGTTATTACATGATCATTGTTTCTTCATTATGAGATTCATGGAGTACAAAAACAAAACAAATCTCATGTCAAAGCATGCATATAACTTACATAGGCTTTGTCCAAATGAGTTGAAATTTAACCATGGAGCAACAGAAAAAAATGACAATATACATGTGGCTCTCTTTGTAGGATGTTGAGGAAGTTGAGTTTTTAGAAAATCATTGTTTTTCATTGTGGGAGATTCTTGGAGTACAAAAGAAAAGGAAAGCTCAATATGCATATAACTTGCATAGATTTTGTCCAAACGAGACGAAATGTAATTATGGAGCAATAAAAAAACAATACAACATACATGTAACCTTGTTTACAAAGAAATCCAAAGATGTTAAAGAAGAAGTTGAGTATTTAAAAGATCATTGTCCCTGACTGTGAGAGACTCCTAGAGTCCCAAAACAAAAGAAAGTTCATGTTAGAGCGTGCACATAACTTACACAGGTTTTTTCCAAACGAGATAAAACTTTACCATAGAACATCCATGGAAGAGAATAATATACCTGTAAATTTTTGTTAGGAAAATCTCAGAGCTTTTGTAGAATAAGCTCCGCACTCATAAAACATGAGAAACCCACTCTGTGTTTGTGTAGAAGCAATGAAATTTCACAGGGCTACATACACGGCAAGCAACAATGCGGCTGTAAAATTTCATTAGGAAAGAAGAAGTGGGGAAAGAGAAATGATAAATTTGAGTTATACCTAAGAAAGAGGGGGAAACTGAAAAGGGGAGATATGAAAAGTCAAACATAAAAAAATGAGAAAAGAAAAATTCGAGTCACTAACTTTCAGGAAGTGACAGCCTTGTATTCTCCACGTTTCCTTTTATTTTATTGTTGAGGGAAGATTTGAGCCAAGATATGTCTAAAACATTCAGCTACATGAATTTGAAATCCTAGCTCTCTCATTGGTTAGACCTATTTTTGTTTATTCACTCCTTATTAAGGGGCAAAAAAGAGAGTTCATATTTCTCCTAATGTGAAGGATTAGGTGTAGGATCGGTGACAACAAGAAAGCATATGTGTATTGATGCCAACAAGACAAGACATATGTAACTATAAGAAGGAGAATATTTAATTAACACATGCATTGTTGTTGATGAGTAGGGGAAAGCTAGTGCTTCTATAAAGCCAATCACCGAGACACCTGGCCCAAAAAAAGTAGCATTCCAACTCCCTCATTAGCCATGCCCTCTCGTATGCCCAAGTTAAGGGCAAATCCTTCGTGTATTGTTGGACACTAAGTGATAATGAGAACTTTTGTTTATTATTCAACCTTGTATTGAATTACTACGTTTTTTACATGACTGTATCTCCCCTCTGTAATTTCTATGATTTAATGCTATTTTATTGTTATATTAATTTTTAATGATTCATACCGATTTAGGGATTCGAAGGGTATCTTGAGTGAGAGTCATAGAAGAGATACATATTGATAGGAATCCATCTATGTTTAAGAGACTAGGGTTTATGAGGGTCAGGACTACCCAACTCTAATTATGAGAGGTAAGCAATGCTGGGATGTGAGGTAGAAGCTATGGAATGCATGAGGGTTCAAAGAAAGAGAAGAACACATGAGAGTTATGTAGGTACAAAATGAATGGTACCCTTATTCTTTTTTATCTTCACTTTTATATTACTATACAATGGATAAGTATACAAGGGGTACTTGTGTGCTATAGGCTATTGTTGTTCACCTCAATGACCTCCCACTTAAAAGGCCAATGTGGCTTTATGGGAGTATAAGAAGAAAGTCAAGATACTATCCAATGCCTATAACACTCTGTAGTGTGTAAAGTGCTTAGAAGGTAAACTCTTTGTGAGAAGATTCGTAGGATTATTGTGTGTATAGATCTTGACAATATCAATGAATTTATCCTTGAGCACCTCCCTGATCAAGTGCTTATCTTTGCATGAAAGATAGGATTCTATGCCAAATTGAATGGTACTTTGGCTATTACAGTGCAAGTAGGCACCTCTCTTGCAATGCCCAAGTCTCCCACTAAACTAATAAGCCATATAGCTTTGTCACAAGCCTTAGTGATTGCAACAGACTTTGATTAATGGTAAATAAAGCCATACATAGCTACAATCGAGAGACCCAAGAGACTACACTACTTGTAAAAGTGAAGACAAAACTTGTAGTAGACCTCCTAGAGTCTAAATTCCCTAGAAAATTTGCATCTACATATCCAAAAATAGATTCATCCTTCTTCCAAAGCATATACATATAGATCTAGTGCTATTCAAGTATTGTATGATACACTTTACTACCTCTCAATACGTCTTATGAGTTTTGCTATATATGTAACGAAAAATTCCCACTACATAGCCAATGTATGAACATGTAGCAACCATGACATATATCAATCTACCAATTATGCAGATGAATAAGGAGCCTTGGCTATTTCAACCTTCTACTCATCTAACTTATAGTTGTTCTCTTGGCTAAATTTTGAATATGGAGTTAATGAAACATTGATATCCTTCTCCCTCTCCATAGTGAAAGACTCCAATACCTTCCGAATGCATTTTTTCTAAGATAAATAGAATATATTTTTATCTTAATCTCGCATAATATGGATACCAAGTATGTCATCCACATAAAGGATTAAGATCATAAGGCTACCATCCTTAGCCTTCCTAGTGTACAAGCAATAATCGGTCTCACTCCTAGTATACCTCTAAGACCACATTAAGATATTGAACTTATGATACCATTCCTTAGGATCTTGTTTCAAACCATATAACCTCTTATGCTACTTACACACTGATTGCTTCTTGCCTTTTATGACAAACCCCTCAAGCTAATGTATATAAGTATCCTCGTGTAAGTCCCCATACAAGAAAGCAATCTTTCCATCCATAACAAACCCCTCGAGTCACTGCATGTAAGCATCGTTATATAAGATCCCATACAAGAGGTGATATTTCCATCCAACCAAGCCAACTCCATATATTCTCTAGTAATCAAAACAAGGACCATATATGGAGTGGTTATCTTGAATATTGGTAAGAAGATCTCATCAAATTCAATCCCCTTCTCTTGCTTCAATCCTTTTGCCACCAATCTCACATTCTACTTAGATAATGGATCAAATGGAGTTACCTCCATCTTGTAGATAGACTTACATGGTAGTGCATGTTTGCATGCATGTTTGCTCTTAGGAAAAGGAACTAAATCTCAAGTAGCATTCTTTTCTAAAGAATCCATCTTCGACTACATAGGCCCTTGGGTAGTGACTAGGTATAAATTTGTGCATCACATGAGTTCAAAAAAAGGAAATATAAAAAGAAATAAATTTATAGATGTAGATTTACAAAGAAAGTATTTTTTAAATATATACATTTATTTATATAATGATTTTTTATATTACACATGTAAGTTTTATTTTATAGAAGGGTATTGTTAAATCATAAAATTGAGTTGGATCTTTGACAGAAGGATATGATGAACTTCAATAAGTAAATATAGCACCCTATTCTTTAGGGTATTATATTGTGATGCATTTTTGCAAAATCTCAAAAATCCCTAAATTTTCATTGAGTAACTAGGTTTTTAGACAATGTTGTTATGAGTGGTTGCTTGCTTTCTAACTTCCTAGTTTAGGATATTTTGTTGCTGAATTGGCATCATGAGAGCATGAGCTTGTTGAAGGAAGAAAGAGAGTAGGATTACCAAGTGGCATATTTTCTCCAACTGAGAAGTAGTAAGTCATGTCAAAACTACTATGTTTTGGGTGCAAGCAATAGTGTTGAGAGTTTCAAAAGTGATGAACATCACATGTAGTAGTTGAATGGGCTACCACAATTGGATTTTGAGGTAGAATAGTACTGTAAAACAACAAAGATGATCGCCTACGAAGTAGGGGCTATATGTTGGGATAATGGCTACAAAATTATTGTTGCAACAAGAATAGGACTACTAATTAGGTGGCTTAACACTTAAAACATTTGAGGAAGGTTGTAATGATTTTGTAGTTGTATGTAATCATTGTGAAAAGAGGAGCAAGTAATAACAAAAAATCAAGAGGCCATGAAGGATTTTCCAGCATAGTAAAAAATTTGATCATTTGCAGTTGAATCCTAGAATCTTCTTTGGTTTTATAAGGGGTGTATTAGCTTTGAAGACTACCATTTTTAGTAACTCAACTTTAGTTATTGTAGCGAACATGAAGCTGATTGTGAGCTAGTGTGTCCATGGAATACTAAATCAAATGGATGTAAGGGGATTTTAGAAGGCTCTTTCTTCTAATAGGGGAATTTGAAATCTACTACTATAGTGCCTTATTGAGAGGTTTGGAAAGGGTGGAAATCTTGGTCATACTTATGGATAGAAAATGGGGAACCCAAATAAAGAACTCTTGCAATGGCAACTCATCCACTATGTCTAAGAAGTGAGTCAAATCTTTATTGTAGCAAAATTGCATGGAATCTCAATAGTTCAATGTTTCAAACTTCAATGAAATGAATAATTAGGTGGTAATAGACATGCTACTATATGACAAAATCATTCAAGTTTTTTAGGATATAGTAGCAAATTCCGTGTCAAAGCCCATCAAATCCAACTACATATTTTAGCATCTTTCTGTAGATTAAAGGATGGTGAAGTTTTGTTTGCTAGACTTTTCTAGAAAAAGATAGGAAATTATGGATCCAAACAATCTTAACCTTAAATAATGATGAAACGTGATTTTGAGCCAACTATCCTCAAGTCCTCAACAGTGGTTTGTATAGTCAAATTGAGTTACTATAAATATGCGTTGTTGTTACCTCAATGACATGAAGTTATTGTGTTATGGTGCTTGAAGGTTTGAAATGCTTGAAGTTGAGTTGTTAAGTCCATGTGATGAGTCTCATATGCTTTTGATAAAAGGGTTGTGGTGCTTATGATCATTATAGATATGCACAAAGAAATGTGGAAATGGATGGGAGGGTTAATGAGCTATATCTTATGAGGAGGCAACCTTTAATTTTGTGATTGATATGATTGTGAATTAGGGCAACCTAGAGTTCCATTGAGAAAGGTAAGGAATATCCTTTGTGAATTTCCTTTGAGTAGTGAGTCTAGTAAAAGGAAACTAGTGAGGAAAAGAGAACTCATTCTTTGACTTGAGAACTTTCACACTTGAATTCTTATAAGAAGGTAAGTGTAAAACCTCAAAACCTTGTATTGTAGCCATTATTTGTAATCATTGAAAAATTTAAGAAGAAATTCAAGAAGGAGAAGTACCTATAAGAGTACTACATTTGAGTTAAAAGAGAATATGCAAGGTTGGCACTAGTTTGGTGTGAGAAACTTTCACACTTTCACACTAGTGAGGAAAAGAGAACTCATTCTTTGACTTGAGAACTTTCACACTTGAATTCTTATAAGAAGGTAAGTGTAAAACCTCAAAACCTTGTATTGTAGCCATTATTTGTAATCATTGAAAAATTTAAGAAGAAATTCAAGAAGGAGAAGTACCTATAAGAGTACTACATTTGAGTTAAAAGAGAATATGCAAGGTTGGCACTAGTTTGGTGTGAGTAACTATAGATTTATTGCCTCCCTGGAGGACTTTGGGGGGTTCTAGTTGATTGTAGTATTTTAGTTTAAAGATCTAAGCCTAAGCACTAGTAGGCATTCTACCACACCCCATTGAGGAGTGTTGAGATTGACTTTATTTCTTTTGTTAGAAAAATCTTGACTTAGAAATGTAATTTTTTTTTCATTGAGGTCCTTGGAACAAAATGAGAGGATATGTAAAGGTTTTTGGAGAAAATATATGTTAGTTATCTTATACATAGAGTGACAGACCCCTATGAGAGGTTGTGAATTCTAGTTGCTAAGAGAGGGGAGTGATTGGATAATTCATTATGAATGAAACTTGAGTTGCAAAGACCCCTACAAAATGTCAGGATACAAGGATAACATGCTTATGCGAGTTAAATCAAGTTGACCTTCGGAGCAAGAAGGTTGAGAAGAAGAGAAAATCTGGACTAATTGAACAGCTTGTAGTAAGGCAAGAAATTATTACTACATTTAGACATGAAAATCATTAATCTACCTAGTTACATGAGTGGAATGGAAGAACCTACTTGTAAGGAGCCAAGTAAGGATAGTAAAAGACAAAACCCTAAGTGAAATTGAGGAGAAGAACTTGGGTTCTTATGAAAGTACTTCAAGTATTAAGGCCTCTATAACATAAAAGAAAGGTGGTTACAAAGACAAAAATTCTAGGGTTAATGAGGATGAAGTAAACTGACGACTCATTGAGTTTTATTAATAAAATTCCTAGTTTTATTAACAAAAATAAAAAATTTACATTGCATGTCATATAGCACAAAGATATTTCTATAGCCACTAAAACTACTAAGAATTTTTTATGAACCCTTGAGAGCTATTTTGGCATTTTGTATCTATTACATAAATATCTATTAAATTATTTAGTTAAAAAATTAATTTATCATAAGTTATTTATAAATATTACAAAAAATTCACATAAGGGTTAAGAAAGTTTCACACAATAAGTTACATAAGGATGCATAAACATGCCTTGAATGCACATGATGCCTAGGGTTTATACATAGTGACCTCTTTGAGCATAGCTCTCTAGCACTTATAATGTCATCCCTAGTCATAGCATAAGCATAACAAGAAGGCTCACCACAATCCATGACTATGACATAGTCTAAAGATAGAGTATATATATCTCCTAGTCTAGAAACCTTCATTGACCTACATAAAACTAGCTCAATAGGGGCGTCTAGTTGTCTAATCTATCTATCCTATAAATACATTAGGCTATCCACCATCTTGTGCTACACGTCCTCAACATAAGCAAGCTATTCAAGCCTTGTATCATGTAGAAAAAGTCATACAATTTGCTCATGTGATGTCTCCCCATCCTCTTGAAATATGACTCTATGAATCCCAACCATTTTAATAAGTTGCTTGTGGATTTTTTAGACTTAGGATCAAGCATTTTGCTTATCCCTAGTTATATGCATAAATGTCTCATAGCCAAATATACATAGCTGATCATAATTAGGTATATCTAGGTAGATGCATAAATGTCTCACAAGTTAAAACACGTAAGTGATCATAAATAGGTCTCATGTCAAACCATAACTCCTTTGGTATATTGTAATCCAATGGAATATTAGGAGACCTATTGATTGAATGCATCGTTGTTTTTAAAACTTCAACCCAAAATCTATCAGTGAGACGAACATTAGAGAGCATCCTATGGACCCTTTCCTAAGTGGTCCTATTTATCTTCTCAACCATACCATTTTGAGTAGGATTCTTAGAAGATATCAACTCTCTCTTGGTACCATGGCTAATTGCACAAAATTTTGTCAAGGCATGTGAGGAATAATCTCCACCATTATTAGCCCTCAAGTACTTAAGATTCTTGCCTAATTTATTCTTTGCAAATACTAAGAACTTTTGAAATGCCACCAATATATTACTCTTCTTATAAAGAGGATAAAACCAAACCTTCCTTGTGGTATCATCTATAAAAGTAACATAGTACAATGCTTTGTGCAATGAAACCATTGGCATTAGCCCACACAAATCATTATGAAACAAATGAAGGCATTCTAATTTTTTGAGTCCCACTACTTCTCTTATGTGGCATTTTAGTTTACTTTCCAAAGAGACAATGCTCGTAAAAGCCAAGATAAATTTTTTAAAGAAAATGAAAATAGTTCAAATAACACAAAGTTTTCATTCCAGTGTATGCCCCAAACAATGATGCCATAAAGAAAAGGATGGTTATTCAATGGCAACTACAACACGGTCTTTAACATAAAAAACGTGTAAATGATACAAAGTACTAGATTTTGGCCCTTTGGCTATAACAAGGAATACCTTGCAAATCTTTGATACTAGATTGTGAAAGATCAAACCCCCTACCCCATTGATATTTTTTCTTTGCATTCATAGCAAAGTATTACCAATAGATAAGGCATGACTCAATGTATCTAAGTACCTTGCATACACTAGAAGACATGTGTCATCCTCATTACAATAGCTATTATCTTCTTGTTCAACATTAACAAGGGTTCAATGGTGTGTGACTCCTAATTCTACACAATTTGTTTATTACTGCATTCTCTAATGTCCCCCCATACACTGATCATAGAAGCATGATAGTGCTTGATATGTTATAGAAATTGTATTGGTGGCTGAATATCCATTCGCAAAATGTATGGAGTGGGAGCTAGATATGCACTTGTAGGTAGCTGATTAGTTTTCTTATTTCTACCTCTTCTCTAAAAACCCTCCATACACTAATCGTAGGAGTATGATAGTGCTTGACTATCTATAGAATTTGTATATGAGACACTTGTATTCAGCACTCTAGTGCTTCTTGCTTGTGGATAGCAGCTTAGTCTTTCTCCTATAACATGCATTTTGGCTTAGTTTGAGGCATATTTACTATTATTATAGTAGCCTGTACTCTCTTTGGTTGGTAGACATAATGGCAAGTGCTTCCTGGTATCTTTAACATAGAGAAGTTGGATGGAAAGAGCTTCCAATGTTTGAAGACTTAGATTTGGTAGGTATTGCTGCAAAAGAAGAAAGTGAGGCCATTGAAAACCAAGGGAATAAAGCCAAAATATTCAAATAGAGATTACTGGGAAGAGCTTGATGAGCTATGCAAGCGTATCATTATCTTGTTTTTATCTAAGTAGGTTTATTTCAATATTATTGCGACTGAAGGTGGTGCTTATGATTTATTGAGAGCTAATTTTAAGATAGAATTTAAAAGTGCAAAAGTGGCAGTTTTGGTAGAAAATGTGCAAATCACAGATTGAGGAGTTGCAGTTTTTCTAGGTGAATTTTGACACCAAGAATCCAACACGTGTCTGTTTGTCGATCAGAGTCCATTTGACCCCCCATTTAATGCATGCAAGGTTTGACATTATAAAACAGCTACTTAATCTTGAAGCTGAAAAGCAAGTGATGGATGTCAAGGCAATATTTTTCGATGCTAGAAAGCTGCCCGTCTAGTCGGATTGCAAATCCGAGGTTGTTTCTCCCTTCCTTTAGCCTGAAACCACTTGCATCTAGTGCGAACATGAAGGAGATGAACTAGATAGTTTGCAAGTTAGTGATTAATGAGGATTAAGATGCCAAAAAGTTCAAAAATTAAATGTGATGGGGGGGGGGGGGGGCACATTTTTTGGCACACCCCTTCATGGCCCCAAAAATGTGAATTTTCACCTGATTGAATCATGAGCCACAACTTGGGCAATGGATTCCTACAATTCTTTGCCTCAAATCATCGATAAATCGAGAGAAATTATATATTCAATGGAAAGTTTAGATTTTATTCTTTCTCTCTCACCATAATTGCTGTTCATGTGGCCTGAGAGGATGAGGACAAATAGGTGCCAGATCATGACAAGATGCAAGGAATGGAGCAAAAGTGCATGAAGCTAGTTGTCTCAATAGTGGCTATGTGATGGCGTGAGTAGCTTGCTTTTTCAAAATACAATATGCTATGTGTACAGGATTTAGCATAAGTGCTAGATTATTACATATTATACCATATCTCTTGTGTCTGTTGTTGTGAAAAATGGTTGAAAGTGCTTGAGTCATGTTTGCCAATGTCTGAAATCATAAAAAACTCAGTTACTTTCAGCCGCTTAAATTTTAAAAAATTAGAACCAAGAAACTTGAGATTCGAGACTCAATGTAGAAATGGAGATTTTATTGGGTTTTGAGGGTTCAATGTTGTTCACATGGAATAATAATTGATATGTTGGTGGACCATAGTCCAAACTAGCCATACAAATTAGAAAATTAGTCTTTATGTTCAAATAAATGGAAAAAACCATGAAAATAGTCTTTTTGAATGAAAAAAATAGTTTTAATGCATTTAAAATTATCAAAAAATAAGAGTATGTTTGTGGATGTATGATGAGGATAGGGCATGATGATTTTCCTCAGCCTATCTCCATTTATGTGTGAAAAGTGTGTATTTATTACTTATTCATACAAAAATGATGATAAAACCCTTTTACATCTATGTAAAAAGGCAAAACCTAAGTGGTAGGGAAAAAAGGGTTGAAAAGAGATAAAATTTGAATAAATTTTCATTTCATTGCATATTATGGCATAGAGGCTTCAATTTTTTTAAGTTTAAGAGGAATAGTAGCACGGATTAGCTCGATACTGTCCCTTTGCAGCATAGCATAACATTAGAGAAGAGAAATAATAGAAATATTATTTTCGCATAACACTTGGATGATTTATAGTTAAAGTTGTTTGAGCACAATGAGTCATACATATTGCATTTGCATTTAAGTATGGTATCAAAAGGAAAACTCTTGGATGCATGGCAGATGTATGTCTAGTTGTGACAACATTGAGTGTGGGAGGTTCCTTTGCTATAGGGTAGCATGGTGATCTTTGGAGAGACATTATGTGAGGCTGAAATATTCCTGTAAACTACAAGAAAGTGAATGCAGCCACTAAGAAGGACCACTACCCCTTTCCGTACACTGAACAGATGATTGAGCACATGGCAAGAAAGAAGGCTTACAACTTCCTTGATGGATTTTTAGGCTATAATCAAGTGTAAATACACCCTAATGATAATCATAAGACCCACTACGAGGATTGTAACGTATAGCGATGGCGGGTAGCGACGCAAGTAGCGGCGTCGCTATTTGCGTCGCAAATAGCAACATCCCACAGGGAAAAAAAACAGGCCAAAACCCAAGGGCGGGTTCATTTTGCGCATTTTCATCGAACGTTTCAAGAGGGAGAGCAAGAGAGAGAGCAATCGTCTTGCATAGGGTGAGAGAGGGAGAGAAAGAAGGCTTGCCGCCGCTGCCGTTCGCGAAGGAGAGGAGGAGCCTTCATCACGAAGAGGAGCCACCAAACCCTCACCATATCTCATCGGTGAGTCCATTCTCTCTTTCTTTTGCTTGTTTAGGGTTTAATTCTCTCCTTCTTTTGCTTGTTTAGGAGAGGAAATGAGAGAGAAAGAGAGGGAGAGGGAGAGGGAGGGAGAGGAAGAGAAAGAGAAACAGAAAGAGAGGGAGAGGGAGAGGGAGGGGGGAGGAAATGAGAGAGGGAGAGAAATAGAAAGAGAGGGAGAGGGAGAGGGAGAGGGATGGGAAGGAAATGAGAGAGGGAAAGGGAGGGAGAGTGCATTCTCTCTCTCTCTTTTACTTTTGCTTATATAATTTGTGTATATATATTGAGAGAGGGAGAGGAAATGAGAGAGAAAGAGAGGGAGAGGGAGAGGGAGGGGGAGGGAGGGAGAGGGAGAGGGAGGAAATGGAAGAGGGAGGGGGATGAAATGAGAGAACGAGAGGGAGGGAGACTGTATTCTCTCTCTTATTTATTTATTTTTTGTATAATTTGTATGTAATGAGAGAGGGAGAAGAAATGAGGGAGAGGGAGAGGGAGAAAGAGAGTGAAATTAAAGAGAGGGAGAGGGAGGAAATGGGAGAGGGAGGGGGAGGAAATGAGAGAGGGAGAGGAAGGAAGAGAGAGAGGGAATGAGAGAGGGAGAGAGAACGAGAAAGAGAAAGAGAGGGAGAGGGAGGGGGGAGGAAATGAGAGAGGGAGAGAAAGAGAAAGAGAAAGAGAAAGAGAGGGAGAGGGAGAGGGATGGGGAGGAAATGAGAGAGGGAGAGGGAGGGAGAGTGCATTCTCTCTCTTTTACTTTTGCTTATATGATTTGTGTATATATATTGAGAGAGGGAGAGGAAATGAGAGAGAAAGAGAGGGAGAGGGAGAGGGAGGAAATGGGAGGGAGGGGGACGGAAGGAGAGAGAGAGAAAGAGAGGGAGAGGGAAAGGGAGCACGAGGGAGAGGGAGAGGGAGGAAATGGAAGAGGGAGGGGGATGAAATGAGAGAATGAGAGGAAGGGAGAGTGTATACTCTCTCTTATTTATTTATTTTTTGTATAGTTTGTATGTAATGAGAGAGGGAGAAGAAATGAGGGAGAGGGAGAGGGAGAAAGAGAGGGAAATTAAAGAGAGGAAGAGGGAGGGGGAGAGGAAATGAGAGAGGGAGGGGGAGGAAGAGAGAGAAAATGAGAGAGGGAGAGGGAATGAGAGAGGGAGAGGGAGGGAGAAGAAATGAGAGAAGGAGAGGAAGAGAGCAAAAGGAAATGAGAGAGGGAGAGGAGACAGAAAAAAGAGAATGAGAGGAGAGAGAAAAAGAGATAAGATGTTAAACATAATAGGCAAATAGAGAAAGAGAGGGTGTGGGTGAGGGTGAGGGCGAGGGAGGGAGAGGAAGAGAGAAAAAGAAATGAGAGAGAGAGGAGAGAGAAAAAGAGAGAATGATCATTAAACCTAATGGAAAAATAGAGAAAGAGAGAGTCAGGGTGAGGGAGGGAGAGGAAATGAGAGAGGGAGAGAAAGAAAGAAAGGGAAATGAGACATGGAGAGGAGAGAGAAAAAAATGAGAGAGGGAGAGGAGAGAGAAAATGAGAAAAATTTAGTAAATCTAATAGAGAAAGAGAAAAATAGAGGGTCAGGGTGAGGAAGGGACAGGAAATGAGAGAGGGAGAGAAAGAGAGAAAGGTAAATGAGAGAGGGAGAGGAGAGAGAAAAAAATGAGAGAGAGGAGAGAGAAAAAGAGAGAAAAATCATTAAACCTAATAGGGAAAGAGAGATAGAAAGAGAGGGTGAGGGTGAGGGAGGGAGAGGAAATGAGAGAGGGAGAGGAAGGGAGAAAACGAAATGAGAGAGGGAGAGGAGAGAGAAAAAAATGAGAGAGAGAGAGAGGAGAGAGAAAAGAGAGAAAAACCATTAAACCTAATAGGGAAAGAGAGAAAGAGGGCGAGGGAGGGAGAGGAAATGAGAGAGGGAGAGGAGAGAGAAAAAGGAAATGAGAGAGGGAGAGGAGAGAGAAAAAGGAATGAGAGAGGGCAAGGGAGAGAGAAAAATAAGAGAGAGAAAAAGAGAGAGGGAGGGAGAGGAACGAGAGGGAGAGGAGAGAGAAAAGGAAATGAGAGAGAGAGAGAGGAGAGAGAAAAAGAGAAATATCATTAAACCTAATAGGGAAAGAGAGAAAGAGAGGGTGAGGGCGAGGGAGGGAGAGGAAATGAGAGAGGGAGAGGAAGAGAGAAAACGAAATGAGAGAGGGAGAGGAGAGAGAAAAAATGAGAGAGAGAGAGAGAGAGAGAGGAGAGAGAAAAAGAGAGAAAAACCATTAAGCCTAATAGGGAAAGAGAGAAAGAGAGGGTGAGGGCGAGGGCGAGGGAGGGAGAGGAAATGAGAGAGGGAGAGGAGAGAGAAAAAAAGAGAGAAAGAGAAAAATAGAAATATCATTAAACCTAATAGGGAAAGAGAGAAAGAGAGGGTGAGGGCGAGGGAGGGAGAGGAAATGAGAGAGGGAGAGGAAGAGAGAAAACGAAATATTATGTGCTAGGTACTGAGTACTAGGTACTAAATACTAATATTCTATGATACTATATGCTAGGTCATAGAAAAAGAGAGATGGAAGGAGAGGATAACAATCTAAGAAAAGAAAAGAATGATGATAAAAATAAATTGTTTGTTGTAACGTAGACAAAATGGAAACCAAAGAAGGTCCTGTTGTTCAAGATCGCGAGGCGTATCTTAATTAGCATGTTCCATGTCCTTGCTCTCAATGCAAGCTGACAATTAGACGAAAACGCCAATTGTCTATAGAGCACGTCCGCCGATTTGGCGAGTTTCAATTTGAGATCATTGATTAGGCGATTGTGGATTTTTAGCAAATGGTAATTTGAAGTTAATATCAATCATGCATTGTACTTGAAAGCTAAATGAATACCATATACAATAAGATTGGGTCTCGCTGGAAAATTTTCTATCCAGGGAGGTGATGTCTCGTCCCAAGGGAGAGTGCACCCTTTGCGGCCAATTAGAAGAGTACGTGGGCATGCGATGGATGGAGTGCAGGAGCCAATCCACCACTCGCAAGGCCAATCTATACCGTCAATGCTAGAGGAGATAGGCAACCTTCCACACCTACCTACAATCTTTGAGCCTGAGATGGAGGCAATGATCGATGCATTGATTCCCATGGATGTCAAGACTTCTGATCCGCTTAGAGAGGAAGCATCCATACCATTATATGATGGGTGCTGAGTATCTCGGCTGAAGACACTGCTTGCACTCTTAAGTGTGCAAGCAAAATACAGGTGGAGCGATACTATAGTTGACAAGTACTATAGGCACTATTATTACAAATATTTGTGCTTTTTCAAGGTGTTTTACGATTTTTTTTAGGTTATTAAAATATCATATATTACCACCTGCAAATACTATGCCCGAGTCTCGTGATGATGCACGACATGTTTTACGGAAGCTTGGCATGGACTACAATAACATCTATGCATGTATCAACGATTGCATATTGTTTCGAGGAGAATACGAGACTATGGAGACATGTCCAAAGTGTGGTGCTCACAGGTATCGATAGGACTTGCAAGGGCAAACCATCCCTCAAAAAGTTCTCAGACACTTTTCGCTTATCCCCTGCATAAACCACATGTTTCGTACGTCCAACATGGCGAGCTTGACAACCTGGCATGCACAGAATAAGTCCACGGATGGAGTTTAACGAATATCAGTGGATTCACGCGCATGGAGCCACATTGACTCTACCTTCCCAGGCTTTGCCCGAGAGCCAAGGAATCTTTGGCTTGGTCTTGCAATGGATGGCGTGAACCCATTCGGTCTGCGCTCAACTTCTTACAATGTGTGGCCTATAGTACTTGTCAACTACAATATCCCTCCATGGCTTTCTACGAAGAAAGGACATCTCATCCTTAGCTTGCTCGTCCCCAACCGCTACAAAATCAAAAATATGGATGTGTATCTTCGTCCATTAGTTGATGAGCTTAAGATTTTGTGGGAGGAGGGGGTCACCGTGCAAGATATGAGCATGCGCGATGGTCGACGGTTAGCCAATATTCGAGTCATTCTCATGTGGACGATGCATGACTTTCCGAGATTCGGAGAGTGCTCAGGTGAGTAGGCCTCCATTCTCGCTGGTAATATCTATATTTTAGCTCGTTCAAGCAAGCATTCACTAGGTCGTGGTGTTGGAAGAGGTCTGGTTACCTCAGGTTATCATGCATGTCCATTGTGCGGGCCACAGTTAGACTCCCAAAGGTCACGAACCATGAAGAAGATGGTATATCAAGGACACACTCCTTTCTTGCCAGATGATCATGAACTCAGGGAAGGTTTCCTTGGATGATCTCCAACACGTATGAATGCCACAAGCTGGTACGAGCTGAAAATGGTCCATGCGAAATCATATCCAAATGGAATGCGACGGTTCTCAGTTTTCTACAAGTTGCCATATTGGACCCACTTACAGTCAATCACTTGTTGGATCCCATACATATTTTTAAGAATGTGGGCAGCTTGTTATGGGACCACATCACAGGAAAGAGAGACACTATAGGGGCACGAATGGATTTGAAGGAGGTAGGTAAGATGGAGGCGCTTTGGCCGCAGTCGAGTGCTGATGGTCGTGTGTAGCTTCCTCGGGCTCCTTGGGTTTTGTCCACTAAAGAAGAGCGCATTGTGAAGCAAGTAATCAAGTCTATCCGCACTCCGACGGGTATGATGCGTTCTGTCAGGTCCGCATCTTCTAAAGACAACCAATTATCAGGGCTAAAATCCCATGACTGGCATAAGATATGTCAAGTTTGTACTACGAATGGATTGTAATTAGCGTGGGGATTTTGCTATTTGGAATGTAGCCATTATTCATAATGCTTTCTCATTTGTGGCAGTTTGTACTACCGATGGCGATCGCAGGATGTCTTACTCCAGAAATACGTGGGGCCATTTACATGTTGTCGACTTTGGTGCAATGGATCTCACAGAAGAAGATTAAGACGTCCTCTATTGAATCCGCGAGGCGGGGAGCAGTGGAGACAGTCTGTCTCTTTGAGAAATACCTGCCCACTAGCATACTCACGATACAAATCCACCTTCTTGTGCATCTTATAGATGAAGTGGAGATTGCTGGACCTGTCCATACGCGATGGATGTTCATCTTAGAGCGCTTCATGAAAACCTTGAAAGGCTTTGTGCGACAACGAGCTCGAGCAGAAGGTAGCATGGCTGAAGGTTGGTTGGTGTCTGAGGCGCTAGTGCATATTTCACAATGGCTACCAATGGTGGAACTAGACAATGAAATGCTATGGTCGCTGAAGGACAATGATAGACTGACTGGAGATGTGGTGGTTGAAAATGGGGTAGAAAAAAGAATGGATGCCTCAATGGAAGAGAAGGTGAATCGCTTTTGTATGTTGCACCATGCCTCTATGGAGACGTGGCTCGTCAAGTACCAGATCTCTAGGCAAGATCGAGAGGAAGCGCGAGCTGAATTCCGACGTAGTACACGCCATCGACCGATTTGATATCCTGAAGGCATGGAGGAGATGCCGCGGTTTATGTCAATGCGATGGTTGCATGGAGCTTTGACCGCAGCGTCTTGCAAAGGGACAGAGGTCTCAATGGAGGAGTGGGAATTCTCGAGGGGATGTAGTCCAAATGTGATGAGGGGTTTAGAATTTGTCCTTCCTTTCCTCCACTAAGTCTACCCACTTCAAGTGGGGGGGTGAATTCACCCGTTCAAGCTCCTATTGCTAATCTGATTGTTGCCATGGCACAGCCTATTGCGATTCCTGCAGGGACGTTGGATTTACCAGTCTTAGGAGTTCCCTTGCCCATTTTTAATGGGTTAGAGGAAGAGGATGCAGAATTTCACATTTGTGAATTTCAAAGATTGATGTTCAATTATCACATCCAAGACGAGGGACATCTTATGATGTTCTTCAATATGACGTTAAAAGGAAGGGTTGCGGTATGGTATCACAGCATAGAGTCTGGAACCATAACCACCATTGATCAATTTTATGCAGCTTTCCAAGTGGAATATGCACCTGAAAGAGGTGGCCAATATTGGTTGCGGGTCTTGAATGTAACACGCCAAGATCCTCACAAGAATGTGAAAGCATATGCCAAGAAGTTGAAGGAAGTATTTCGTAAGTTGCAAACTTACATTCCCATTTCGCCGGCTGCCCAATTGCAATACTTTTTGCATGGGTTGGATTTTAATATCCAAGTACAATTGAGCAGTGTGGCCTTGGCAGATATAGACACCGCTATTACGCAGGCAGAGGGAGTAGAAGCACGATTACAAATGGCCTACTCCTCTCGAATGAATGTTAATGGGGGTTTAGTACCTAGCGGCAATCCATCATTGATGAATGGAAGTCAAGGGATGCCTATGACTAACCCTATTGGGAAAGGGAGTATGGTTTAGAATGTACCTTTACTGCCAGCTCCTCCCAGTGTGACTATGCCTATGGCAAGTCAGTTGGCTCCACCAAATGTTGGAGGCCAAGTTTCAAATTCGAATGTTGTTCCTGTGGGTCAACAGCCAATGCCAAATCAGATTGTTAGGCCAATGGAACGACGGGTCGACGACCGAGGCTACGAGTCGAGTGCATCTAATGTCCTTGGCGAAGGCAAGGATATGATGAAGCATTATACCGATATGATTTCCGAACAATATCAACAAATAGCTGTCGACGTTAATTTCTTGAAGAAGCAACAAAATCTGATAGGGAGTCGATGCCCTGAAGAGGGTGGACCCTCTAGATTCAGTTGTAAGTGGTGTGGTGGACAGCACTTCCCTAGAAACTGTCCAAATGTGAAATGTGACATTTGTGGGAAGTCGGGCCATTTAGCTACTACCTGTTGGAGTAAGATTAGTTTCCTCCAACAAGGGAGTAAACTGCCGGGCCCAGTGAATCATAGAGCGCAAGGAAATAACTTGCAACAGAATGATGCACCAAGACAAATATTGTAGAGGGGAAAAACAACTGTAGAAGAGTTTCCACAAGGCAATGGAGTCAGCCTTATTGAGGCTGTACGAGTCAATGATGCTGAAACCTCTAACTTAAGAGCCGTGACAAGAGGCCAAAAGGCTAAAGAAGTTGATAAAGATAATGCAAAACCGGTTGAGGCAAACCCTAAACAAGGGGATAAGGGGACACATGTCCAGAATCCTAGCATGGGAGGGGGACCGCTAAGGCCGATTGACAAGAAAGTTGACCCTAAGAAGGATGAGGAAGTGCCAAGAAAGAAGGCAAGAGCTAAGAAAGAGGCACCAAAACCGGTCCAAAGACCAAAAGAGAGGATGGTTCGGCGAGAAAAGAGAGCTTTGGCTACTTATCATGACTTTGATTTAGCAAGTTCTCTTTGTGAAGTCAAACTAGACGTAAACCTTCTACAGTTGATCAAATTATCTCCAGGAGTACGTAAGGAATTTAAGAAGATCCTGCGTATTGGGTATATTGTAGAACCCTTGGGCATAGCACGAGTAGGGGAAGATTGGTTTGACCATGCTAAAAAGAACTGCCCTAGGGTTCCAGCTTATGTGGATGGGATATTAGTGGAACATGCCATTGTAGACACTGGATCCTCTATCAATATCATGAGTTCAGAGTTGATGGAGAGGTTGGGTCTAGGCATCCAAAAAGACAGCTCCACCCTTCTTAGAATGGCTGATGATAGTCTAAGACAACCAGAAGTTTGTGTTACTAAGGTCCATGTTACAGTTGCGAGTGTAGAATGTTTCTTGGACTTTAGGGTGATCAGATTTGCAGGACGTCCAGACTGTCAAGTAGATATACCCGCCGGTAGAATGTTTCTTGGACTTTAGGATGATCAGATTTGCAGGACGTCCTAGCTATAGAGTTTTTCTAGGTAGGCCTTGGATCTTACGAATAGACTGTCAAGTCGATATACCTGCCGGTCGAGTGGTTCTAGGTCGAGGTGCTAATCGAGTAATAGTCGATGCTTATCCTGAGTCTCCTCAAAGTGAGAGAGCTCCTTTATCTTCTACTGAATTAGAGACAGCAGACAATCCATCTGGTAGTGAGACATCATCCAGTGATGAATCTAAAGAGGGGTCCACTACAGAGGATATCTATCAGATAACTCTAAATGAGCTGATAGAGCCGCAAGATAGGATAAGAGATGCGGATGTGATTGAGTTGGATCTTGGCACACCGAATGATTCGCGGCCAATTAAATTAGGTTCCATGCTCAGTTCAGTAGAAAGGGAGGACTATGTGTCCTTGATTCAAGAATTCTGCGATATCTTTGCTTGGAGTTATGATGAGCTGAGAGGTATTCCTCCCAGCCTGGCTGTTCATACTATTCCTGTAAAAGAGGGTAGTCGTCCTGTGCGTCAGAAAGTAAGGCATATGCCTTTTGAATTGAGGGACGGTCTGTTTGAAGAGTTACAGAAGTTACAAAAAGCTGGTTTAATCTTCCATGCACAACACACAGAATGGTGTTTACCAGTTGTTATCAGGAAGAAGAAAAATAACCAGATTCGATTATGTGTAGATTTTAGGGAGCTAAATAAGCTGACGGTTAAAGATTACTACCCATTGCCGTTTATTGACCAGATTTTGGGTCAATTAGCGGGTAGGGAAATATATTCGTTCATGGATTGCTTTGCAGGATACAACCAGATGGCAATTGCAGAAGAGGACAAGTTGAAAACAACTTTTATTACGGTCTTTGGTACTTTTGCGTACCATGTGATGGCCTTTGGTTTATGCAATGCACCTGGATCGTGGCAACAAACAGCAAACAAGACCTTTGGTGACATCTCCCAGATGAGTTGAAAGTGTTTATCGATGACCTGGGAGCAGCAACTGTAAGGGACAGGATGTTGGTTACCTTAAGGAAATGCTTTGACCGCTGCAGACAATTTTGTATCGCTCTTAACCCATGCAAGTGTGTCTTTGGAGTACCTTATGGGCTATTGCTGGGCCATGTGGTCAGTTCAGTAAGGATAGCAAACTGACCCTGAAAAGATCAAGGTTATAGTCGCTATGAGTCCACCACGCACTCCGAAAGAGGTGCATAGCTTTCTGTCGTCGATAGGGTACTATCGAAGGTTTATAGATGCCTTGGCAGAAAGAACGTTGCCATTAACGAACTTATTATCCTTTAGCTGTTCATTTGAGTGGAGCGACCCTTGTAAGGTAGCTTTTGAGGATGTGAAGCAGGAGCTAGTAAAAGCACCCGTTTTAAAAGCACCTAAAAGAGGCGAGGTGTTTTATATATTTTCAGCAGCCACCATGCATAGTATCAGTTGCTATTTAGCCCAAATTTGGGAGGACAAGTGGTATCATCCAATAGCTTTTGCTAGTCGGAAATTGGGCATTTCAGAGATCAATTATACCTGCATGGAGAAGTTGTGTCTTGCGATGGTCTTTGGGACTAAGAAATTCAGGCACTACATCCTTTATGAAAAGGTAGTGTTCTATACGAAGGCGGAAGGACTTAGATTGCTTATGAACAAGCTGCAGCCACCTGATCATTTGGCAAAGTGGTTAATCACTTTGCAGGAGTTCGATTATGAGATTAAGAGTAAGCCACCAAGGTTGCAGGGTATTGTGGAATGCCTTGTGGATTTCGGGGAGTCGAAAGAGACTTTGGTTGAAGGAAGTGATATTGAAGAAATGTTTAAAATTGATACAGCTTCCATTCCATCTTGGTATGCTGCTATTACGCATTATCTATCAACAAGAGAGTCAAGAGCTGGTTTATCAAAGTCTGAAAAGAGGAAAATCAAACAACAGGCATTGAAGTTTTCCTTGATCGCAGGGACACTATATCGGCAGGGTATTGATGATATCTACCACCGATGTGTGATGCCTGACGAGGTTCCTTTCATCTTGGAGGAGTGTCATGACTCTGCAAGTGGAGGGCACTTTGCTGGACGGTTGACGGCGCAGAAAGCTTTACGAGCTGGATATTGGTGGCCGTTCATCTTTCAAGATTCCTTTAAGTATGTTAAGAGATGTGACGCCTATCAAAGGCATGAAAATAGAGAGAATAGGAAACGCCCACTTATGCCTATCATGGCTATCCTTCCATTTGAGAAGTGGGGTATTGATTTTGTGGGTCCTATTACCCTGTCGTCTACTACCCAGAAGAGGTACATTATAGTAGCCACTGATTATTTTACAAAATGGTCAGAAGCGCGGGTGACGAGGCAGGACAATGCAAAAGAGACTACAAGTTTCCTTTTAGAGCAAATTATCTGCCGTTTCGGTCCCCCAAAGGAATTAGTGTCGGACCGTGGAACCCATTTTTTAAACAAAGTGATCAAAAGCTTGACTGAAGCTTGGCAAATCAAGCATAATAAAACGACCCCTTATAATCCGCAAGCAAACGGGCAAGTTGAAAGTACTAATAAGAAGCTTGTGGGGATCTTGTCTAAAATAGTCTCTGAGAAGAAACGAGATTGGGACAGGAAGTTGTATGTGGCAGTATGGGCGTACAATACAACATTCAAGCGAGCTACCAGCCATACTCCATTTAAATTGGTTTATGGGGAAGAGTGTGTGTTACCCCTCGAAATCGAGTTGCCAACCATACGGTTTGCAATTAACCACTCTTTGGGAGATGAGGATTCCCTTTTTGAACGTTTCACGACCTTAGCCCACCTGGATGAGCTGAAGTTGCAGAGCTTATTACACTAGAAGGTAGCCAAGTGTCAGATGAAGCAGCTGCATGACCTTAGAGCAAAGAAATATACCTTTAAAAAAGGGCAATTAGTCCTCTATTACGATGCACGTAGGGAGCTGTTTCCAGGGAAGCTGGAACCTAAATGGGATGGTCCCTACAAGATTGTTAGGCTAGGGAAAAATAGATCTACGGCTCTATTAGCTGATCTACAGGGAGTAGAGTTTAAAAATAAGGTTAATCTTAATAAGATTAAACCTTATTATTTCTAAGTATACTAATACAAAGAAAATGCATTGCAGGTCCATGCTGGGGATGATTTGAGACTTGCAAAAAAGAGCTTACAAGTTGGTTGATGGGTCGTTAATCCCTTATTTGGAGCACCCATATCTGGAGCAGAGATACTATCAGGGGAAACTTATCTGGTGGAGTAAAGGATACAAAGTGATTGAGCAAGAAGACGAAACCTTTGTGTGGGAGATTAAAGTCTTCTGCCATCACTGCTTACGACAGTTGACGAGTATCCCTGTTGAGTTCAATGAAGAAGGTGGGATGGAGCCGTCAATTCATCCTCTCAACATGCTAAACTTTGATTACCATAATTACGAATAGAGGAGTTCGTGATGGCAGGCTGTGTAAACCCATTATGGACGTACATATTATATCTTGACGGAGCGTCCAGGGGCCCTAATAAAAAAGGGAGTGTTGGAGTAGTAATCCGAGATCCTCGACGTAGAGTTACGATGAAGTTAGCTGCTTATCTCGGGGTAGGATTCACTAACAATATGGTGGAGTATAAAGCCTTGATTATGGGACTGTATATTGCCAAACAAGGTGGTATTCATCGGTTGTATGTAAAAGGGAATTCCCAGTTGATCCTGAATCAGCTAGATGGGACGTACACAGTGCAGAATCCCATTCTTTGTATATATCATTGGACTGCTATGACCCTAGTTGAGGAGTTTAAGAGAGTGTCTTTTCAGCTGATTCCACGTTACTGGAATCAGTTTGCGGATTCTTTGGCAAATCTTGCTTATGAGAAAGACCTCTTCTTCAACTGTGGTCCTAGTTTGGATATTGTGATCAATGATGAAACAAGACCCGGTCGCTTGTGGGGAATTTTATCAGAGCATGCAATATATGGCAGACGATGGTTGATATGGGTGATGCAAAGAGTAGCCGAGACTAATCTACCGTTATTATCCTGGACCCATAGGTTGATTAGACAACATGTTATTCGTATGCCTCTTGCTGTATATGCAGGAGGGATGGGTCATAACCTTATACATTTAGTTTAGGGCTGGGAGTCCTGTGGTTTTTCTCCTTGGAAAGGAGCTTATTATTTTATATCTATGCTATTCCAGGGAAGGATATGTAGGTGCTATTCTGTTTGATCTCGTTAGGCGAAGAGGGCCAGTGTTGCGAGGTTTTGAATGTTTTATTTCATTAGGCCAAGAGGGCCAGTTTTCTATTTAGTACAGGTGCGGTTAATGGTTGTTTGTTTTAGTCTTGTGCTAGACAGGTTCAAAAGAAGAGCTTGGAAGGAGCCTTTTGTTGTGTGGGAGCTTCTTGTGGCCCTATCCAGGTGATATCTCTCCTTTATGAGTACTGTGTTTTTATGATCTATGTGTCCGTGTACTTGTAGGGGATTTTCTTTTCTTGGTTAGGGATTGGCGTCCAAGGCATGAAGTCCCAGGTTTAGGTTGGGTATGTTTGAGGGAGACCTGAGTAGTCGTTGCCTCCTGTAAAGACATTGTCAAGCATTGAAAGACATGTTTTAGAAGGTAGTTCTAGTGACCCTGTTCTGCTAGGCTGCTAGGCATCCGTTCTAGGAGTTCTTGTTAGTTGTGAGGCAGTTAGAGTAGCCTGCCGAAGAAAAAAATAATGATGATGCAAATAAAACCTTGAATATCTTAAAAGAAAATCAATATATACAGAGGTGTGTAAAAAGGGATTCTAACCCCCTATTAAAAATAAGAAAATGGCCACAAAATGGTCATGATATGAAAAGGTGGACACTTGGGAGGCCAAAATTGGGCATGCCTTTTGAGTTTGGACCCTCCCCCCCAAAATTTTATGCACCTCTTGATCAAAAAACGTGGAGAGAGAAGGAAGACATGGCGTGATCAAGAAATGACACATTTTTCGCTCTCTCTCCTCTCTCATCATGATTGTGGGTTGTGAGTACTCCATGGAATAGACATTGGGGCTGATCTTCTCCTTCTTGGCCGATCTTATCACCACCCTTCACCCGTAGAATGGTGGAATGAATGAAGAGAGTCAATTCTAGTCTTTCTCTCTCCTCCCTCTCTCTCCCTGAAGGGGCTATTCTTGTGTGGATGAAGACAATGAAAAATGGTGGAGGAAAGCTTGTCCGGATGAGACCGGATTGCTTTCGGATGGATGAAGACATGAAGAGTGCTGTTCTTGAAGATGCTGAGCATTAAATGCATGCTGGAAATCAGTTCCGTAATCAAGACCAAGAAACCGAGACTTGAAAATAAGCGATAATGCTATTTTTATGAAGAAAAATGATCTTTTTATGCTATTTGCTTTATGAAACCTTGTTCATATGGGATAAAAGTTCTTTACGATATTTCTTGCCATGAGATCCAACTGTTTGCAACCTGAAAATCAGAAAATATAAGGCTACATGGCCGAAAATAGTGTTAAAATACATGAAAACACGCGTTTTAAGGGTAAAATTGGATTTTTTACTATATAAATGAGAAATATGATATGTCACACCAACTAAATCTGCATTTTTGCTGTCAATGAAGCTAAGGGCCATAGCCCACAATCAATTTTCATTTTTAGTCATTATTTATTAAAGGAAAATAGAGAAAAATACCCAAAAAAGGGAAAAAATGGGTTTAAAATTAGGAAAAAATAGGAAACGGGCTGAGAAAAATTAGGGGAAATTATATCTATGTTTGTGCAATGTATAACGATGGCAAAGCATGAGGTTGGCCTCGGTTTTTCCCCGTTTCTACGTTTTGTGCGTATTTATTGTTCTTTTAAAAGGGAAAAATGCATAGAAACCCTATCTAACTAATTAATGATGCAAAATGCTAAGAGTTGGATGAAAAGGGGCTGAAACATTGAAAGATAAAGGAAAGATTTGATTTATGCATTACACTTGGCATATAGGAAACGGTTTAAATAAAGAGGATGGTAGCATGAGCATATGGCTCGGTGCCTCCTTTCAACGCAGCACGCGTTAGTGAAATTCATGGAAAGAATGTTTTATGCACCATGCACGATACTGATTTTTCTTTTGTTTGAGCACATAGCCATACATGATTTGCATTAAGAATAATAATTAAAAGGTATCAGAGAAACCTCCTGGACGCATGGCACCTGTCTTCCTTAGGTTGTGACCAACAATGAGCGTGAGAGGATGTCCTAAGCTGTAGGTTAGTCGTTGGGTCCTAAAGGAAAGTGTAGTGAGGAATGGTACATCATGGAATGTAAAATATTGGTACCTTGAGAGGAGTTTGTGCTCATTTGTGTTATATATTTAGCAGCGCATCAAAGAGCCAATCCCTGCGATGTAGGAGAGCTGCAGTGGGGCTTCGACTATTAGTTGGTGGAGTGCCTCCTATGTGTGTGTGACGAGGCATTATGCCTATGTACTTTGGGTTCTCCCTCTGAGGAGTTTAAGGGAACATTGGACTATAAACTATAAACGCATGAATCAAGCTTTAGGGCAGTTTGTCCTTCAGCATTAGATTGACGCTCCTGGTCTGCAAGGCCGTGAGGGTATTAGTGTGTCATGAGCATGAGGCCCGGCTAGTGCTATAGCCAGTGCCGACCCATTTCAGGTCCCATCAGTATTCACCCAAGGATAGGGAACTCTTCTTTGGACATACGCGAATGAAGACCATATCACCTTCAACAAAGTATCTGTCTTGACGTTTCAAGTCCACGTAAGCCTTCTGTCTATCCTTGGTGGCCTGGATGTCTTGTCTTATTGACTTGATTTGGTCATCCATGTCTTCCAGCATCTGCTTTGAAGCTTCAACCCTCAAGGTTGGATCCAAAAAGCTTAAAGAACTACGACAATCATGCCCATACAATGCTTGAAAAGGGGTCATCTGAATACTTTGTTGGTAAGAAGCATTGTAGGCAAACTCAACCAGTGGCAAATATTGAATCCACTTTTTGGGTTCACGGCAGCAGTGTGCCCTAAGCATATCCACAATGACTTGGTTGACTCGTTCCGTTTGACCATCAGTTTGGGGATGATAAGCTATACTGAAACAGAGTTGAGTCCCAATTGACTCAAAGATAGCCCTCCAAAAGTGTGATGTGAAGAGAGAGTCACGATCACTAATGATTCTTCTAGGTAACCCATGCAGTTTGAATATCTCCTTGATGAATAACCTTGCAATATTTGAGGCTTTATAGTTTGTCTTAACAGGGATAAGATGTGCAACCTTGGTGAGCATATCCAGCACAACCATAATGGAGTGTATCCTCCTTGAACTTGGGGCAAGCCAACAACAAAATCCATACTAATGAATTCCCATTTCATTTGGGGAATGTCAAGTGGTTGCAATTTCCCTAGCATTTTGACATATTCGACCTTAATGCATTGAAAAGACAAACATTCTGTGACATATTTAAGAATGTTACCTTTGAGCCTCTCCCAATAATAGCTCTTCCTGACTGCATTAAGGGTCTTGGCATAGCCAGGATGTTCCTGAGAAAGGGAAGTCATGGGCTTCCCAAAGTATCTTTTGCTTGAGTGATTGGCTTGCCGGTATACATAATCTTGTCTTATAGTAGACAAGTCCACTATTGATAGAGAATTCTTGATACTTTGTTTGTAGCTTTGGGTCTTGATCCTTGATGGGGATCTCCCTTAGCAGCTTCTGATAGGTTGGGTCATGGCATGCCTCTTCTCTAGCTAGCTCAAGAATTGGGTTGTTTGGCATGGATATCTTTGTGGCTAGAGATCTTGTTGTTGATGGATCTTGCAAAATCAAAGAATGCAGAAATGCCTTGCGACGATTGAGTGCATCGGAAACTACATTATCCTTTCCAAGCCGGTATTTGATTTCAAAATCATATTCTTCTAGCACTTGAATCCATCGATGTTGCCTCATATTGAGCTCATTCTGGGTGAAAATCCATTTAAGACTTTTGTGGTCCATCACTAAGGTGAATTTGTTACCCAGCAAGTAGTGTCTCCAAAGTTTGAGAGCATGGATGACAGCCAACAGTTCCACATCGTGGGTAGCATAGTTCCTTTCATGGCTCTTCAGTTTCCTTGAAGAGTATGCTACAGGATGACCTTGCATAAGCACACATCCTAAGGCAAGTGTGCTAGCATCAGTTATCGCTTTAAACCTCTTACTAAGATGTGGAAGTTTCAGGATGGGTGTTGATACCAAGCTTTGCTTTAGTGTGTCAAAGCTGGATTGTTCATCAGGTGACCATACAATTGATACTTGCTTCTTTAGTAGATCAGTCAGTGGCACTGCAATCAAAGCATAGTTTTTGATAAAGATCATGTACCATCCTGTCAATCCAAGAAAACTATGTATCTCTTTGACAAAATTTGGTGTTGGCCACTCCAGAACGTCTTTGACCTTGGCTAGATCTACTGAAATTCCTTCTCTTGATACAATGAATCCCAGATATTCAATTTGTCGCTTGAAAAATGCATACTTCTTCTTCTTGGCATAAAGCTTGTGTGCCCTCATTGTTTCAAGGACGATGCGAAGCTGGGGTTCATGTTCAGATATCGAACTCCACTCATGATATGCCAGGGTGACCATTGTGCATTTATGTCACCGACTTGTCAGTTGTAGATGCGGTTGGTACAGCGCCTATGAATAATAGCTAGATGACAGCTATCCTTATCTACTCTAGTTCGTGGCTCAGTTAGTATGCCACCTTAGTTAGTTGAGTTTGGTTTGAGACCCATATATAGGGTTCTTCTATTTCTATGTACTAGAGTTATTTTGGCTTACACAACTAAGAAGAGGAAAACTGTTTTCAGCCTCCACCTTTGTGTGTATTCCCCCATTGTGCAAGCAAGAAAGCTATAAGTGAGACTCCTTCCTTCTCTCCCACAATCTTGATATGGTATGAGAGCCTTGTTCGTGGTAAGGAGCTTAAGAAAGCAAGCCAAGTTCGCGGTGTTCTGGTAAGAGGACCAGTGTTGCTTTCCTTTTTCTGTTTTGGGAGCAAGTCTCTACAGGTAGCACAGCCAGAAAGTGCAAGAGTGCATTGTCTCAGATTGAGACGCCCTTCACGGTGTAGCAAGAGGGCATATATGCTGCGGGAAAGGGCTTTAGCCCTAGGTTGCTCTGTTTTTTTGATTTGAGGCCATTTCGGGGCCTGTTTTGGATGTGGAAGTTTTCTGCACGCACTCAGGAAAAGGCCATGTTTTATGTTGTGTGACCACTGTTCTACAGGTTGGTGAAAAGTTACTGTAGAAATGCATCGTATGCCTATGCGCAGAGACATTGGGAGTTACAGAATCATCCTTGTTGCCTGTTGATGCAAAATCGTCACTAGGAAGTGACTCTCTGGTCAAATACCACTTTCGTCAGTTTTGCAGATTTGCCCTTGTGAGGCTGAAGCTGTGTTCTTTGTAGTTGACAGAATTTTTTGCAGTGTTCTGTAATGGCGTCTGATTCTCTTTCACAGATTGTCACTGAAAAGCTTGACAAGAACAACTTCCAAGCATGGAAGTTCAGAATGATGAATTTCCTTATGGGAAAAGGATATTGGGAAATCGTTGCAGGAAATGAAGAAGAACTAGTTCTTCCTGATGTTCCCAATCAACAGCAAATGTAGGCATTTAAAGCATGGCATGAGAGAGCCAGGAAAGTTATGTACTGGCTGTCTATCAACATTTTAGACTCTATTATTGTGCATATTCAAGATGCAAGTACACCAAAGGAGGCATGGGATACTTTGTCAAAAATGTATAGCACAAATATGCAAGCCAGGAAAATGTAGCTCAAGCAAGAGTTGCACAATATGCAAAGAGAAAATATGAGCATCAATGACTACCACATGAAGGTGAAGAAGATTGTAGATGCACTTGCTTCCATTGGGTCGCCAGTGGAAGATGATGATTTAGTTTCTGTGACCTTGAATGGTCTAGGAAAGGATTATGCACAGTTCCGAACATCCATTTCCGTCCGTGAAAGATTTCTTGATTTTGAGGAGTTGATTGCTCTTCTAATTTCTGAGGAGCAGAGAAGTGGTGGTGCATCTTCTTCAGGAGGAACTTCAAAAGAAGCTATCTTCTACTCAAATGCTGGAAGAGGTAAAGGCATATCCTATTGTGCAGATTGGAAAAATTCCATTGTCTATGCAGGATGGGAAAAAGAAATACATGTCCGATGTATTTCATGTCTCGAATATCACCAAGAATCTGGTTTCTGTTGGTCAAATGGTTGAGCAGGGCTTGCAGGTCAGATTTAATCCTCATGGATGCTTTGTTAAGGATATGAAAAATAAAGGTCGCTTGATAGCAAAAGGAAAGAAGAAGGGCATAATGTTTACGTTGGATGCAGACATGCTTGAATTGAGTGCATCAATGTTTGCACATGGGACCGGTGTAGTTGTAGATATTGATATCTGGTATAAACGCATTGGTCATGTTAATGTACAACGACTTAAATCAATGCAGGCCCAAAATATTGTTGAAGGATTGCCTAAATTCAAGGTTGTAGAAATGCATAAGGTATGTGAAGCCTGTCAATTTGGAAAACAGGCAAGGAAACCATTTCCTAGACATGTTTAAGAGAGTAAGAAGCCATTGGAATTAATCCACTCTGATGTGTGGACTACTAAAGCTGCATCTCTTGTTGGAGGCTGTCATTATTTTGTCACTTTTATTGATGACTATAGTAGAAAAGTTTGGGTGTATTTTATGAAAAGGAAAAGTGAAGTTTTTGGGCATTTCAAAACTCTTAAAGCTATGGTTGAAAAAGAAACAAGCCTGCAAATAAAATGCCTAAGGTCAGATGGAGGGGGAGAGTACCTCTCAAATGAGTTTGCAAGGTTCCTGCAGGAGCATGGCATAAAGCAACAATATTCATGCAGTCATACCCCACAACAAAATGGAATTGCAGAAAGGAAAAACAGGCATATTGGAGAGGTATCTCATGCCATGCTCAATGAAAAAGACTTGCCAGATTTTTACTGGGCTGAAGCAGTTGCTTCAGTAGTCTACATAATGAACAGGACTCCCACTGCAGCAATACATGGGATGACTCCAGAGGAGAGGTATACTGGTAGGAAACCAGATATTTCTCATTTGAAGATTTTTAGTTGCATTGCCTATGTTCATGTGCTAGATAAGTTGAGATCCAAGTTGGATCCAAAAGCTAAGAAGTGCATCTTTATTGGTTATTCTCTGCAGAGCAAAAAGGGTATAGATGCTACAACCCTTCTACTCGTAAGTTTACAGTGAGCAGAGATGTTGTTTTTGATGAGATGAGTAGCTGGTATAAACCAATAAATGTGATTGATGATGTAGATGCACAAAATGGTAATCCTGCATAGAATTCACAGCAGCAGTCACAAAATATTAGTGGACCTGGAGTGTCCTCTACTAGTGGTTCACATTCTTTACCATGGACGACAGATTGAGATCAGGAGAATCTTCTCAAAGCAATGTAGATAGTGGTATGCAGGTATCACAAAAAGGAAAAGAGAAGGTAGGTCAGCCCATTTTTGATGTGAATGCAGGTCACTCTTATGTGGATGGTGAATCCAGTGGCTCAGAACAGAGCATTGATGATGAGTTGGGTATTCCTTCTATTTGTTACACCTGGAGTAAGGAAGCCAGGGATGTTTTGAGAGCACTTGGGAGTGAACCTACTTTATGTAGGTCTACCAGAGCTAGGTATCCTGTGGATAGGCTGAAATATGATGGATTTACAGCCATTCACTATGCATATATGGTCAAAGTGATACAGGAACCTGAACCCACTTCTTTTGAGTAAGCCATGGGAAAAGAAAAATGGAAGAAAGCCATGGATGAAGAAATGGATGCCTTGGAAGCAAATGCTACAAGGAAATTGGTACCTTTGCCTAAAGATAAGAATGCAATTGGTTGTAAGTGGGTTTATAAGGTGAAACACAATGCAGATGGTTCTGTGAATAGATACAAGGCAAGATTAGTAGTCAAGGGTTATGCACAAACATATGGCATTGATTATGAAGAAACATTCAGTCCGGCTGCAAGGATGGCAACCGTAAGAGCAGTCATTGCTATGGCTGCATCAAAGGGATGGTGTTTACATCAGATGGATGTAAAGAATGCCTTCTTGCATGGTGATTTGCAAGAAGAGGTATATATGGAGCAGCCACCAAGTTATGTGCATGCTGTTCATCCTGCGTTTGTTTACAGGTTGAAGAAAGCCTTGTATGGCTTGAAGCAAGCACCTAGAGCATGGTCTGACAAGATAGGACAATATCTTGTCACTATTGGCTTTCAGATTTCCAAGGCAGATTTTTCACTTTATGTGAGAAAAGCAAAGAAAGGTATTATGATACTTGTCATTTATGTTGATGATTTGATTATGACAGGTGACAGTGATGAAGATATCCTTAATGTGAAAATGCTATTGAAGCAGAAGTTTGAGATGAAGGATTTGGGAGAGCTGCGTTATTTCTTGGGCATTGAGGTGATTAGATCACCAAGTGGGATACGGCTCTTGCAGAGGCAGTATGAATTGGACATGCTGTCCAAATATGGGATGACAGGCTGTAAGCCTATTTCAGTTCCTTTGGAGCAGAATGTGAAGCTGAGCGCAGATGCAGGTGAGATTTTGGAAGACCCTACTATGTACAGACTCATAGTAGGAAGTTTGATTTATATGACTATTACCAGGCCAGATTTGAGCTATGTTGTTGGATTGGTAAGTCAATTTATGCAGGCTCCAAGGAAACCGCATTTGGATGCGGCTAGACGCATACTCAGGTATATGAAGTCCACATTGCAGTATGGACTTGTCAAGCGTGGTGGAGGGGGTTGCTCAAGATGCTGCGCCAAACACACACAGAATGCACAAGGAGAAGCTCACTCAAGAGACAAGAAGAGAGATGGAGGCCAAAATGTTTTCTTGCTGATTTCTTCTTCTTCTTCCACTCACTTTACAATGTACACAAAGTATAGATAAGATACAACATAAAAGGAAAGTGGTCTACTAAGTCAAACAATGCATAACCGACTACACTAGTCGACTGGTGCTATAACTATGCCAACTGTAAATAGGTGTAACAACCTGAATATAATAAGTAATGAGTCAGTGGCCATGTGAGAGTCATAATGACCACCGATGTGCTAAGTGTAGACGTGTGGACCCATCTAACCAGGTGGTCCATCATCAATGTCCGCATGTGTTGAGCTTGTCATCTCAACACTCCCCCTCAAGCTCAACTGCATCTCTGCAACTCCAAGTAAGCTTCGAAACTTTTGAAGCTTCTTTGTACCCAAGGCCTTCGTGAAGATGTCAGCTATCTGATCCTGTGTGCTGACATACACCAAGTCAATCTCACCTGCTAGTACCTTCTCTCTCACAAAGTGGTAGTGTACTTCAATATGTTTTGTCCTAGCATGGAACACAGGGTTCCTAGCCAACTGTATACTGCTCATGTTGTCACAATAAATGACAACTGGACCTTCCACTTGCACATCCAAATCAGCCAATAGCTTTTGCAGCCATACTACCTCACATGCTGCAACAGCAGCACCTCTATACTCAGCCTCTGTACTCGACAAAGCAACTGTAGATTGCTTTTTGCTGCTCCATGCAACTGCTGCACTACCAAGAGAGAACATGTATCCGCTGGTAGATCTTCTATCAGACATACTACCAGCCCAATCTGCATCTGTGTATCCAAACACCTGTACATCTGTACCTGCCTCATAGAATAGTCCGTAATGTAATATGAACTTCACATATATCAATATGCGTCTGACTGCATCCAAATGTGGCTTTCTAGGTACTTGCATAAACTGACTCACAAGACCAACAACATAGCTCAAGTCTGGCCTTGTAATGGTCATGTAGATCAAACTCCCCACTATCCTCCTGAACATAGTAGGGTCTTCTATCTCATCCCCAACATCAACACTCAACTTTACATTCTGCTCCAACGGGACTGAAAGTGGTTTGCATGCAGTCATACCATACTTGGACAACATATCCAAGCCATACTGTCTTTGGGACAGCCATATACCATCATCACATCTGATCACCTCAATGCCAAGGAAGTACCTTAGCTCACCTAAATCCTTCATCTCAAACTTCATCTTCAAATAGCCCTTGACTTCAGCAATCTCACTATCACTATCACCTGTAATAATCAAGTCATCCACATAGATGACTATGATGACCAAACCTGCTTCTCCCTTTCTCACATAAAGTGAGTGATCAGCATCAGAAACATAAAAGCCAATATTGACCAGATACTCTCTGATCTTGTCAGACCATGCTCTAGGTGCTTGCTTGAGCCCATAGAGTGCCTTCTTCAACCTGCACACATACGTGGGATGCTCTAAATCTTCATAACCTGCTGGCTGATCCATATACACTTCTTCCTGCAAATCACCATGTAAGAAGGCATTCTTTACATCCATTTGCTGCAACCTCCAACCTTTGGCTGTTGCCAAAGCAATCACACATCTGACAATTGCCATCCTAGCAACTGGACTGAAGGTTTCATCATAATCTATGCCATATGTCTGGGCATAGCTTTTTGCAACCAGCCTAGCTTTGTACCTGCTAATAGAACCATCTGCATTGTGCTTAATCTTATAAACCCACTTACATTCAATAGCTTTCTTTCCCTTCGGCAATGATACTAGATCCCAAGTCTTATTGGCCTCTAATGCAGCCATCTCCTCATCCATTGCTGCATCCCAATGAGCATGACCAACAGCCTCCTCAAAACATGTGGGCTCAACATCCTCAACTAGTTTCACCATATAAGCATAATGGTGAGCTGCATAACCTTCAAAACCAAATCTTTTAACAGGGTATCTCACCCTGCTAGACCTGCGTACCACTGGATCACTCAATGGAGTCTTTGCATTAATGCGTGCTCTCTGCACACCTGGAGTCCTCACTGAAGGAATGCCAAGCTCATCATCCAAGCTCTTTGAGCCACTGGAGTCTCCATCAAGAACTGCATCAATGCCTTCTGACACTTTATTCTTTCCTTTGTCTTTACCTGTAGTGCTACTAGATGCACCCGAAGATGTAGAGGTACTCCTTAGTCTCCCAGACCAAGGACTACCAGATGATGTCTCTGGTACGCTAAGAGTTCGTGATTCTTGCTTTTCAGCCTGCACATGAGTGTCATGATCATCATCATCATCCAATGCATCACCACTAGATGCATATCAACTGCTCATTTCATCAAAGATGACATCCCTACTCACTCTGAACTTACATGTGACAGGGTTGTAACAGCGATACCCTTTCTGCTCTAAGGAGTATCCAATAAAGACACATTTTTCAGCCTTTGGATCCAGTTTCTTCCGCAACTCATCTGGCACATGAACATACGCAATGCAGCCAAATACTTTCAAGTGTGAAACATCAGGCTTCTTACCTGTAAAACATTCTTCGGGGGTCATACCATGAACTGCAGCTGTGGGAGTTCTGTTCATAATATAAACAGCAGTATGAACAGCCTCAGACCAAAAATGCTTAGGCATATTCTTTTCAGCCATCAAGGCGCGTGCAACTTCTGCAATATGCCTGTTTTTCCTTTCTGCAACCCCATTTTGCTGTGGGATATACCTGCATGTGAACTGTCTCTTTATCCCATGAGACCTCAGAAAATCACTGAACTCATTTGAGAGGTACTCTCCCCCTCCATCTGACCTCAAGCACTTTACTTTCAAGCCTGTTTCTCTTTCAACTGCAGCCTTGAAAGTTCTAAAGTGCTCAAATGCTTCACTCTTTTCCTTCATAAAATATACCCACAGCTTTCTAGAACAATCATCAATGAATGTGACAAAGTATGAACTGCCTCCAAGAGATACATTTTGTGTAGACCCCCAAATGTCTGTATGCACAACATCAAGGATATTTCTGCTTACATCTCTATCATGTGAAAAAGGTTGTCTTGCCTGCTTACCAAACTGACATGCTTCACATACCTTCTGAAATTCTGCAACTCTAAATGTAGGCAAACCTGTAACCAACCCTTTGGACTGCATTAATTTTAGCCTTTGTACATTTGCATGTCCAATGCGTTTGTGCCAAATTTCAATGTCTGCAACAACACCTTTTCCTTTGGCATACATAGCAGCATTCATAGTAGGAATTCCAGCGTCCAGAGTAAACATACGTCCAACTCTACTTCCCTTTGCTACCAACCTGCACTTGTCATTGAAATCTTCTACAAAGCAGCCCTTTGCATTAAATCTGACTTGCAGCCCTTGCTCTACCATTTGACCGACTGACACCAAGTTCTTTGTAATAGATGGCACATGTAATACATCTAAAAGACTCTTTGTTTTACCATCATGCAAGGACAAGGAAACTTTTCCAATGTGTGAAATTGGGTGGCATGAGTCATCATCCGTCTGCACATAACCTGCATTCTGCAAATTTTGCATCTCTCCAAACCATTCTACATGGCTGGTCATATGATTGGATGCACCTGAATCAACATACCAAACATCTTCATGTGTTCCCTTTCCTGTAACAGCATTCAGCATATGCTGCATAATGAACAAACGTTCATTTTTATCTTCATTCTGTCGTGAAGACGATGCATAGTTTCCTTGCTGCAACTTACCACTACGGATATCATCTTTCTTAGCATAACATTGGGCTGCAATATGACCTGTTTTGCCACAGTAGTGGCACACAATACCAGAGTTGTTAGAACCTCTGTTCTGCCATCCACCTCTTCCTCTAAAGCTCCCCCTGCCTCTAAAGTTACCACGACCTCCTGAAACCTGCATATCGCCAAATTGCTGATTCAATCTATTTTGTTGGTTATCACTACCACGTCCTGTACACCGGCCTCTTGAAGAGAACCTACCACGTCCCCTTCCTGAACTGGAGTAGAAAGCCTGGACCTGTTCACCACTTCTTTCAGATGTCTCACTCTGCATGTTGATTTCTTCAGTGATCATTAGAGAGACCAACTCATCGAAATCTGGAAATGGCTTTCTGACATATACGGAAGTTACAAAAGACTTCCAAGCCTTTTCATTGTTAAGTCCACCCAAGGTAGACGACACCAAATCATCATCATCGGGCATTGCATCAATCACTGCCAATGCATCTGCAATGCTCCTTACCTTCAATGCATACTCATTGATAGACATCTTCCCTTTCTTCAATGTATTCAACTCTTTCTTGAGTTGAATCTTTCGTGCCTTTGTATTTACAAAAAACATACTTTCAAGTATGGTCCAAGCTGCATATGCATTCTCTGCATTTCTAATGTGTCCCAGCATATTATTGTCAATTACTGCAGACAACCAATACATGACCTTCTTGTCTTTTGCATTCCATTCCTTTCGTGCCTTTGTCTCTTCTGCAGTTGGAGGATCACTCACCTCCGGCTCCTTTTCTTCACCTAAAACGAACTCGTAGAGGCCTTTTCCAATAAGGAAGTTCGTGACACGAAACTTCCATGATGGGTAGTTGTTCTTGTCGAGCTTCTCAATGATGGGGCTTCCACTGTTCTCTGCCATTATCACAAAACTAATACCAAACAGCAAGCAAATCTTCTGCAACCCTTGACCTGTAGTGCACAGTGATACACCAGACAGCCTTTTTCACTGTCTGCTCAACAATACATGCAATCTGCAACCAGTTTGCAGATAAACCTTGTGTTTACTCACTGATAAACACCTTTGAACTTACAGATCTGAAATCTGTAACCTGCGCACCCACATTCGGTCGATACAGTCGAAGTCACAGTGTACCCTGAAATTGTTGTCCGCAACCTTGCGGCTCTAAAATGGGCCCTGAAACGGCCTCAAATGCCCAAAATAACTGCGGGAAAGCCTAAAGGGCTATCTACAGAATATACAGTGCTCTTCGCGCACACCAAATCTCACTGCAATCTGAGATTTTTGCTCTGCCCTGCTTCCGGTGCCTCCACAGGCACTATCCAAGAGAAGGAGTTGAAGGATGGGAGAGCTTCTTACCCGTGACTTGCTTGCTCGAACCTTGCTTCTTCTCCTTTGCTTCAACCTTCGAAATCAGCCTCTCTCAATGGCACGGCTCTGATACCATGTCAAGAATCGCGTGGTGGAGGGGGTTGCTCAAGATACTGCGCCAAACACACACAGAATGCACAAGGAGAAGCTCACTCAAGAGACAAGAAGAGAGATGGAGGCCAAAACGTTTTCTTGCTGATTTCTTCTTCTTCTTCCACTCACTTTACAATGTACACAAAGTATAGATAAGATACAACATAAAAGGAAAGTGGTCTACTAAGTCAAACAATGCATAACCGACTACACTAGTCGACTGGTGCTATAACTATGCCAGCTGTAAATAGGTGTAACAACCTGAATATAATAAGTAATGAGTCAGTGGCCATATGAGAGTCATAATGACCACCGATGTGCTAAGTGTAGACGTGTGGACCCATCTAACCAGGCGGTCCATCATCAATGTCCGCATGTGTTGAGCTTGTCATCTCAACAGGACTACTTTATGAGACTGGGGTTCAGATACAGTTGCATGGATACACTGATGCTGATTGGGCTGGTAGTATTTCTGATAGATGATCTACCAATGGATATGTGTTCTCTTTTGGGAGTGCTGCAGTCACTTGGAGCAGCAAGAAACAGCCTACAGTTGCCTTGTCAAGCACAGAGGCTGAGTACAGGGGTGCAGCAATGGCTGCATGTGAGGTAGCTTGGTTGCATAAGCTACTTTATGATATGCATCGGCCTACAGATGGGCCAGTTGTCATTTATTGTGACAACATGAGTAGTATACACTTGGCAAATAACCCAGTCTATCATGCTAGAACAAAGCACATTGAGGTGCATTATCACTATGTGCGGGAGAGGGTACTTTTACTAGGTCTTATTGATCTAGTTTATGTCAGCACAGAGGATCAGGTAGCTGACATATTCAAGAAGGCATTGGGCGCAGAGAAGCTGCGCAAGTTCAGAGACCTGCTTGGTATGCTGGAATTGGGATTGAGCTCAAGGGGGAGTGTTGAGATATCGAGCTCCACTTGTGATATACCAGGGTGACCGTTGTGCATTTATATCACCGACTTGTCAGTTGTAGATGCGGTTGGTACACCGCCCATGAATAATAGCTAGATGAAAGCTATCCTTATCTACTCTAGTTCGTGGCTCAGTTAGTATGCCACCTTAGTTAGTTGAGTTTGGTTTGATACCCATATATAGGGTTCTTCTATTTCTATGTACTAGAGTTCTTTTGGCTTACACAACTAAGAAGAGGAAAACTGTTTTCAGCCTCCACCTTTGTGTGTATTCCCCCATTGTGCAAGCAAGAAAGCTACAAGTGAGACTCCTTCCTTCTCTCCCACAATCTTGAAAGTTCATGATCTTCTTCCTGCTTGGAGTAGACTAGGGTATCGTCAAAGAAGACAAGTACGAAGTCATCAAGATAGGGCCTAAAGATATCCTGCATTAACCTGTTGAAGGTAGCAGGAGCATTTGTCAGCCCGAATGACATGACTAGGAATTTGAAGTGTCCATACCTTGTACCGAATGCCGTCTTTGGGATATCTTCTTCCTTGATCCTTATCTGATAATATCCAAACTTGAGATCTATCTTAGAGAAGATCTTTGCACCTTGAAGACGATCAAGAAGTTCATCTATTCTTAGAATGGAATATTTGTTTTTAATGGTTGATTGATTCAACCCTCTGTAGTCAATGCATAGCCGAAGCATTCCATCTTTCTTCTTATGGAACAACACTGGAGCTCTCCATGGCAAACTGCTAGGACAGATGTACCCTTGGTCTAACACTTGCTTGAGTTGCTCCTTTAGCTCAATTGCTTCCGGGATGGACATCCTATATGGTCTCTTTGCGATTGGTGCAGCTCTGGCACTAGCTTGATTTCATGATCGACCTGCCTTTGAGGAGGACGTTCTATCGGCTCTTCAGGAAATACGTCTGCGTATTCCTTTAACCATGAAGGTTCTTCCCTAGATTCGTGATTCTGATCTAGCTTATTTAGTTTGATCAAATAGACAGGTAGCCCCTTCCTAACTCCTTTCATTATCCGTGTTGCTTTTTCCAGTCGAATTTTTGGCTTCCCAGCCTCTCCTTGAGCTGGGACTAGTTCCCCTTCAGAATTTCGGAAGGAGACTTGGCCCTTTCCACTGTGAATGTGGGAATCATTGGGTATTAGCCAATCCATTCCGAGCAAACACTCGTGGGCACCTAGGTTCATAACCCTGAATCTGACCGAAGTCAAATTTCCTCTCAGGAGGAATTTCACCTTAGCAGATTGCCTGGTACAAGTGACTTCTCGACCATTTGCTAATTCCACAAGTAAGGTAGATGCATCTTTTGTGGCTATTCCTAATCTTTTTGCATAGACTGGTGAAATGAAGGAATGTGTACTGCCACAATCAATCAGGGTTTTGAAGCTTTTACCTTGGTAATACGAAGGGGTTTGGATCACCAAGAATTGGTGATTCGGGCCTTTCTTGTGAAGAGCAGTGTGAACTGTTGCCCTCTCAATGTCAGCTTCCATGGTTGGATCTTCTTCATCGCCCGACTCCTTGTTAGCAACACTGGTGGTTCTCCCTCTGGCCCTGGCGGTGGCTCCTTGCCCATGGGCGGCTCCTTGGAATGGCCCTTGACGTTGTCCTCTACTAAGCTTGGAACACTGCCTTTTGAAGTGACCAGGCTTGTTGCAATGGAAGCCATGGAGATTGCGGCCATTACCTAGTGCAAGAATGAAGTTGTTAGCAGCGTTCGCCCTAGCTTTCTTCCTTTGTTCCTGGTTTTGGCCTTGCGCTCTCTTGGTCCGAGACCTATACACTCCCTTGTTTTGATCCTTGTAAGACTAAGTCCTGTTATTTCTTGGCTTGGTTTGCACCTCGTGTATTATCAGTGCAGCTCGAATGAGTGCGTCTTGAAGGTCTATTGGACGCATTGATTCCAGGCGAGTGTTTATGGGTGGGTTTAATCCGGCATAAAACTTTGACACCTAATGTGTCATATCCATTTATAGCGCATATTTTAAGAGAGAGACGAATTTTGAATAGTAAGAATCAAGAGATAGTCCAAGATGCTTTAATTTATAGAATTCGTTCATCTTCTTCGCACGATAAGCATGTGGCAAATATCTCCCTCGCACATCCCTTTTAAGCTTCTCCCAAGTAACTGACCCTTCCGAGATCCCTTGGTCTTTGCACCATTGTTTCCACCAAAGCCTTACTTCGCTGGCAAGCTTCAGTTTAGCGAGCATTGCTTGGTTAGTGGGTGCAGTACCTGCTGCTTCGAAATAATCCTCCATGGATTCGATCTAGATCTCGTCATCAGTTTGGATGGTCCTTCCCTTACCATCGAATTTTGGTGGCTTGATTTGCTTGAGAAGGAACTTCTTCTCCTGAATTACAGCCGTACTTGGTGTATTATATAGAAAAAAAATTGCCATTAATCAATTATCCTCATGACTTATAGGGGAGGTTCACGCGTGCTTTTGGAAGATCAGAATATTACATTCTGTCCCCCTTGGAGGAATCGAGATGTCCTCATCTCGAGATAAACTGGGGATATTGATGGTTGAGAGAGCTTTCATTTATCCAAGTGGCATCCTCCTCGGGATAATCTTTCCACTGGACGAGGCATTCTCTCAAGGTTCTGGATCTCAGTTGTCTCTCCTTAACATCTAAGATCCTGTCAGGCCTTAGTTCAAGGACTCCTTGACTAGGCATTACAATTTGTTGGTCATCAAGTACATGGTTAGGATTTGGTACATACTTCTTTAATAGGCTGATATGGAATACATTATGAACCTTTAGGTTCACTGAGAGTTGCAGTCTATAAGCATTAGGTCTTAGGGACTTGAGGATCTTGTACGGTCCACAATACCTTGGACTTAACTTCTTGCAATCTCCTAAGGATAGGGAAATCTTCTTTGGACATACACGAATGAAGACCATATCTCCTTCCTTGAAGATTCTATCTTGACGCTTCAAATCCGCATATGCCTTCTATCTATCCGTGGCGGCTTGGATGTCCTGTCTTATTGACTTTATTTGATCATCCAACTCTTCCAACATCTGCCTTGAAGCTTCAACCCTCAAGGTTGGATCTAAGAAGTTAAGGGGACTTTGACAGTCATGGCCATACAATGCTTGAAAAGGGGTCATCTGAATGCTTTGTTGGTAAGAAGCATTGTAGGAAAATTCAACCAAAGGCGAGTATTAAATCCACCTTTTTGGCTCATGACAGCAGTGTGCTCTAAGCATATCCTCGATAACTTGATTGACTTGCTCTATTTGACCATCCATTTGGGGATGGTGAGCTATGCTAAAATAGAGTTGAGTTCCAATGGCTTCAAAGATAGCTCTCCAGAAGTGTGATGTGAAGAGAGAGTCACGATCACTAATGATTGTTTTGGGTAGCCCATGTAGCTTGAATATCTCCTTGATAAAAAACCTTGCAATGTCTGAAGCTTTATAGTTTGTCTTTACTGGAATAAGGTGTGCAACCTTAGTCAGCATGTCAACCACAACCATGATGGAGTTGTATCCTCCCTGAACTTGGGGTAGGCCAACAACAAAGTCCATACTGATGAATTCCCATTTCATTTGGGGAATGTCAAGCGGTTGCAACTTCCCTGGCATTTTAACATGTTTGGCTTTGATACGTTGACAAGACAAACACTCGGTGACATATTTGAGAACATCACCTTTAAGCCTCTCCCAATGGTAGCTCTTCCTAACTGCATTGAGAGTCTTGGCATAGCCAGGATGTCCTGAGAAAGGGGAATCATGAGCTTCCCACAATATCTTCTGCTTAAGTGACTAACTTGCCGATATACACAGCCTCATTCTATAGTAGACAAGTCCATTATTGATAGAGAATTCATGATACTTAGCCTGCAGCTTTTGGTCCTGATCCTTGATAGAGATCTCCCTTAGCATCTTTTGATAGGCTGGGTCATGGCATGCTTCCTCTCTAGCTAACTCAAGTATTGGATTATTTGGCATAGATACTTTTGTAGCTAGAGATCTAGCCGTTGATGGGTTTTGCAAGATTAGGGAATTAAGGAATGCCTTGCGACTGAGTGCATTGGCAACTACATTGTCTTTTCTTGGTCGATACTTGATTTCAAAGTCAAACTCCTCCAGCAATTCAATCCACCGACATTGCCTCATGTTGAGCTCGTTCTGGGTAAAGATCCACTTGAGACTCTTATGATCAGTCACTAGAGTAAACTTGTTACCCAACAGGTAGTGTCTCCAAAGCTTTAGAGCATGGATGACAGCTAGCAATTCCAGATCATGGGTAGCATAATTCTTCTCATGAATCTTTAGTTTCCTTGAAAAGTATGTTAGAGGATGACTTTCCTACATGAGCACACATCCTAAGGCAAGTGTGCTAGCATCAATTACTACCTCGAACTCCTTATTGAGATCTGGAAGTTTTAGGATAGGTGTTGATACCAAACTTTGCTTCAGTCTATCAAAGCTAGTTTGTTGGGGAGTTGACCATGCAATGGATGTTTGCTTCTTTAGTAAGTCCGTCAGAGGTGCTGCAATCAAAGCATAATTTTTTATGAAGACCCTACACCATCCTGTCAATCCAAGAAAGCTGTGTATTTCTTTGACAGTTGTTGGTATTGGCCATTCTAGCACATCTTGGCTGGGTCCACAGAGATTTCTTTTGCTAATACGATGAATCCCAGATATTCAATCTGAAGTTTGAAGAATGCACACTTCTTCATCTTAGCATACAGCTTATGTGACCTCATTGTCTCAAGGACAATCCGAAGGTAGCGTTCATGATCTTCTTCCTGTTTAGAATAGACTAGCATGTCATCAAAGAAGACAAGCACGAAATCATTAAGATATGGCCTAAAGATATCCAACATTAACCTATTGAAGGTGGTAGGTGCATTAGTAAGCCCGAATGACATAACTAGGAACTCAAAGTGTCCATATCTTGTATTGAAGCCTGTCTTTGGGATATCTTCTTCCTTGATCCTTATCTGATGGTAACCCGACCTGAGATCAATCTTGGAGAAGATCTTTGCACCTTGAAGATGATCAAGAAGCTCATCTATTCTAGGAATAGGGTACTTGTTCTTGACAATTGATTGATTCAACCCTGTGTAATCAATACATAGTCGAAGTGTTCCATCTTTCTTTTTTTGGAACAGTACTAGAACTCCCCATGGTGAACTGCTAGGACAGATGTAGCCCTGATCTAGCAGTTGCTTTAGTTGTTCATTCAGCTCAATTGCTTCCGAGATGGACATTCTATAAGGTCTCTTTGCAATTGGCGTAGCTCCTGGTACTAGCTTGATCTCATGATCCACTTCTCTTTGAGGCAGGAGTTCTGTTAACTCTTCAGGAAATACGTCCGCGTATTCCTTTAGCCAAGAAGGTCCTTCACTGGATTCTTGCTTCTGATCTAACTTATTGAGCTTAATTAAGTAGACAGGTAGTCCCTTTCTGACTCCCTTTATAATCCGAGATGCCTTGGCCAATTGAATTTTTGGATTTCCAGCCTCTCCTTAAGTTGTGACTAATTCCCTTTCAGATTTTCGAAAGGAAACTTGGCCCTTTCCACAATGAATGTGGATGTCATTAGGTTTAAGCCAATCCATTCCGAGTAGACACTCATGGATACCTAGGCTCATGACTCTGAATTTGACCGAAGTCGTCTTTCCTCCCAAAAAGAATTCCACCTTAGCAGTTTGCCTGGTACAAGTAACCTCACGACCATTTGCCAATTCCACAAGCAAGATAGGTGCTTCTACTGTAGCTATTCCTAATCTTTTTGCACAAGCTGGTGAGATAAAGGAATGTGTATTGCCACAATCAATCAAGGCCTTGAAATTTTTGCCTTGATAATCTGACAGTGTCTAAATCACCGAGAACTGGTGATTCGGCCCTTTCTTGTGAAGAGCGGCATGGATTGTCGCCCTTTCAAACTCTGCTTCCATGGTCGGATCTTCTTCTTCTTCGCACATTTGCCTATTGGAAATACAAGCGGTTCTTCCTCTGCCTCGGATAGCGGCTCCCTGACCACGGCCAGTTCCTTGGAAAGCTGCTTGGCAATGTCCTCCTCCAAGTTTGGGACATTGCCTCTTGAAATGACCGGGCTCGTTGCAGTGGAAACATCGGAGGTTTCGGCCAGTGCTTTGAGTAGGAACAAAGTTGTTGACATTGTTAGATCTTGCTTTCTTTCTTTGTCCCTGATTCTAACCTTGAACTCTCTTCATTTGAGGCCTGAATGTTCCTCTATTCGGGTCATTATAAGACCAAGTTTTGTTACCTCTTGGTCTAGACTACACTTCTTGAATTATAGGGGCAGCTCGAATGAGTGCGTCCTGAAGATCTGATGGGCGCATCGATTCGAGATGGGTATTCACTAGTGGGTTTAAACTAGTATAAAATTTTAACACCTACTGTGTCATGTCCATCTGTGGCGCATACTTAAGAAGTGAGACAAATTTAGAATAGTATGCGTCAAGAGTGAGTCCCAGTTGTTTTAGCTTGTAGAACTCATTCATTTTCTGCGTGCGATATGCAGGTGGTAAGTATCTTCCCTGCACGGCTTTCTTCAGCTTCTCCCAGGTAACGGATCCTTTCGCGATCCCTTGATCCCTGCATCATTTCTTCCACCAAAGCTTGGCTTCACCGGTGAGCTTTAGCTTGGTGAGCATAGCCTGATTTGTGGGTGCCGTACCGGCTGCTTCAAAGTAATCCTCCATGGATTCAATCCAAATTTCAGCAATCTGCTTGGATGGACCTGCCTCTCCTGTCAAATTCAGGCGGCTTAATCTACTTGAGAAGAAACTTCTTCTCTTGGATTACAGCAGTACTTGATGTAGGAGGGGAACTGGGATTCTGTACCTAGGGTTGTGCCTAGACAAAGATTTCTTAACGTTATTACTCGTTAAACGTTGTGATTTATATTTTGTTTCCATTTCAGCTATCTAACCACTTAACTTCTTATCAATTCCCATGCACAAACTGACATTGATAAAAAGAGTATTATTGTATTTATATAGGCATAGCCCTTTCGGAATACAATATTTCTTGCGATGATAAGCCAAATGTTTACATTTAGTTTGGGGAGAATAATGTTGTATTATATTTATCTACAGGAACTGGATAATAGTATGGTTTCGAGTCATGGATCTTCAGGAATCGGTAAGTCATTGGAAGATCAGGATATCCTTGCCTTTGGAACCCATTCTTCTCATGGAGCCCCAATACTTTAATCCTGCGGCGGGGATTACACGAGTCACTTCCTCATATACATATGAGTTCAGTTCAACCCTCCGACCTCGAATATGTAAAGTTGAATTTACATGAGCCTCCACAAAAATGAACTCCTTCACGACTTTCAGGTATTCCAACCACTTGATCCTCTTTAGGTTGGTTTGAAGGTATGCAAACCGGTGGGAAACTATATAGTAGATTCCTGAGGTACCTGTCCATCTTCGTTCCATGTATAAAGGCGATGGATTATAGATACGCTCTAGGATGTTCATCATCTCAATCCTTTGTCGATAATCCGGGGAATGCATCGCAATCATAAACATGACGCGGAACACTAAGAACATGTTCCATGCTTCGTAATTCTGCAAGACAGCATTGAAAGTAAGGAAATGTTTGGAGCAACAACATTTGCTTTACTTCATCTTATTAAGATTTCATAAAAACAATTCCATTGTTGGTTCGCTCTGATACCAACTATAACATGTCCACCTATTATCTTCAGGACACGTCTTAGCAATCCATCAGAAAGGATGTCTAGAAAGCTCCGCACAGCACTCCCATGTAATGTCACACGGTTTGCGATCTAGGACTTCCCATGTCTACCACGTAGCGGAAGTATTTCGACCGTTCCCACTTAGGACCGACCTGAATTAGGGTTTTTCCTATTGGTTATTTCCTAACAACAACTAGCGTCGAGCCCGAGAGAACTACTTTACGTAGAAACACCAGGTCTGAAGCGGATTCACGCTGCACTTGATTCAAGGAGAATGGGAAGCGAGAGGGATGCGAAGCTTAACCTTTTTGCCATAAGGCATAGTCCCATTTCGTTCCCCTAAAATAGCGTAAATTGGGATCATTTATAATCTAAACTCTAGGTCAGCGCCCTTTTTCTGTTCGTATCCGTTGAACGATCTTCTCGCTGTCCATCATGATTGAGAAAAGTTCTCGGCCAACCGAGACCACCCATCCGTAGGACAGACCTATGGCCACATCCTCCGCACTTTCCTTAGGTTGTTTTAATTATTTAATTACCTAACACATTTAGTTGTACATGTAACAATCAGCTTCCTTAATTAGTCCGTTAGGCACTGGTTCCTTCACGTAATCATAGCACTTGACATAGAAAAGCAATGTCAAACAAGTTCATTATCAACAACTTATCATATTTATATTTGGAATACATAAAGTTCAGCTCGTAGGCTTATCCACAATTCGCCGAAGGCTATCCAGAAATCCACAGGGATTACTAATCCAAGATTCCACCCGTAGACTAGTATGCGGGCCTTGAGATCCAATCCCGAGTCACATTGGCCTCTTGTGCAGGGCCTGGAAGGTGAGGGATTTATGGCCAGAGCCCCCCCTGGCACCCAAGCGCCCTCTTGCTCCAAGTACCGCTCAACAGAGAGGCCTCTTGCGGCGGGTTTGATCTATCTTCCCGGTGCAGTTAACAACCCCCTTGATTAGGGTCAGGCAGGCAGTCGGGGGTAACTAAAGCTGCCTCTCCCTTCAAGCCTTTATCCTGAAGCATTAGATATCCATTTATCCTTTAATTCTTTGATCAAACAAAGAAAAACAGTGCTCTTAAATTTGTAGCAAGCACAATCATTTCCATTGGTCGTTATTGTTGGCCAATTGCTAAGGAGTGAATCCTTCTTTCCGAATACATCCAGCACTCGATCCGGGATTAATTTTGACTTGGCAAGTTCCCCTATATCCTGGGTTAGGGCGTACCCTATTAACCCGATTTGATCAATACTTTAAGTTCATATGTTATTCCAATTTATTGGTTGGTCTTTTGCTTCCAAGCAATTATCTTTACCCAAGAAAGATACTATATTAGGACGATTATTCATCCTCTTGCAAGATAACTTGCGTAAGAATCTGCCAACCTCATTCTGAGGAATTGACCATTCACTTGTGATCCAATCACAAGATCATGCGACTCTCCAACTTGTTGCACAAGTGTCGCATCAAACTATGGGACTATTCTATCCATCAACGGTGTCTTCTAATCACGATGTCATGATTAGATATAACAATCCGTTCCTGATTGCATTAGGCTGACATTGTTGGTCCTAGGGTTCCGAGTTTCATCTTTTTAGCGAGAGATTATTAGGAAAAAACCCTAGATCTTTTCTCGCAAGTATGTCCTATTGTCCCTACATTCCGTGAACGTGGACAAGTACTTAGGGTATAGGGGTTTCAGTTTTGGCAATAGGTGCAACTAGGTAAATGTCGTCACCGTGCTAACCCTAGTCAATTCCTTAGGATACGTTTCATTGAATTAACCCTTTTCTAAACGAGTACTCCACGGTTTTAGGTGTTTAGGTTTATGCCAATTTAACCTGTCTATTCCTGAAGATAATTACACTATCATTTCCATAACCACATGACTCATTGTCTACGCGTAAGTTGAATTTCAAACCCTAACTTTTTTGTTTAAGATCAAGCATAGGTTAGGTTATAGCCTAATTCCAATTAATCATCCTATAACATACGAACAAGATTCATGCTAAAGCATGCAGCCTTTTACTACTTTCATTTTCGAATGAATTTTTCATATGCAGAACTTACACACCCTTCCGTTAAATTAAGTTTTTAGACCACTTGCCTAGTTAAATCTTCTTCATGTAGTCCTACCAATTTCCTACGATTGCTAATAACTTTCTTTAAGAATAATTTCAAAAAAAGATATTCAATAATGCAATATGCGGTTTATTCCTTTCATGCTTAATCGGAGTGTACTTTCATAATTCCGTTTTGTAAATATGGACATTAATCTAATTTCAATTCATTGCAATGCACAAAACTACTTGCTAGAAATGCATATCAATCTTCTGCTCACTTTATTTTGTTCATTTTATTGAAAATACTAATGGCCAAACTCTTCATTCGTGAGCTAATTCTTTTAAATTAACCAAAGCATTTAAGACGAGAAATGCATCCTATCTCCAAAAATTATCCATGCACGATTGAACGTAAACTAAAAATTAGGAAGAAAAACCTCGACTTGTGGTGAGATGTCCACATGGATGTTAGGAGACAATCCTCTTGCGGTTGTGCCTTGTGTTTTCTTAGGGGCTATTGCGAATGCGGCCTTTCTGTCTTGGATGTAGATTTATGTCCTTTGCCGTCTCCTTTGCACGCGTAGCTTCCCTTTGTGACAGCTTGCAGCGTCTTTCGGAAATGGTTTTTAGAAGGTTTCTTCCTTGAAGTAGGGATTTCACGATTAGGACCTTACAACCGTCAAGAATGACGTTGTGGAAATGCTAAGGGCTTAAACTCTGGTTTTTTTAAAAAGCCCGCTGTGTAGGGTCAATGGAAAAAGGGTTTTGAAACCCGGAAGTGAGGATTTCACAGAAAGGGGGTGCTTAAACCTTGGGAGGGGTTTCAAACAGTCTTAGTGGATCGAAAAAGGAAAGAAGGAGAATGTATAACTCTCCAGTGAGGGGATTGATCATGGAGTAATTGGGCTTTTATCCCACTTGAAAGGGTATTAAGAATGGGCACGAGAAGGGGCTTTGAATCCCGGGGGGGGGGAAGGAAAATAGCTCTTGGTGGAAAGGAAAAAGGGGGAAGGAAGGGTGTATGAGACCTTTGAAGGGGAAAAGGTAAAAAAGATGCTTAGGAGGAGACTTTCTTTGTGTGGGGGGAAAAATGTATGAAAGGGGCTTAGGAAGGAATTTTGGGGGGGGGGGGGGGGGGGAAAGGGGCTTAAGGACCCTCCCCCTTAGAAGCTTATAAGAGCCTTAGAAGCTTCTGGTGATGTGTGGCCCAGCACCTAGCCGGATTGGGACGGCGGCCACTACACGCGGCGGGGCATATGACTGTAGCTGCTCACGACGCAGCAGAGGAGGCTTCTTCCTCACCACTCACGACCCTCCTCTTTCTCCTTTACGACTGCCCACAGAGTCTCCACTCTCTCCCTCTATTCGGCAGTTTGAGGGCGTCTTCTCTTGCTCCATGGCAGCCCTCCACAGCAGCGCCTCCCCCTGGCTATATCCCATAGCATTTATATAGGTGAGGGGAGGGGAATCCTCCCTCCCCCACGCATCAATTCACATGGGTTCTCCCCCCTTCAAGCTCCAGCAAGGAGCTTAGTGGCTCTTGCTAAACCCTTCTCCTCCAGCACGACAGTTGGCTAGAGAAGAGAGGGATTATAAAGAAAAAAATTTGCCATTAATCAATTATCCTCATGACTTATAGAGGCAGTTCATGCGTGCTTTTGGAATATGAGAATATTACATTCTTTTCAAAAAAAATAATATTGGCTCTTGGCCACCTACGAGTGCGCATGTGAAGTTTCATCGCATTCCGATAAAAGGTTATGGATTTACGATCACACAATGGACAGTGTGTATGGAGGTGCATTAACCCGGTTTGGGGTTTAAATGGGTTAAAAGTTCATTCTTCTTCTCATTTTCACATCTTGCTTGCTTTGCTTTCTCCATTCTCACACCCCCAACCTCTCTCTTCTCCACCTTGCCCTCCTTAAGCTTGCATGGCATGCACCAAGCAAGCATATCGTCGTTTGGCCCTTGGAAGACCTCATGCCAAGGCCCACCACTTGGAGCACAAGGTGGAGCCTTCTCTAGTGCAGTAGCACGTGCTCCCCATAGAGCACAACGAAAACCATAGAAGAAGAGGAGATGAAAATCAGGCACTGTCGCCCTTCAGGATATAAGGAGAATCCAATGTGAATACGAGCTTCTCATCCCTAAAAGTTCTTTTCATAAGGTTGTTTGGGAAGTCATGCAAGACTTGGAGCTAAAAGGGATGGGAAGATTTTGGGCGCGAGTGCGGGATGGCCCAGCAGTAGGAAGGTGGACTGGTGCAGCTATGGAGGCCTTACAAACAGCTATAGAAGGGTTTCCCATCGACTTATTTGATGATACACAACTAGCAGCCATACATGTAAAGCGTGTCACAATCACAGATAAAGACATGAACTTTATCATTTGGCTTTTACACATCAAGGGGACTCCTCCATAGGTTATGAGATTAATAATGCAAGGTTTTGTAATGAGTGTTATAGCACATAGCATCTTGGAAGGCTAAAAATTTTTATATACTCTGCCACATTGGAATATTTATTTATATATACATAATATCTCATGCAATGTGTACTGAATTCGAATAATTGAGTAAAGTTGTTTTGTTTTATTTCTTGAAACTCGCAACTCTTAATTTTTTAAACATACAAATGCATCGAAAGTAGTAATACGTACAGATACGAGTTACGTTATTGCTTATGCACAATCTCAAGTGCAGTAATACGAGTTGAATTATGTTAGCGTATACGAATGCATCATTCACGTACCACACATTATCGTCACACTTACATGAATCACACATGTACTCAATAAATATTTATTTATAGAGATTTCTAACTACCCTATAATTTTATGCAATGAAACTTGATGGTAGGGTGTGTTGGGTCCCCCGGAATCCACTAAGAAAGTGGCCCCAGATGCTAGACTTTGGACAGGGTAGCTCTAGACATTATTTTTGGCAAAGATTTCACCGGTGGACTCTTGGGGACCCAACGACCAAAAAGTAGCCCTAGACACCAGACAGGGCAGTTGGAAGCATCATTTTTGGCGAAGATTTCACCGATGGACTCCAGGGGACCCGAGCACCCTACCGCCAAGTTTCATCGCTTTCTGATAATTCTAGTTAGTTGCTAAATATATTGTTTGATTTGACTTTGTCATTCAGGACATACTATATATAGATGAGTTTGCATCAAGGCAAGGAGGAGCTCGGCATGTGGATGGACGGAAGGATTCAGCTCTAAAGGAGTACATTGGCAACCTTGTTACAGACTTGATGGTCTTCCATAAGAAGTGCTCACCACGAGGGTAAGAAATAATCATGAAAATTCGAGCTTGGACCTTTTCGAGTGGTACTTGTGGCATCTAGCTTGGAGAAGGTGGTGCTAATCAAGCGGTCAAAGCTTCTTTACTTGTTTGACCAAATGTGTGGTGGAGCAATGTATGTGCTTGCTACATTAGGTGACCTTGCTAAAGTGTCAGATCCGCTTCTCCTAGAGAAAGAGCTGAAGGGGGAGTGCATCATTTTTTAAGCAAAGAAGGAACTTATATTTTCATCAGAAGCTGGTCCCTCCTCTCCACCGATGAAAAAGACAAGGAACAATTGAGAGTTCTTGTTGGCTATCGAATTTTTGTATTAGCCATCACTATAAGCCATCACATGTATTTTTCTTGATGAATATAAGATATTAAAGTGATTGACCCATCCAATCCCCTTAATGTAGAAGATGATGAAAGAGCTCATGCCATCATCATGCTTCATTTTAATGAATTTTTAATTCATCATATTGACCAAATTTCCACTGCCAAGGAGAAGTGGGATGAACTTGAAAGGCTCTACGGCGCTACAGGGAGGAACTCCAATATCTTTCTAAAGATTGGGTTTTTAAGCTTGGAGTATAAACAGGGAGAAGATCTCAGCAAGTTTATTTCACATATGAAGGGACTTATGGCATAGTTGGCCTCCTTTCAAGCACCCATTCATGATGAAGATGCCATTGCCATCCTTCTGAAGTCTGTGAAGAAAGTCTTCCCAACCCTTGTGACTACCCTAACTCATATCCCAAACCCAAACTTGTTGGCAAGTACCATCCAATCATGCCTAGATCAAGAGAAGAGAAACCATTCTGAAGGGACTTCAACATTTACTTCCTGTGAGCAAGTGTTAGTCCATATAGCTTCTACTAAGTGCTCCTTCTGTCACAAAAAATGGCATATTGTAAGCAACTGCTGGAAGAAATATCTTGACAAAATGAAGTGTAATAAATGCAAAAATATTGGGCATGTCACCAGTAAGTGTCCCAGTGTTCGAGAAGTACCTAAGGAATTGGAGGCCAACTTTACCTCCCAATCCACAGATGACCGACTTTTTTGAGTCTTGTAACACTCTCTACCTATAACATTCTTTTGTAGCCCGATTTATAAATGCATCTCATTGTGGATTAAGGGGGGCATCCTATCATGCTTTATCCAATGCCACCTGGCATTGAGGGGGGATGTTGAGAAGTAAGCATGGAAACTCTCCTTATATTGAAGAGGATAAGGGTAGCTAGGTGTAAATGGACTGGAGGATAGGGAAACAAATGGAAACCCTAACCCTAACTCCTTAGAGGCTATATAAACAGCCTAAAGTACACATTCAATGATGAGGACAGTGTACTAGTTGCACCTTAAACAACTAACTAAGCAAGTTCTTATTGTTGTACTTGAGCTCTCTCTCTCCCTCTCGTGCACACTCTCTCATGCTTGCAACTCTGATCATCAATACATCCATCATAGCAGGTACGAGGGATGTGGTGGATATAAAGAGATGAAGAGAGAAAGTATGAAATGAAACAATGAAACAAGAACTAAACTAGTCCTTAAAAACCTTAAGTTTTAAACCACTAAGGGTTGTTCGCATACAATATGTAGTTATGGCTCTACTTACGTCTTTGTAAAGTTTACAAGCATATGTAAATATGTTGATGTGGAAAGTGTATAACAAGTGTATGATTTTGCATAAATACCATAATTTTTAAATATTACAAGTTTGCAAGTGACAATATTCTATTGGCCAAAAAAATCTAAAAATTTATAGGTGTTGGATATTACAACTTGTGGTGTTCGGATTTTTAGGGAGATTCTACAATTTCTAAAATATATGGAGCCACACACTTTCCATTGGTAACAGTATCCTTAGCTCGGCTTTGAATTTTCCTACCATCTAGTTTAAAATAGAAGCTAATAGGTGGATTCTGCATTAACATTTTAATTTCCTGGCGCATTATACTCAAGGACAAATCATCCTCCATTTGCAACACTTGGGGCTCGCGGCCCTCAGAAATGACAATAACATCCACACATGCACTTTCACGCATGTCTTGATCAAGGCACAACCATTTACCCTTGAGCATCCTCCATGTACGATACTTGAACACTAGGCATAAAGTCTATCGTGTGACAAAATACTTGTAATTGGAAAGGAAAGTTAGCTGATTCATTCCAAAGCAAGATAATAGTCAACTAAGAGAGAAAAATTTTACCTGAAAGCCATGTCCCTTGTTGTGACTCGATACTCCACTATGTCAGGATTGTGAGTCATTTTTTACGTCCAAGTTTTGCCTAGATTCCTTGTTACATAATGCACTTTTTTTTACGTACGTGATTTTGGTATGCCTCAAACCCTTACATTCCTTGAACATGTGTGTAAAAATTGCAATCGGTATGAACTAGCTTAGATGTACATTCTTTGAGCTAGTGCTTGGTTTCATAGAATTCAAAATGTTTGCTGAAATTTTTGTGCTACACATGTGCAAAATGTCGCTACTACACAATGGCCATTCTATGCTATTGAGATTCTATATGTGCATAGACTCAAGGGTTCCATATTCTTGACCCCCCCTTGGGCAATATCTACTTGGAGTCATAGAAAAAAACAAGGTCCTCTACGAGCTGCTTAGCTATACGACCCTCAAAGAGCAATCTACCGATTTCGAGGTGGTAACACTTAAAAGAACCTGTGAAACTCTCAACATTTTGCCACTCACAGCAATCCAAAGGATATACTTCTATAAATACAAGACAAATAGTTACATAGATATCATGAAATTTCTCATTCTCATTGAGTTGCCTGTTTGCAATGTTTCATTGAAAGTGCACAGTGGGCACAATATGTATTTGTTTTTGCATGAATATATGTACAAATGCCTCTATTACAAGGTGAGAATCAGCATTCCTTTGTCTGAGAGCTAAAATTTTACCCTTCCAGTGCTTTGATACATCTGCAATTGTAGATGCTTGCACCCTAAAAGCTCCCTTCATACTTCGATGCATATGTACCCAAGACAAGAAATGATATGTATCAATGATCCAATTCCCTTCTTCATCTTTTATGTTATATACTTCTATCAAGAGAATGCTTGTTCTTCTCTTAAGCATTATAGCCTACGCATTAGATGTAAAGAAGTATATATTAATCCCTAAATAATAAGCATTTTAAGTATGTCTAGTAATCACCAATATGCCATACAAATCAACATGGCATTAAGAGATGTTTACACTTTTGTAAATAGACACACACATTGATACTGAAATGCATGTGGATATGTACATCAACACAAAGTATAGATTCAATTTCAAGGCATCACTTTAATCATACTATTTACATGAAATATAATGAAAATAATAACACAAGAATACTCAGAGAATTTCACTAAAATAAATTTTATGGTAATGAATAGGAGTTTGATTTGAATCAATAGATTGTATAAAATGTGGGTATTGTAGAGCAGTTGTTATATATATAGCAACCACATGGCATGCAAATATTAATAAGCACATTGGATTGACACCTGAGATATTCTAAGACTCAACACATTCTCCATTATATGGATGATATGATACAAGAGTTTCATGGATCATTGCCAATTGGCATGAAGATCCGAATGGACACACAAGGTTAATAAAGTAGAGGATTTTTCAACCATCGACTTTCAGCAAATCCATATCATCTAGCACAAAGGAATCACTCACCACATCAAAATAGTCGATCCAGAATTATGTGCTTCACTTAAACCTTGTACAATACCTACATGTACAAAAAAAAACTGGCATGAATCCCTTTTAACAAAAATATTTGCATGAATCCCTTTTAACAAAAAATATCTAGATAACTGCATGAATAGAAGCAATACAAAATAGGGTCAATTTACCTATAAGCTGATCTGCTGAAGATAAGATTGAATCGTTGCTGATGAAAACCCATTGCAAATGATGGACATAAGAAAACATCAATCCCATTAAACATAAATGTCTCTAGTTAAATGAATAAGTTTTGGCACCATAAAATATGGCAGATTTACCCGTAAATTGAGCTACAGAATCTCTACTCTACCTTGTGTTAAGTGTTGCAACAACAATTGATCCTTAAGTTAGAACTAGCATCAAACCCTATTGTAAAGATAGTAGAAAAGGGATAATGCATAGAGGAAGAAAGAGAGTGTGTGTGAGTACACGGGAGAGAGAAAGAAATGAGCACCTATCCAATCTTACCCAAATCGATCTCTACAAAAGACAATAACAAGAGTTAATATTTACATGAAGGTATACTTAAAAATAGTAGAAAAGAGGAAACATAGAGAGAGAAAAATAGAGGGAGAGAGAGATGAGCACTTATACAATGTCACCCAAAATGATCTCTGCAATAAAACAACAACAAGGGTTGGAACTAACATCATGTTGTATTGAAAAGATAGCATTTAAAAAAAACCAAAGAGAGAGAGAGAGAGAGAGAGAGAGAGAGAGAGAGAGAGAGAGAGAGAGAGAGAGAAAGAGAGAGAGAGATTAACACATTTGTGTCTTACTCTAAATAAACTCTGCAAGAAAACAATAATTAGAACCAACATAAAATTCTATTGAAAACACAACATAAAAGAGAAACAACACATAGAGAGAGGGGGGAAAGAAAGAAGAGAAAGAGAGAGATGAGCACCTCTGCCTCCTACCCAAAACAACCTCTACAATAAAACAACAATAACAATAAGAAACAACATCAAACCCTATTGAAAAAATAGCAAATAAGAGAAAATGCAAAGAGAGATGGGCACCTGTGTTTTCCCCAAAATCTGGAGCTGCATGGAGAAAAAAGTGCAGAGGTCAGCAGAACGCTCAAAACCCTAATTACTCTTAGCAAGGAGCAACAATGGAGATGAAAATTCACAAGTATAGAGAAGAGAGGAAAAGTGGTCTGTTGCTCAACTTTTGGGTGAAACTAATTTCGTGAGAGGGAAAAAAACCAAAATTCAAAATTCTCCAAAAAAAGGAGGGGAAATACGAGGTGAGAGAAACTCAACTTTTGTATACTATTCATTCTCTCTTTTTTTAAATTCCCCACTATCCCTTTTTTAAATTAAAAACCCAAGATTTGGAGAGAGAAGATCACCCTCCATGGATGTCAACATCTAGCCTTCCCATTGGACAATCCAAAAGGCCCACATCTTAAACTATATTATTTTTAAGGACCCATTGTGAGTTCATTTTTTTCCTAATGTTTGTAGTCATTAAAGGGGGTAGACTACAACCTTTTTCTTTGACTCCCTTAAATATAGAATACTCGTTGAGTGAGGAATGGGGAAATGGCCGAGTCTTCTTGGGCAATAGTTACAAAATGATCAAATTTGAAATGAAAGATTGGAAGACTATGTAGATTGACCTACATGCTATTTCTAGCATGATCTAGGCGAGACAAAATATATGCATCTACAACAGAATCCCTCAATGAGCCCCTCAATAAAGATATTTCTTAACCAAAAGATGAGTGGAATTGGATGCATATGCTGCCCTAGAGATACCATGCACTAAAGAGAATAAATATAAAGGAGCCTAAGGGAAAATGAGCCAATGGTTTAGGAAAAGATTCATTGCACATATGGCTCAGTGTAGCATTAGCAACCTTATGATACCCATCCTCATGATGATTATGGAGCCATGTCAACCTAGGGCCAAGGGGTTTAGAGTTCCCATCAATCACCTAGAAGGAAGACCCCTATCCAATGGCAATGGCATTTAAAGGAAACCCCCAAGCCAGTTTTCTCATCTTCCATGAGCTAGCTTAGCAACATGAGTGAAAGTGGGCCAAGTTGTATCAAGTATCATTTATTTACCACAACAACTTGGTAGTGACCTTATTGGAGAAAGAAGACTCAAAAGATAGCAAGGATAATGAAAATGAGGTTTCATTTGAGATTGAAAACATAGATGATATAAATAAGGAGTCCAAGGAATATGACTCAAATGGTAAGACCATAGAACACATCCTAGTAGATCCCAAACAATTATAGATTAACAAGCTACTAATCGATGATAGAGAGAGTTGAAACCAAAGTCGAATGGCTAGAACACCTCCAAATCTTGGATCATAATGCTTAGGGTATAAGCATGTAGACCTCATCCTAACTCTCAAAACTCTTGTGATGCAGGGAGTCAAGGACACTAATGAGGACTAATTAACTCGAGAGTCAAATGCAACAAGTTCAAAGAGTTAGACAAAAGTACATACACCAATCTTGAGATCCCTCAACCTAGGAGAGTTACATGAATCAACAAGAACCTACGTCCCATACATCTTAGAAGATGAATGTTGAAGGAGACTCAAAGAATCACCTTTGATAAGGATAACACAAAAACCCACAATATCATTCCAAAAAAGTATGTTATTGTAATACTTGATGGAAAGGGAGATCTTGTTATTATAATACTTGGTGGGTGGAGAGAGAGAGAGAGAGAGAGAGAGAGAGAGACTCCAATGAGCCAATCGAAGTGCGTGCAAGAGTCAAGGAAGGTGCAACATGGTGTTGTTTTACATCGTGTAAGGCATCTTACATAGTATTTCATGAATAATTTAGCACACATTAGTAGCATTGAATTATTGTATTACGATTTTCTTTATTTCTTTTAATTGCTCTAAGTATTTGTTTTGAAATATTTCATAGATCGTGGAGCCAAATTACCACATCAGTGTGGGCTTCGCAATCACTTTTTTCTTTTCGAGAGCAAACCTTCAAAAGTGTATTGCTAGATGAAATAGTACAATAGTGTCAGTACTAGAGATGGAAATGACAGTGACTTAATACTCGGGAAAAATTGGTGGAGGGACAACAATATCTCATTGACTCAAGAAAACCAGTGATACATACACAATGGCAATACTGCTACGAGAAGTCGAAACTCAAAACATACAAAAGAGACAACTCTACTAGTGTGCTAGCACTCAACATGGCAGTCAAAGGACTAGTCGAAAGGACACACAGGAAATCTAATAGTCGAGCTTTTAATCCCTCAATCCTCTCCCAAACCTTCTGATTGGGCACACAATAGTAGTACTACTACCAGAAGTAGGGACTCGGGCATACAAAAGAGACAACTCTATTAGTGTGCTAGCACTCAGGATGGCAGTCAAAGTACTAGTCGAAGGGACACATAGAAAATCTAATAGTCGAGCTTTTGATCCCTCAATGATCTCGCGAACCTTCTGCTTGGGCAAGTCTCTTCCTTATATAGACTGCTACTTGTTGTGATATTCCCTCTGCCCATGTGCCATGCCAATGGTCTTTACTACTCCTGCCCCCGTTGGCTCATAAATGCGCCACTAGCGGCCCTTGCTTTAAATGCCACTACTACCGTCGCCTTTAGCATTAAACTAATGTATATTACATTGGTGTGTGTATTGCTTCTTCTTAATATTATATCCTAGCATTCCTCATGTGTCACAGAAGATGCGGTCAATATGTTTTGTTCTTATCTTTTTAAAATTTTTATGATTGTTCATGTATCAACGCATACAAAAAGCTTTTCTCCCATCTAATGGAAAAAAGGAAGGGGCTGAACCATATAATTAAAGTGTCACCAAAATAGCCAATCTCTATTGAGGCAAACTTCAATTTCAATCGATTTTTTGAAAATCTTATCACTCGGGAAAAATACACTAGAAGGCAATTTTCTGTGAATCATTGTCGTGTATCATTTAAGATACCGCCAATAAATCTAGTGGTTTTCGTTCTTTCTTTATTTGTGGCATTAGAAATGACTATAATTATTTTTTTATTATTTCTTTATTTGTGTTCTCTCTCGGTAAAAATTTCTCGCTGGGCCCGAAATCACTCTAGCCTCTTTTTTGGCGAGGAAAAAAAAAACAAGCAGAAAACAGCACCGATGGATCGCCACGTCGGCACTTTTGGCTTTTCGCTCGTTGATCTTCAAAAGTGTTGCTGTGACGTACGCACTACGCGGACGAGGCACTCCAGGAGCTTCTTGTATGTTATACGATTTGTGGCGCGTATATATACTGTCGCTACACGTCGCTTACAACCATCTTCCTCTGAATCCTCTCATCTCTCCGCTTCATATACTTCAGCTGCTTCTTCTTCCTCCTCTTCTTCTTCTGCTTGTGCTGATCATCCTCGTCGTCCATTTCTGATCTTCTTCGGCCTTCTTGTAATTATTCTACACCAGCACATATACTTCATCCTTCCTTCTGCTCCATCAGCTGATCATCGTCAACTCTTCTTCTTCTTCGGCTGATCCTCCAATCGATCCTCCTCGTCATGACGTCCAACATCCTCAAACCCAACGTCGACGCCATCGACTGCATCTTGAAGAAGAATGAGCTGCTGCTGAACAAAACGAACATGGCCGCGTCGACCTCCTGCTGCTGCGGCTGGCCACAAACGTCAGGACCTGCGGCGGCAGAAATACCAGGCGCTGATCGTCGCCTTGGCGATCATCATCTGCACAAGGGCACACCTCCTCGCCATGCAGCAGACACCATCATAACTGATATGACTAATCAGAAGTTGCAGGCCGCCAGGGCTCATCTCCAAGCCAGCTACGGGCGCGAACTTGCCAAGAAGCAGCAACGGACCATCAAGATTCTCCCTCCCAGTGCTCCCCTCATCCACAAGATGAATCGCAACTGCAACAAGAAGCAGCCCAAGTCGAAGCAGCTGCTCACCATCAACAGGAACGTCTACTCCATGAACAAGAAGACGAACACGGCGCAGCAAAATGCAGCAACGCCGTGATCTGCGACTGCTTCTGCAAACTAAAGAAGATATCAAAGGCATTAAGGGCACGGGCACCAGCAGCTCTACTCGAATGAGCTCAAGCGGTCACCAAGCTGCCAGCTTCAAGCATTAGTGCACAAGTCACCCTAACTTATGTTCATGCCAGCATGATGACGTTTGTTCATGCTTGCAGGAGCTGGACATCCGCATGTTGTGTGAACCATATTGCGTACTGGGATCATTCGTGTGATAGATACAACAAGGCTTTGTATCAAAGGGAGTCTTGATTTGCTCGCAGGGTCACAGTACATAGTGATGAACGTACAAACGAAGCAATGTTACTTGCAAAAGAGAGTAGCAAGGTCGATGCCTCGACGATGGGTAAATGGCATGGCACGGCTTGGTTGGTGGTTGGTAATTTTGCAGTACCATATTGTTAGCCCATGTTGGCAAGAAATATACACTGATAAACTTGTCCATTCGGTAGGTATGTGTTCTTCATTGAGAGGGCAATACAGATCAATAATAATTAGTCGTGATGCATCTTGATGTGCTTAAGGTTATTGATAAGCGTTGGGGATGATTTTATTATGGATGCTTTGTGTCGTAACAAGTCGTACTCATTAGAAGTGTGACCTCGTATAAGTGGTAGTTTGAGCTTTGATTGGTTCTTGGTTTCGAAGCTTCAGGACAGAGGCATATAAGTGACTCGCGAGATCACGAGGGATTGTTTGGAATGTAAGTTTTGTTTAGGACAAGCGTTGAATGAATGGAAAATAATTAGCTGTATCTCTAAGATGCGGTAGTATCACTACGTCCTCAAGACTGATCAGTGGGTGGCTGTACGATGAAGAGGGTAAAAAGAGCTTCCTTGTTGGAGGGTGTAACACAACAGACCCACTACGCAAGGAAAACATAGGATAGGAGTGACAATCCACATGGATGAAATGATGAGAAGAACTTTGATAAGCAATATATTTGCAACGTTGTCTTGTGTAGACACTTCGACCAAGTGATCCATCTCATCAATGCAAATCCTTTCCCTAAAGTAATGATGATGCACATGACACTCCAGCTTGTCAATAATCAAGGCTGTTTACAGATTACTGAAAGGAGAGTGTCATTGGATTTAGATCAACGTTGTATATGGCCCTAAATCTCAATTTCTCTTGATTTTCTTTGTCCATGTCCTGTTGTGTCACCAAGCATCTTTGTACTCTCCAATTTGTGAATTTTGAATTAGAAATTTGATTGCACAGAATGGTATAATCCGAGTCCTGCCAGCATGTGTATTGTGTAACTAATTTGTGGCTGCACATGCTACTTGGCAAGACAAGCAATCAATTTTAGTCTGCAGTTCAAGTGGCTAATAAGCAAACAAAATTTGCATGTGCTAATCCATATTGTGTGTGGATGCAAGCAGCATTGAACATTTTTAGGAGGGTTTTACATATAATCATCATCTACTAGCTATGTTTCATTGTGTATTATCATGTTCAAATAGGTGAAAAAGAAATAAAGAACAAAGTATATAAGTCGATGAAAGACCAATCTTTATCTCCTACAAAGGAGAAGCATGCTTCGGATTGACTTGTATCAAGATTGAATTAACAAATCAAAAGCCCTTGCTCCAAGGCAAGATATTTCTTGTAGCAAAATGCCAGGGAACTGGATAGTAATAGTTTCAACTCCACATGCTTGCACTAGCACATGCTTAATGGCTATGCCTTACATATATCCTCCTCTTACATTGTTGACTAAGTTGTGAGTTATAAAAGCTCTAATATATTTGTTTGTAGGAAATGCTCTAGACAGTGGATTCATGCAACCGAGCATTTTTGGCATTCGTCAGATTATGCTTTGTTTGTGTTTAGAGATGTGCAACAGAGAGGAGAGCATCCATGTGGTGCATATTTAACAACGATATGATCATCCTTTGTAAATACACCCTCGGTATGAAAGGTTCTTACAACTTCGGCTTAGACATGAAAGAAGGAGTACTTGACACCTTGACAACATAACAAGAGGAAGCATAGACTATATTTGCATATATGTTGTGCTTTAGATGAGGGATGGTGACATTGAACCCCAACCATCTTGTCTTAGCAAGCTTGTCAATAGGAGAGAAAATTGATTTATTTAACACAGTCTAACAACATGAAAGAGGAAGCAGAGAGTACTACAATCACACAGTATTGTATAAGTCATGCTGAATGCTGAACACAACAATCCACTTAAGCAAACTTCCATCCTCACGAAGTCTTGCAGCATTCCGGTATTGCTGGACCCTTCTAACTGCTCCTAGGGGAACACTACACAAAATCATCTCCCCAAAGGTGTACTACAACTTCTAGGTGTCTAGTATTTTGAAATTACTTTGAACACCCCCTCTAACTCACATCTTCAAGCATATGCCATGGCCACAGTCACACTGTAGTAGCAACCTCAAATAATACCTCCTCACATAACTACCTCTTCATCTCTTGAAATTGTAGGTCTGGAAAATGCAAAAGAAGCATCCCCACCCTCGCTGTAGTAGCACTGCACATTGTGAATCTTAATCCCTTGATCCACATGTGTATCCCCCAACCTGGCAAGTTGACTTGGACTGTGTATATGGATTTGGATCCACCTATATGATATGCCCATTCCCTAGCTGTACAATATCATCTTTGACTACATTGGAATAAGTTTCGCATTCACATATCAGATCAGCAGTCCCTTACAACAGACCACCTCACTTGTATTTACAAACCTTTGTTTATAGCACGAGGAACTTTTGAAGAGTTTCTACATAGGAAAACTCTTAGAATGTTGAAAATTCTCTAAATTTTCCTAGGTATATATCTATGAATTCCCTATGTATAACTAGGGAATTACATTCCCCACATCTTATACTTTGTGGAAAATTACAAATAGTTTGAATGAAATGGTCACCCAAAAAATTAGGCTTAAATTAAGGAGTTGCTCAATAACAATATTGCTTCTCATCCTTTCTACAAAATTTTGCAAAACTCTTCTTCTTACAACTCCTCTAAAGACTATTTGCTAGTGCACCAAGCCCTTTAAAGGTAACTATATCGATCAATAATTTAATACTAGACACTCTGCGTCTAGTTTCCTTCCAGTGCTTCGCACCAAATTTTGAAGCACCACTGTTACTATTGGTTAACACATTTCTCATGCCCCCCCCCCCCCCCCCCCCAACCTCTACCCCACTTTAAGTACGTCATAGAGCTCCTTGCGCCTAGGGGATATTTGTGTGAGCAGGAGTGAAAGCCTGAATGGCTGGGTTGCATCAATGGTGTAGGCACATAGCACCACAATTGTAGAAGCTAGAGTAGGAACCTTCGTGGTGGGCACATGTGAGTATTGATAATGTAGACAAGGGTCCCCCTCTCCCCCAAAAGCTTTTTTTAATAATAGTAAAGGATAAAGGATATAGCAAAAAGATGGAAACCAAAATCATGTCCTCATTTAAGTACAAAAGATTTTTCATTATGAAGTAATCATGCAATATAATACACATACACATGCATGTGCATATGGATTGCTTATATCTCATGCATACCTCCACATCCATCTATCAATTGATTTTAGATTTTCTAAAGATATGTAAATGACCATCATAGATACTCAATTTTCATTCTACTTTATGTTGTGTTGATGATCTCAAATCTACAATCTTAATCATAATTTGCATCTTGGAAATAAGAAACAAAATGTATCGAGCATAGCATTGAAACATTGATAACATACATAAGCCAAATTATACATAATGATTTTCCTTTGCCATGGTTCGTTAGTGATACCAAAAGATGATAGCATGCTAAGCAAGTCAGCAATGACTCAAGTGTTTGCACATGGCATGCACCATGAATCCCCAAAATGTGGCAAGTGGTGTCTTTTGCAAGGCAGCAAATAGATGGAAAACTAGAGGGGGTGCAGGGGTAGAGTGAAGGTAGAGGGAAAAAGGAGGAGTTGAGAGAAGGCAATGTGGAGGTGCTACTAGAGGGCGGAGGGATGAGGGAGGATCCAAGAGAAGAGGGTGTGGAGGCACATAAGAGGCAGAGGTAAGAGAAGTAAGGAGCGTGAGAGGGGCTGATGGATAGAGGAAAGAGTATGTGGAGGTGGAGAAGGGAGGGAATAGAAGGATTTTGTTAGGACGAGAGGGAGAAGAGGTGGATGAAGAAGGGTGAAGAAAGCAAGAGTAACAAATTTCCACTTTTGTATGCCCAGTGGATATGGTTCTTGAATTATGGGAGAGTTCATGGAAGTGAGGGAGATGTTTTTTGTTTCCCATTCATTAATCAAATGCTTTTTTTAATGTTTTATTTTGTTTAACATTTTTCTTTGGTGTTTTATTTGATGTGTTTTCCCTCGTAGTTATTCAAGAGTTTTGTAACTGAATGACATGTGGTAGCACCAAGAGTTTTATATTTGCATGACATGTGGAAGGCATCAAAACCTTCACATAATAATAGTAGAAGGCATTGCAAATAGAGTTGAAAAGGATCCTCTTTCTCATAAGGGCAATGTCCTAAAATAAGCATGAACATACTAAGTCTACCTCTATGGAAAACTTCAACATAACTAGCCTCCATAAAAACATATTAAACTTATAGAAAGTCATGTCACTCAATGTTGATAAGGTTAGACTTCTTCATTTTCTCACATATGTAAGTTTGTTGCATTTAAACTCATTATCCCAAATTAGGTTAGAGTTTAAGTATACAATGCACATCTCAACTACGATCAAGGATAATTGAGATTAAAAATACCAAGGTATTGTAATGAAAAATGTGATAGACATCAAATCTCTCAGGTAAATAAGTTGGTTTCTCAAGGCATTTGTTCTTTATTCCACTTCCTTTGACATCAAAGGAGTACCAAAAAAATAATTAGGTACCTAGTTGATTTCTTGTTGTATTCCCACAAATTTTCCCAAATTTAATTTTCTTTTGAGAATTTATAGGGCAATTTAGGATTTGACTTAATAACAAATATATCGTACTCAAAGCCCAAATCAATCAATCAGATAGAAAATCCAGGTGATGAATCAATCCTCCCGAAGGCACCCAACCAATCTTGAGTATTTCAAGCTTTGGCTATTGGTTTTCATGTTTTTCATGGGCAAATACCCTCTAATGAGAGGTTCCATAATGGGCCAAATAGAAATTTATTAGAAAGGGCTTTGTTCACACTTGGTTGGGTTACTAAGAGTTGGTCCTCTATTTTCCTTGGTGGTTAGCAACTCTTAGCAAGCTCTTCTCTTGAGAAAAGAGAGTTTCTAATTACAATATCACAAGATCATGCACTTAGTTGGTAACGAGACAATGCATGCACATGCGTGCATGTGTGTGTTTGAGTGTGATGAATATCTATCTTGATAAGTTTCTCCTCCTCTGTACATTCTTGCCCCAATGGTTATAGGAGTAAGACTCATTTATTTGCTATGAAAACTAAAAGAAAGGAACATGCACACTTGGCAACCTATCAATGAGAATGCAAATTCCTACATGAGTCAATCATCACCAATAACTATATAGCTATTGACAAATCCCTTTATGAGTTCGGTTTGCATGAATCTAGGTGAGATTGAATAAATCAATAATAGAATAGATCAATAATCTTAAAAACTCTTATGAGCACAAAGAATATCCCAAAAGCCCCTGTAGAAAACAACAGATAAGTCCACATAGAAGAGGAACAAGGAGTTGCACATGCTCATAGAGTAATAAGTATTCGCACAAAAATCATTTTGCTTGACACACTACAAAATCATAGAAAGTCACTCTCTTTTGTCTAAAAATTTCAAGTGGCATAACAGTATTTAATGCATTTTTATATTATGGATTCCATTCACAATAACAAGTAAGAAAATTGGCATCAAAACTTATCATTTCAAGAAATATCTGATAAGCTCTTCCACACATGACAATGCTTTTCATGCTCACATAAAATATTGTAGGGCACACATGGCAAGGTTTTGATAAAGAGTGTTGCTAGCTTGTTGAAGAGTTTTCATTTGATGCCAGGAGCCATACTTGATGTAGGAGAAGTAATGCCAGGAGCCAAACTTGATGTAGGAGAAGTATACTCATAGTTGTAAGCCATAATCTTCCTTTCCTATTCTTAAAATGGTACTATAAGTATGTTGTATTCTATAGCTATTTAAATAGCCATGGGACATCCTAAAAAGGCCCCTTATAGATTAGCTTTAGGGGTCCCTAGAAAGGAGGGATTATGCACTACATCTACTACAGACATTACACACACCTACAAAGCAACATGGTTGAACAACCAATCGCAATGGCTTGGTTGGTAGTAGCTGCTATGACTTCTAATTTCTAGGTCAACATAGTCTAGAGTGATGCATGTTTGTAGACATTTCTCTTGAATGGATGTCTGTGGGGGACTAAGCATATAAATCAAGCCAAAAGTGTGTGCCATTCAGATTAGATGACAACTACATTTGAGACTTGGGAAAATTCCCTGACTCTAGGATGTAACATTTTTCTCTCATAGGTCGATTTGGCCTTTTGTAGACATTAATGCGGTTGAGCTAAAAGAGGACAAGTAGCCACTAGAGGCATGCTAAAAAACTCATGTCTCCAACCCAATGAGAGTTGGTAAAATCCATGCAATGACTAAAGTAGAGACCTAGCGAAAGTGATAAGGATGATTTGCATGAAGTTAGGGAATATACAAAGGTATAATGGAAATTTGGGAGAAAGTTTCATGCTTTTGAGTGATCCTATTGGTTGAAGAATGCTATTTCTATGGTAACCCTACAAAACCTTTGAATTTAGGATGTTTAATGGGATAAGGAGAAAAGACAACAAAATACTTTCTTTTCCATTTTTATAAGATATTTTCAATGAATTCTTGCTATAATTCTCACATTATGAGGTACGATGATATCATAATCTTTTGCTCGGTTCCTCATGAGCATAAGCTCATAGGAAAGAGACCATTTAAAAAAGGTCTAAAACTTCTTGCAACTAAGGACCAAAAATTTCTTATTTAGGTTAGCCATCAGAGATACAAACTGATCCCTTATAAAGTTCTTGTATATAAACTTCTTTCTTTGTGAAAGGCAAACAAGAAAATCAAGCTTGTTTTTTCTTTTAATGAAATTTTTATGAAAAGCACGGATCTAGAGCATGGTAGGAGCTATGGAGGATGGAAGATGAAGACAAGAATCATGTTGACATAGACAAGGAGAGACCAACTGTTACACAAGTGAATTAGGTTCCAAGATGGAAGCTTGGGCTCATAAAGACAATCTTGTGTAATGGACTAATAATGATAAAGAAACTAAGTGAAAGTACAAAGCATCATGATATTGTATTCATTCCATATGAAAAAGTGGTAGTCAAGTACAATGCTTTATAGTTGCTGGATAGTTAGTAGTTTCCCTTTCTGTGCCTATGGGATTCAATCTACCTGCATGTCCTAAGCCCAGAACTGCCTCATATAAAGAAGCCACAATGGATGTGATTGCAAATATCTCAATACCCCTCCTCAATCACAACCAGAAAGTACAAAGTGTGTAGAGGCTTTAGTGAGAGCAACACTTGCAAAGCGTGGGCACACCATAAACATGGCCAAACACCCGAGGCTATCGCATAGAAGACTAAGTGTGGGTACCATAAATATGGTGGACATCCAAAGGCTGTAACAGGGGCCTCACAAAGTGTACAGAGGCTATAGTACAAGGCTACATGAGGAGTTTACAAGCTTATGACAAGATCATTTTGGGCTAGGAAATACAAGGCTAAAAAAAGTTAGTAAAAATTTGGGTCAAGGACTGTGAGGTCCTTGCAGTTTTCAGCATTTCTTTTTACATAGATCTTCAATTCATTGCAGGTCTTCTTGTCTTTCTTCTCTTCTTCATGGTCTTTTTTATCTTCTTTTTTATAGTGGACTTTGCTTGTATTAGTATTCATGTCCATGTCCCCCTAAAGTAAAGGTATCATCATCTTTGAGGAAACAGTAATGTATTCAAAATCTTCAAATAAATTCATTGATTGCTCTTTAAAACAAGTAAATCCATCCATCCCTGCAAGCGGAATAAACAAGTCTTCCATGTAGTTGAATTGAGCAACAAGAGTAATGTTACTCTTCATGAGAAGCACCTTCATAAAAGACTTAATTTTGGTCATTACCATGATGGAAATGAGCTTCAAACGACTGAGAATAACTAGCAATGAGTTTATCTTTGTATGTGTCAAAAGATACAAGCAATGGCAGTGAAGTATCAAAAGATACTAGTTTGAAATTTTATGTTTGTTGCTTGAGGTTGACTTGATGATCTTCAAAAAATCTTCATAACTTCCCCTCCTTTCTGATTTGATGGTTGAATACTTGTTGGAAACTTCATATTAGAGTGGCCTTGGCTTGGTTTAAGTGGCAAGAGAGAGAAAATGAAGGAAAAATGAGCTTGAAGGTAAGTGGCTATGGCTGCCCTGTCAAAATAGGGACTAGCAGCTGGTAAATGAGCTCCCACAAGCTCCACGGGTCGAAGCTGCTCAAATCCTTTAATATGGAGGACTCTCACTAATGGTTCTAACTCCCCCTAAGAGGGTTTGTACTCGTTTTGCCCGAGTTGAGAGATCTAAGCCTTCAAAGTGGTCGCTGTCAAAACTATGCCCAGATTTGGGAAAATGCAAATGTCGGGCATGATGTGCATCAATCTCCTTAATTTTTGTACCAAGAAGTTGTGCCTTGACCTGAAGAACAACTCTAGAGAAGAAATATCGAAGAGATATGGCCTGGTTGATGAGATATGGCTGCTCCAACAGAGGTAGGTAGGTGTTGTCCAGAGACATAGTTATGGCAACAACTCTGAAAGAGGCAATGCTGAAGGTATAGTTGCCCAATCTCAATGATTGAGGTACCAGAGAGGATATTTGGAAGTAGAGAAACACTTCTCTAGAAGGAAGTTCAGAGAGATTTGGCCTATGGAGAGAGATATGAAAGCTTCAAGCTGATAGGGTGTTGCTGGCTATGGCTGCCATGGAAGTTTCATTGAAGGTAGGAATGCAAATGAAGTTAGAGATAGGGTCCAGTACTAAAACTGAGCTGAGCAGAGATGGAAAGGAACTGAGAGGAGTGAAAGGAGAGTTGGGCCATGCTCAGCTGAGCTTTGATACCATGTGAAAAGCATGGATCTAGAGCATGGCAGGAGCTATGGAGGATGGAAGATGAAGACAAGAATCATGTTAACATAGACAAGGAGAGACCAACTGTTACACAAGTGAATTAGGTTCCAAGATGGAAGCTTGGACTCATAAAGACAATCTTGTGTAAGGACTGACAATGACAAAGACACTAAGTGAAAGTACAAAGCATCATGATATTGTATTCATTCCATATGAAAAAGTGGTAGTCAAGTACAATGCTTTATAGTTGTTGGATAGGTAGTAGTTTCCCTTTTTGTGCCTATGGGATTCAGTCTGCCTGCATGTCCTAAGCCCAGAACTGCCTCATACAAAAAGGCCACAGTAGGTGTGATTGCAAATATCTCAACAATTTTTGCTTTGCTATTGCACCTTTGAGCTCTCTCTCTCTCTCTCTCTCTGTGTCTCTATGCTTGTTTGCCTACCTACCTAGTCATAGTGTCTCTTTATGCCTCTCTCTAAACTTAATTGGCCCATGGCAACCATAGGCAACACCAAATGCTACACTTTTGCTGAAATTTTGATTTTTTTGAACAAATATCTTCTCCGTAAGGGTTTTCTTTACAAATTGTATCAAGCATGGTAATTGAGAGTGGGATTTTATGACCAGAAAAGAGCCAAAAATATGCCTAATTTTGTTAATTTGAGGCAAAAATTAAAGTAGTGGATACAGACTTGACGATTTTAAGCGACCGTGGAAGGTGGGATTTAAAAGTGTTTTTGAAGACGAATTTCACATCAATCTTGAATTTTTAGTAATTTTTCCAAGTGCCAAAATGAAGTGGAATGAATTCCAAGTAGTGCAGGACCCTAAAACAGTCATGTGGAAATCTTGAAATGCAATTTGGTTGCCGAACTTGCAAGATAACTCTACCTGGGGGGAGGTGACCTTTGGGAGCCTGCAATCCCCAAAAATTCATGTGACAAGCGCCAAGGGGGATTTTTTTGGGAAAAAAAATGAAGCCATCTTGGGAGGCGATGATGATGAAAATGGAGGGGGAAAGGGGGGAGGGACTAGAGAGGTAAAGAAGAAGCATATAATCTAATTTCACCAACCTCTTCCTCGAATTTTTCACTTCAAAACGCCAATCTCGACTCCGTGATTGACTAACTAATATCAGAGATATGGAAAATTGGTCCTTCTCTCTCCTCTTATGGGCAGTTCATGTGAGAATTCTTGTGAGAAGATCGGGATGGAGATCGATTGTTCGGCTTGAACCGGATTGATGTGGACCCATGCCAACCCTGAGTAGTGATGACCAATGATGTTTAGAGATAAAGATGTATTGAAGGGCTATGAACCATAAAATATAGAACCCATGTCTATAATCCTGAGTTATTAATTTTCAAAAACTCAAAATGTGTGTTTTAAGTGAAAAATGATGTTTTTCTTGGTTTTGGGTGATCAAATCATGTTCATATGGGATGATATTAAAAAAGATGATGAACTAGAGTTCAAATTAATTTAGTGAATAATTTTTTTTAGAAAATATATCATTTTATATTAAAAATAAAAAAAATACCAAAAATACAATTTTGGGATAAAGAAATTAGGGAGAAATTTTAAAAAACTAAAAAATTATAAAAATTTAGAATTATGTTTATCTAAGCATAATGGAAATAAAGCATGAAAAATGGAGGGAAAAGAAGGGAGGGAGGGAGGGGAAGAGAAAAAGAGAGAGACAGAGAGAAAGAGAAGGGAAACAAAGAGGGGGGTAAATGGAGGGGAAGAGAGAAATAGAGGGGTGGATGGAGGGAGAGCGGAGAGTGAGGAGAGAGAGAGGGAGAAAGAGAGATATAGAGAGATGGAAAGAGAGAGAGAAAGAGAGATGGTGGAAAAGATAAAAATAGAGATTGAGAGAGAGGGAGAGAGAGAGAAATAGAGAAATGATGAGAGAATGAGAAAGAGGGGAAAGAGAGAAAAGTGGAGGGGGGGGGGAGAGAGGGAGACATTGCTTCCCATTTCTTTGTTTTTAAGAAGGAGAAAAACAAAAAGGGGGAGAGAGGGGGCTTCATGAAAAATAGAGAGATGAAGAAAGAAAGAGAGAGAGGGAGGGAAAGAGAGAAATGGAGAGATGGAAGAAGGGAGAGAGAGGGAAGGTGAGGAAGAGAAACAATGAGGGAGAGAGAGAAACTGTTGAGCCTAACCCACCAACAATCGGGACCTCATTCTCCTATGCCTTCTTCCTTCACCCCTTCTTTTCTACCTTCTTCTAATACTTCTTCCACCATTAGATGAACTGCAAGCTTTTCAAGAAGACGCAAAAATTAATAGCATATGCACAACCTTGCTACACAAGAAATCCAATAAGGAGAGTATGAGTTTGCATTTTGTGTTTGAGATTTGAGTTTTGAGTTTTGTGTGTTTTTGTTGTGTTTTGTGTTTTTTCCTACCCTAATAATGCCTATCTTCACAATCTCAATCCAATGAATTGGTTCCTTTCGATTCGGCCTTCCTAACCTAGCCGCATGGGTTTTGTAATGCTAGCCACAAACACAGATAAAATGGAACCACATTGATCCCATCCATGCCCATGCACAAACCTCTTATTCCACCACAAGATAGGATTGTGAAAACCTCAATGATTGCACTATCCTAGATCCTAGAAATGAAACCAAAATATTAAGTCTAATGTACCAACAATCGGGACTTTGGACGGACTTCCATTGTTTCAGAAGCTATAACTCACTTCGGTGACAATCTCTCACCTTGTTTCTCAACACTCCACTCTAACTAACTAAGCATTCTCCTCTCCAACCCAAGAAAGAAAGAACACAAGAGTAGCTCGAGTTGTAGTAAACTCAGCTAACTTACATTCTTGTGTTTGATGACTCAAAGGCTCGAAGATGGTTCCATGACCATGATCAACACGATCCAATGCCATCATTCCTTCACATCCACCACCAAGCACACCAACAAGTTGAAGAGCTAGTAGAGAAGATGAAAAAAGCAAGACAATGGCGAAGAGCTTCATCTTCCCCCAGTCCCTTGCTCAACACACCTCTCATTATCTTTCTCTTAGTCACTTTAAACACAATGGAAGAAAATTGATAGAATGGAAAGATAGAATAGAAAGCTCGAGTTGTCACACTAAAGAGCTTCTGTAGCATGGATGTGCCAAAAGGGTGAATACAATTGAGACATCCCACCCTTATATAGACCAAGAATTAGGATTAGGGTTAGGGTTTGCACCCCTTTTGGATTAGGTTTTTCATTCCTTTTGTGTTTTGCATTTAGGGTTTGTGTCCCTTTTGCATTTAGGATTTGCACCCCTTTTGTGTTTTGTGTTTGCATCCTCTCTTGGATATCCTACCCACTTTGTGAGCTCTAGGCCGGTCGATCCTTATTACATGTTTGTACCTTAGCCTAATTAGACCAATCCTATGTTATTCTAATCACAAATATATGTGTGCAATCCACACAACACTTACGAGTGCAACAAATACAACTATGCATGATAAATACAATCTGTATGGGAGTGAGCCAAGCTCTCACAAAGTAATATATCCATGATAATGTGGTGATATCCAAAATCCCCCAAAAAATAGTAGCCAACACTTGTGCTTTCTACAACCTTCTCAAATTACCATTAACATTATTTCTCCTCTAGATGAGTGCCAGTCCCATGGCACTCATGTCATAGCTAGCATGCTAGAGCTTGCACCAAAGACATGGGATGCTGGGAACAGTCGATTGAAAAAGTAGTCCTGATAAGGAGAAATGAATGTTGCTAATGAAGAATTTGTTGATGCTGAAGAGGATCATTTTTTTCTTGCAAGCGGCGAGTATAGATGATGTTGCTCATACTGTGGTATATGGTGACTGATGTTAGTACCATATTAGAGAATTTGGGAATCTCCCAAGTTCCACTTTCAAATAAGGAGTAAAGATTTGACCAAGTGGCGAAATCTTAACCTCATATTTGAGAGTGGGACTTGGGGGAATTGCTTATATAGCATCTAGGGAAATTTTCACCTTCAAGTAAGGGAATAAGATTTGACCATGTTTCAAAATATTCATCACATTAGAAATTTCAAAACTTTATGAAATTTTCCAAATTCTTGAATATGTGATTTGTTGTTACTAGTGACAAATCCTGTAGAAGTTGATTATGCTAAAGCTGCACTTGACTAATGGAGACAGGTAGAATTGCGCTTAAATTTGAATGCAAGATTGCAAAAGATGGGAGATTCGATGTTGATGTAGAAGTAATGGCTCATGACCCTCCTGTGGGAGCTTTCGCTCAACCGCCAAGACCCTCGGACCACTTATTGTTTCAAGCCTTCCAAGCCGAGCACTAATGGCTACCTCTCATATAGCCAATGTGCCATACATATCTACGGGTGTAGTGAGCTTACCTCCATGCCAATCGAGTTACCTCCTCTCCCGTGCACTCCGGTAGCTCCACGATCCAAGTGCAAGCTTCAAGTAAGCTCCATGCTCAAGCTCCATGCTCCAAGCTCCATTGCCGCGAGCAAGAGAAGAGAAGAGAAGAGAAGAGAAGAGAAGAGAAGAGAAGAGAAGAGAAGAAGAGAGGAGAAGATGGAGAGCTTCTCCTTCCCGGTCCCTCACCCTCACACACTCACTCCCTCACACTCTCACACTCCCTCTCTCAAGCACAAGCTCAAGCAAGCAAAAACAAGAATAAGAAGAAGAGGAGAGCCACTTTTGGCCACACACAAGAATGAGCTTCTCATTCACTTTTCAACTTTATATACAAAACCCTAAATCCCTTTTGGGTGGTCATCCCCTTATCCCCTTTTTTACATGGCCGGCCATGGCCTAGGCCCTTTTTCCCATTGTCCTTCTATCTTCCTAGCTTCCTTTCCACCACCCATCTACATTTACAAATTGCACGGGTCGGGTGAGAGCCCGCGGGTGAGAGCCCGGCACTCCTTGAATTAAACCATGATGCGCTTGCGCTCTTTTACGAAAGTATTGACTTGCGCTTTTCCTTGCGCGCCTTTCTCCCTTATTTAGGACTTTTGTCCTTGTGTGTCTTTGTCTTCGGTTTCACTTTGCCTTGGCCTTTTTCTTCTGCTTTAGCTTTTCCGAATTTTCCACCTTTTTTCATTTGAGGGTTAACATTACCCCCCTCCTAGACGAGTGCTAGTCCCATGGCACTCACCGTCTAGGTAGCAGGCTTTAGCGTGCACCGAAGACGTGGATGGTAAGGACGTCTATGGTTGCCATGGAGGAGTGTTGGTAGTGGTGGGGAGGAAGCTCATTGGGGGCCTAGGTGGCTGGTGGCAGGGCTATTGGAGTTGGTGCTAGGGCTGTTCTTTGTGGGGATTGCATTGATGGAGTACAAGTGGCAGTTTGTTTGGGGATTTTGCACATGATGATTCTTAGCGGGCTTGCAGGATGATAAAGGATAGAAATTCAGAGCTGAGTGTCGATGAAGAGCAAATGACACTTTCGTTGGAGTCTTCAATACCTGCAATTGAAACCCTGTCCTAAGTGGTCTCTCCCTAGGGGTAGTGCTAGTCTTCTCTATCATGCACAAGACATAGTTTAATTAGTTTAGGAGACATGTCGAACTCTAAGCAAGCTGAGAGTATTGTCCTGCACTTGAGGATCCAAAGTGTGTATATATTTTGGTGCAGATATTATGTGAGTGCTCGTGCATACTTAGATATAACATAGTTAGAAGACCGCAGGCTGGTTTCTCATAACGATGTGTGGATGAAGCAAAGTTATCCATGTTGAGAAGAAGTACACGTGAAGGTGTATGCGACATTCTTTGAATTGTGACTGCACGACATAACATAATTGAACACAGGGACACTGCACTATCAGTAGCTGGTAGCTATTGGACCTGTGTGATGAGGACAGTGTACTTTTCATGGCCATTCGTGCAGTGCTTACCTATTGCAATGGTATTAAGACAAAGTGCAAGAGGGAATTGTGTGAATGGGTCAGGGTGACATGTCTAACCATAGGTGAGACAAGCTCCCTAAGTATGTCCTGCCCTTGATGTGCCCTGAACCATTGTGGGTGATCCTAGGGGGCTAGGGAACTAGGGACGAAGCCAGTCAACCAAGGTCACTGGACGCACCTAATTTGAGGACCCCTAGGTGTTGTGTTGTGATCCTGGGTGCTTCTTTTGGTTCTTTTCTTTTCTTTTCTGTTTCCCTTTTTCTTTCTTTTTCTTATGCTTTTTTCTTTCTTTCTTTTTTCTCTCTCTTTTTTTTTGACTTGCCTTAGTACAACCATTGCAATACGTTGAGGCTATCAGCCTTTCAATGGGTTGGGAAATGTCAAGCTTCGAAGGCTCAGGAAATGGATATTACAGTGATGATTGTGCCCTAGCCTCATTGTTAGAGTAGTTGTTGAGATGGGGAGATACACTTGAGATACTACAAACCTCTTTGCAACATGCGATGTTGGTACAATTGAGGTAACAACCATCGTGAGCCCACTGTAGAGCTTGACCCAGGAAGAGAGCGTAGCCCATGACTATGCTTTGGTTCGTGCGATGTGGGCACTCGCAAGGGTGATTTTTCGCGTTCAATAGCGTGGCTTTGTCGCTCTTTGTGAGGTTGGTGGTCGGTGACTTGGGCATTGAACACGTTTGGACGAAGATCTGTGTCATCTTGCATCCACTTGTCACTTCATCAGAGTATATGTAAGTCGCATGCATCAGATATAACTTTTTGAAAATCCTATGATACTGATTGCGATGCCGATTTCAGTGTTTTTTAAAGACATGGCATATATTAGAGATAGGTAAGGGAAGTGTGTACAAGTGGGGAGCCTGCCACTTTAATCATCAAAAGACAAAAAGTAATGGCAGGATGGCTTGTTAAGTTGGTTGTATATCATAGGGGCTACTCAATTTGCACGAGGCAGGGTGAGTCCGGGTGGTCAGGCGACTGAGGCTCTGCTGGTGAGGGGCTCTTGTGAGGTTGGGCAGGGAAGATGTCGGCCGAGACCTGAATGGTGTAGTCTCTGGCTACCACCGTTTCCAAAATGCTTTTGAACAATGCATCGAATTCTTCCTTATCTCGAGCTGCCCTTTTTGCCTTTGAGCACCTGGTGCCCAAGCGTCTGTTGGGGGCTTGCACAATCGGTGTTGCAACACCTTGTGTGCTTCTTTGAGCTTCTACTCCCTTGGCCTGGGGATTCTTCGGCCTACATCCGGGGCAGTGTCGCTTGGGACCTCATTTCTTTGCATACCTTTTGAAGGTAGGCACGTAGCGCACCGAACGGAGGAGCTTGTGGTACATGTTCCCTTCAACAACGAAGAGCATTTTTACAAGCCAGCTACCTTGGGTGCTCCATGTTTTCCACGTAGGGGGACCTGCAAAATGCAAACCAAGGATTAGGCCTTGATATAGGATAAAACCATTCACATGAAAGGGATTATAGTGTGGGTTATCAAGCGCATATGATGCGAAGGGGAGGGGTGAGGCATGCAGTGTTTATTGTAGATGGATGGCCCCAATGATGATGTTCATTTTGCCTCCAGCCATTAGCAGATCTTGGCTCATGCTAAGTTACATGGATTGGTTGTCATGGAGTGGGGCAGGGCTCATCCTTGGAAGGATAGACCAGAAAGGGGGAAAGGTGTATAAAAAGGGATGGTACCCTGTCTACACCATCAGAGATGTTGGTCGGGGCTTCCTATGGTGGTAATGAGGGTTGCCTGCCCTCCACCTGGAGGTGGGAATGGTCACACAACTTCTAAACATGTGATGAGAGGAGGACCTGAGGAGCTCAGCCTATTGAATCCAACTCTTCTCCCTGCGCTTGACTATCATTGCTTGTGTGTGTTGATATTTTCTGTATAGGGTCACAAAATTCATTGTTTATTTATGTACATATTTACAAATCCTTGTCACATCACGAGGGTAAAAGCTAATTGTAGAACTCCGGATTGTACTGGAGTGTGGCACACACATCTAGTACTCGTGGCAGCTTACTCCATACCGATAGATATTTTGCAACATCGAGTAGCATGGAACCTTGTCCAAGTCTACTGGCAATATGTAACTCCTCCTCAGTGAGAACCTTATCAACCAAAGAGTTCTCTTGGCTAGGTTCAGCTAAGTCCGTACCGCGAATGGCAGTCAGCACTCGAAAGGAAGTTGGTGCCACATAGGTTGGGTCTCGTTGAGACCGCCATTTGGCCAACCGCTCCTTTGAGACTATCATGATCTGGGCTCCTAGTTCAGCCATTGCAACGCGGTTTTCACACCAATGTTTTTCAAATTGACTTCGACCCTCTGATAATTGCTTTAGTTGCTCTATCTCTAAGAGGTTTGGTTGGCAGAGAAAATCATTGAATATGACAGTTAAGCGTAGTTCGTCGACTTCCTCGTCTGAGATGAGTCACATGCGTTCATACAAGAGCCTGTTATAGTGCCCGTCAAGATGTTCTTACTCTTCCCAGGATAAGGCAAATGGCAGGTATTCTTCAAGCTGCTCTTTAGGGAATGCACCCATGTCTACCACACATAGACACGTGCGAACACTTTGAGCAAATGGCAAAAAATGAAGGAAAAAGCGGAAAAATCATGGAAGAAGAGCAAAGATACGCAGGTGACCTCTAAAAGCTAAGCCGAGACCAAAGGTGCAATTTTAAATGAAAGGCACCTCTAAAAACTTGGAAAACTCTTGTAAAAGAGCACCAGGCTCCCTCCTATGCCAATTGTAAAATATTAGACAGGCATAGGCTAGAGGCATAAGGCTAGAAGAGAGAAATGGAAAAAGGACCTTCCCACAATGGCTGATCATGTAAAAAAAGCGATGGGTGCCCATGGGATTTTAGGGCTTGTATATAAAGTTCAAAAAGTGAATGGAAGCTCATTCTTTGGTGTGTGGCTAACAAGAGCTCTCTTCTTCTTCTCTTCTTCTTTTCTTCTTGCTTGTGTGTGCTCTTGAGAGAGGGAGTGTGAGAGTGTGAGGGAGTGAGTGTGTGGGAGTGAGGGATCAAGAGGGTGAAGCTCTTCACCATCTCCTCTCCTCTTCTTCTCTTCTCTTCTCTTCTCTTTTCTCACGCGCGCGGCTATGGAGGATGGAGCTTGGAGATGGAGGAGGCTTGAGGATGCTTGAGCTAGCATCAAGAATCGTGGAGCTACCGAGGTGTGCGAGGGAGGAGGCTACTCACATCGGCATCAAGGTAAGCTCACTACACTCGTAGGATCGATGGCGCGTCGGTTAGGTGAGAGATAGCCATTAGAGCTCGCTTGAAATGCTTGAAGCAATAAGCAGTCCGTGGGTCTTGGCGGTTGAGCGTGAGCTCCCACTACATTTTGGTTCCGTTGCCGGGACCAATGGATTCAAGCTTGAGCACTTGCACGCCTCATATCGAGCATCGAAGTAGGGGATTCATCCCTGAAATGGAGCTTGAGATAGGTAGGAATTTGTTCTTTATCTTCAAAACAAGTAAGTATTTTGGGATATTTTGGTTGTTTGATTATTGGAAAATATGGAGAATTTATTTTAATTTTTTACCTTCGATTTTTGTTGCATTTAGCATAGGTTAGAATTAGGAAATAGAACCAGAGAAGGGTAGGGTTTACTATTTCAAAACAGGGCAAAACAGGGCAAAAAACGTGCAAAATTTGGTAAAACGCTCGCTAGTGATGCTTAAGATTGGCAAGTGAGTGATTGGGGGCATCAACACCACACTCGGGAAGGGGTTTTAAGAGCCAAGAAGCCAATGGAGAGCTCATTTGTGCCATTTCAGTGAGAGAGAGAGAGATAGAGAGCTCTAGTCCGCATTGATTCGATCGCATCACTGACGGCTTATCGGCCCGTTGAGGTATATGAATCTCTCCCTCTACTCCCCTAGATAGGATCTAGAAGTGCATGGCCATTGTGCTTGCTTAAATCTTGTGAATCGATCAAATTTGTGTTCGCGTTGTTTACATGTGCCACACTTGGCCCGTCTGAGTGTCCTTTTCTGGGCCGAGTCCCAGAATCGGCCCTTGGCCCCTGTCACTCGGCCCACTCGCCCGTCGGACCCGCCCTCGGACCGTTCAAGGCAAACCATCTGAGTCTACCCATTCGGCCCGTCTGAGTCAAACTTTTGGCCATGTGGCACATTCGACCTCGGCCCGTCCGAACCACCCGTCCGAGTCTCAAATTTGGCCCTTGGCCACTTTTCACATTCGGCCCTCGGTCCAAGTGCCTCGGCCCGTGCGAATCACCTTGTTCGAATTTGCAATTCAGAACATTTGGTCCGAGTGCAATTTTTTATCAAATTTTTTAGAAATTTGACCTGACCCGGCTAAATTACAGCAGCGCAAACTATCGAAACCCTTCAGGCGCTCAGAACTTGATTCTAGCATACGTAATAGGAAAAAATCGTAGTGTGCAGCAGCTTAGCAGCTAGAAGTAGGCAGCGAGACCCAAGGACTTAGACGTGAACCGTTGAGCTGTAAAACCTGACTGACCGAAAACAAACAAGGCGACATGCGAGAAAAACCCTAAACCCTGACAAAACGGCCACAAAATTGATCTACAAGCCTATCAGGCCCGAAACAAGCGAGAGTGCGTAAGACGCTTAGGAATTGCTTGCTGCACTCACATTAAATTTCCGCACTTGAAGTACACTTAAGAAAGCTGAAATCCTGATTGAGCACAAGTGCACGAGAAACGACACACGCACTGAGTGATCATAAATTGAGATTTGTATTCAATAACTAAAGGAACTCACTCAGATAAACCACTCAAGGAACCCACCAATAGGAGAGGACCCAAGACATAGACAAACCATCAAAGCGCAGATTAGAAACAAGCAAGGGGCGCCAATGACATGGATTTAACAAGTCTATCGAACCTGATCGACAGCTTGGTGGAGCAAGACAACTCGACAATGGCAGAGGAAAGCTCAGACCATAGGTCTAATGAGGAACTCAATTTGAACGTCTTCCCAGATACTATTCAGCAGCTGCTAAGCAATTATGACGCACATGCCCAGTATGAGCACCGTGGTGGGACAGCAGATGATATCATCGCAGATCTAGAAGAGGAGAGAAAGCTAGCCCACAAAGCATTGCAAAGTATAGCCGAATACAATCGGGATCAGCAGGCTAGAAGCCAAAGGCAAAGTACAGAGTTGCGCGAGGTGCAGCGAGTGTTGAACTTAGCAGATAGGAACCGAACAGATCACAAGAGAGCCCTAGAGGGGGACTTGACGTTGAGCAAGCTTCTCTTGAAGCGACTGCTAGATAACACGGCTTGCAGAGCAAAGTGCCACAGGACTAGGGGCGAACCAAGGCTCAAAGAGCCAGTCCAAAATACCAATCGTTGCTAAGCAACTCGATAAGTACCAACCCCATGACAACCCATACAGCTTTGTTGAGCAATTTGAGCAAGTCTGCGAAGCCAACGGCCTCAACAACCTAACTCAACGCTCGTAAGCGTTTGGGCTTTGCCTAAGCAACAAGGGTAGGACGTGGTATACGAGCATAGACGCTGTAGAGCAAGCCAACTTCAATGGCCTCAAGGATCTCTTCATTAAGAGATTCGCCAAGCCCAGATACTCCGATAACCTACTAGTACGCTTGATGAACGTCAAGCAGAAAGAGAAGGAGGACATTCGCGACTACATAACCCATGTGAGGAGTCTCTTCAAGAGAATCCCTCTGGGCGAGCGACCGACTAAAAGAGCAGTTTCGACTGACCTGCCATTCTCAGATCATGAGGCATATGAGAAAACCGTCAAAACGATCGGCAAGCCTAGTGACACACTCTCCGTACCAGTTTGCATGATGGCAGGAACCCTTCGGGGAAAGCCTAAGCCTGTCAACTTCCAAGTCCCAACTAACAAAAGGAAACTCTAGGAGATGCTGGAATACTTGACACACAAGCTAGCTAGCAATTCAGCTACAAACTTCAACCACTCTAGGATCTCTTAGATGAATCCAAGTGGCAATGGACCAAAGTGCATGACTTAAACCTCATGTATAACTGGGCCCTACTCCCTGACCAACGACAAGAGGTGTATCAAGCCCTAGGAGATGGCAAGCAGTCTGATGAAGGGGATTTTAACGACGAATACGAAGACTGTCAATCCTTCAGTGATGAAACTGAGGGTGAAGTAGATACCATAGAATACGACACTGAAGGACAAGAAATAGAGCAAATACGAGCAGACTCCAAGCCGTAGAAAAGAAATATCTTTAGGATAGAGCAAGGGGTCATGCGCATGGAATGTGACCACCCCTGGTTGGAACACGTAGGAGTCATAGACTTTGAACAAGCAGACTTAGCCCAGCCAGGGACGACACTAGTCCTTAGGACAGAATCACCATCTGAACTACGTCCACTAGGGGAGACTACCTCTTTTAGCGAAGACGGAGAGTTCGACTCTGAGTCGGAGGTTAGTTCGGACAGTGATCCAGAAATCCCTAGTAGGCCGCCCACGACTAGACGCACGAAGGGGGACCTACCCGTCCACCTGAGGCGCAGACGGTTAAGGCAGGAAAAGGTAAAACAACCCAGGGATACGCAAACGGAAGAACAAACCAATGAACCAATCGAGGGACCAGCCATCAAGGAGGTGAATCTAGCCCAAGAAGGGGAAACACCCCGACCAGTCTTCATTGCCGACGACTTGATTGAGGAAGAAGAAACTACTCTTGTCGCTCTCTTGCGAGAGTACATAGACGTATTCGCCTGGTCCTTTGAAGAGCTTAAGGGGATAGATCCGAGTGTCGTGACTCACAACATACCCATGATGCCAGACGCAACCCCAGTCAAGCAGCGACCGTACCCTATGAATCCAAAACACGCTCATGCTGTCAAAGAGGAAATTGACAAGCTCGTGAGAGCGGGATTCATTTACCAAATTGAGCACACAGACTGGGTATCACCCATAGTCATCGTGATAAAAAAGAATGGAAAAATCCGAGTGTGTGTCAATTACAAGAAGGTGAATGCTGCTACGAAGAGGGACAACTATCCATTGCCGTACACTGAGCACATGCCTAAGAGGGTGGCAGGCAAGGAAGCCTACAGTTTTCTGGACGGCTTCTCACGGTACAACTAAGTGCAAGTGCATCCTTTGGACAGCCTTCGCCACTGAGTGGGGCGTCTTTGCTTACATAGTCATGCCCTTCGGGTTGACTAATGCCCCTGCCACTTTCCAACATCTCATGTGCACCATCTTTAAGGACATGCTTCGTAAGGAGTTAGAAGTCTTTGTCGATGACCTGTGTGTCCATTCGACCTAGATCGAACACTTAGACAAACTCCGTGCAGTCTTTGAACTGTGTTGCTTATATCCTCTCTCCTTGAACCCCTTAAAGTGCCAGTTTTGGGTAAAACACAGATGCATCTTAGGGCACGTGGTGTCGAAGAACGGCATTGCCACTGACTTCTCAAAAGTCAAGGTTATTGTTGACCTTCCACCCCCAATTAATTACAAGGGAGTTCAATGCTTCTTAGGCCATACGAGGTACTATTGACGGTTTGTACTGAACTATGCGATGATCGCTAGACCATTGTACAAGCTACTGATTGTCTTCAAGTGGACCGAGGCATGCCAATGAGCATACGAAGAGTTAAAAAAGGCTCTAACCACAGCACCAATTCTACGAGCCCTAGATTGGACCATTACCTTCCACATGCACATCGATGCTTCTCATGGGGGCAGTGTTGTGCCAACCTGGTGAGCACAACTTAGATTATCCAGTGAGCTTTGCTAGCAGACAACTCACTGAGACGGAAATGAACTACTCGACAATAGAAAGAGAGGGATTAGCCATGGTGTTCGTTGTGAAGAAATTCCGGCATTATCTATTGGTCACACCCTTCATCTTTTTCGTGGACCATCAAGCCCTGCTCTATCTAGTAAACAAACCTTGTGCTACAGGACGCATAGCTCAATGGCCCCTTCTACTCTTGGAATTCGATTTCTCCATGGTTGTGCGGAAAGGAAAACAATACTACATGACTGACCATATGTTACGTATTCCCACGGGAGAAGCCGTTGGACAAGGCATCGTTGATGAATTACCCAACGCCCATCTATTCCACTTGGCCAGCGAGAGAGATTTATTTAAGGCTAATCTAACGCCATATTGGGCGGATGACATAGTCCAAGTGCTTGAGCATGGACTACCTGAGCGACCAATAGAAAAAGCCCGACTTAGGTGCTTAATCCTTAAGATCCAGCCCTATCAGCTGATTGCAGGCCAACTCTATAGGCTGGGGCAAGACGGATTGCTGCGTAGATGCGTATGTGAGCATGAGATGCACGATGTGCTCTCGGAGGCACACAACGGCATTGTGGGAGGACACTTTAGCGGAGACACGACAGCACGGAAGGTGCTCCAGTCTCAACTATGGTGGTCCACGCTTTTCCGCAATGCCACGCGATTCGTCAAGCATTGTGACGAGTGCCAATGGACAAAAGTTTCGATTTGCAAGGATCAGATGGAGTTGACCCCAATTATTGCTCGACAACACTTCGAAAAATGGGGAATCGACTTCATAGGACCCATCAGTCCTGCGATGCAGTACTCACAAGCCAAGTACATCATTGTGGCCACGGATTACCTCACGAAATGGGCAAAGGCAAGAGCCACACGTAAAAACGACGCTAGGATGACTGCGAAGTTCTTATGGAAGCAAGTAATCTCGCGATTTGGCTGCCCCATCGAACTGGTTAGTGACCAAGTCACGCACTTCATCAACGAAGTGATAGCGCATCTCCTGTCCACCTTTCTCATTATCCATCTCAAATCATCACCATACTACCCTCAGGCGAACGGTCAGGCAAAATCTACGAATAAGATTCTCGTCAATGTCCTGACCAAAGTAGTCTCAGCCTCACGTAGCGACTGGGACAACAAGCTTATGGCAGCTTTGTGGGCTTCCCGTACATCTAATAAAACGGCTGTCGGTCAAACCCCGTTCAGACTGACCTATGGAACAAAAGAAATCCTACCCTTAGAATTCTTTGTTCCTAGCCTGAGAATAGCTCTTCAAGAACAATGGGAAGGGAAGGAGGCATGGACGCAACGCCTGCTTGAGCTTGAACGCCTATTAGAGACCCGTCTTGTAGCCACCCATGCACTTATATGTGAGAAGGCCCGTCGCAAGAGTTGGTTTGACAAGCATATCAAGTAGCGCGACTTTGAACAGGGCGAATTAGTGCTCCTCTACTCCGTTAAGGGACATAAACTGAAAATGAGATTTCGAGGCCTTGGACCATTCAAGGTTCGTGTGATTAGCCGCACAAGCAATGTCAAACTTGAAACCTTAGACGGTGAGGGAATAGGCTTCTTCAATGGCAGTCGTGTCAAGAAGTACTACCCTCCCACCCATCCTTTGCACGAGCCCCCGATATTAGAACCGCCTGTCAAAGTACGAGTGGTCACAATCACTAAGATTGATGACGAGGATGAGGAAGCCGTAGAGCCCGCATACCTCCATATAACGGTCACTGCAAAACAAACCTGCGCTTTCAACGCTTTGATCGATGAGGGAGCAGACTTCAATGTCCTAACTCACGATCATTGGACCAAACTTGGCAGACCACCACTTCAACCCACGAATGCTAAATTAAGCCCATATGGAGCCCATTCCTACGCACTCCTCGGCAAGTGCAAAGTAGCCATTTCTATCGAGTCTGAGACTGTCGCAATGATTTTTTACGTGTTGCCAAATGCTAAAGATGCAAACACAGAGTCGCTACTAGGGTGCACTTTCAAAAAGTAGACTCACTGCAATGTTGATTATGAGTCGCAGCGCATCCACCTCGCAATAGGCAACGTTCGCATTGTCACAGCTTTCAGCAAGGGCTGCGCGACTTCATCACCGTCCGCAAAGACACCGATAGAATTCTCGGTAACCAAATCTAAGGAGGGGGTAGTGCACGGCCGCCACCTCCCAGAATTCAAGAATCACAGCCCACAGTAGCAAAACATAATGCTCAACAGCCTAGATTTCAATGGAAGCCTAAGCAGCCGCAATCGCCGCCTAGGAGTCAACGCTCCTATCCTCATAAGACCAAAAACTCTAAACCTAGGAGGCCAGGATGCAATCACAGAAAACGCCGCATGATCAAGCAAAGATGGATCCCTAAAGCCCTCTTACGTGCGCAAGGCTACTACGAGGGAAATACCTGGCTATGGATCCCTAAGGCCCACATAGCCAAAGGCACCATTCATACACTGCCCTCAAGCTTGATCAAACCGTGTTCCATAAACCCTCAAAACCACAAGCCGCAGTGCTCTCCTGAACCACAACCATCCGCTTCATCCACGCCTAGGCCCAAGAGAGTCCCACAAGCCTACCGGCCCAAACCGCAGGCTCCGTCACAAGAGTCATCACCCGCCGAAGTCAATCTGCCTCCCCAACTCCAACCTGAATGCAGCAGCATGTCCATCGTAACTGCTCCTAATTCACTCAACATCCAAGTGGTCCAACCACAAACTCACGAACCCTCCCAAATGCCCATCTTCATTGTTAAAAGCTCTTGTTTTGTCAAACCTCAACCACCTGTCTGCCTTACGCCCTCCTATGAACGAAAATCCTTTTTAGCGCTGACCTCGATGAGGACACCGAGGATGACGTGGTGGATTGTATTAAAAGACTAGATGACACTTTCACGTCACTCGCGCTAAGCTACGACTGCTTGGACTTAGGTCTATTAGAAGAACCCTTTGCAATTGAAGTGCAAAATATGCCTTGCTCTTGGGAAACCTTTGAATTCGCGTTTGCAAAAGCTTCTCGCTCTGCTGCTGAGTTGCTTAATAGTGAAATCTCCAAGGAGCAAGCCATCAAACAGCGCCTTATCATGTCATACAATCCACGAACCACTTATGCTATCACTGACCAAGAAATCACGGAGTTATCACAACTCGCTGATACTCGATCACCTTTCTTGAGGCAGTGGTACGCTCTTAGGTTGCAATGGGAAGTTGAAAGATGTCGCATAATGACCAACGTTGAGCAACACCGCGCCATCAAAACAGTAGAGTATGATCCCACTTACATCGCGCCCACCTCATATAGAGTGTTAACCACTCTTTGGGGCCGACCCATGGAAGAACACATCAAAGGACACCCCTACCTCGATCGCTTGTTGACTGAGGAAGAGTTACACATTGCTAGCCATGTCGACTCTGGTGACTTCCTCACAGATGTTCTCACATACATCACGCACATGGGAATTCGACCCTTTGATTTGGACTGCAAAGCTCAATTGGAATACAATCCAAATTTCTATACTTGGCTCCTTCACAAGTAACTCCTACACCAACATGCCAAAAGCCCTTGACCTTTTGACCCTCAATCCTAGAAAGGATTCTTCTCAAGATGGAAGGGGAGGGGGTAAGGTGAAATGAATCAGATGAGAAATGAATCGAAGGGGGTAAATCAAAGCAAAATCAATGAAAAATATAAACATATATTATGAAAAAAAAACGGATGGGGTAGGTGGGCATGAAAACTTTGAAGTAAAGGGCAAAAAGTCCAAGTCTGAAAAGGAAAATCTACATTGCTTCTTAATGAATTCATTCAAAAAGCATAGAGTTTTTCTTTTCCAGCAATTAGCGAATTAATAAGTGGAAAGCACTAATGAAAGTAACGATTTATGGCAGGAACATAAAATGTCATAGCAAGACCGCGCCCACCAACTCCCGTTCACAGACGAGGAAAGAGAGCAATACCACATCTACCTAGAGAACCATGCCTTCAGCCAGCTTAAGTTTCGAACCATCCACAACGTAGAAGTTGTGGTGGCCAAGGAGGAAGCAACTAGGATGGTGGTTGAACAATGCAACCTCACGAAGTATCTTAAAAATTTCTCGCAGGAGCCGGACCACCTAAAGTGCGTGGAGCTCCTCAGAACGTACAACCCAGATCAAGAATGTGGCACTGTGACGGTGGGCAGAGGAGAAAATGCAAAGAAGGTACAGGTCCGCTTAGACCCAGCCTTGGTGGAGAAGGCTTTGGGGTTGGAGCCAAAGACGGAGAGAAAATAGAAAAGGGATGTTTATGCCATGCTTAAAATGAAGAGGGAAGATGTGGTCACAAATGACGGCATAAGCATCCAAGATATCCTCGACGCAGAAGCCAGGATGCAAGCAAAGCTGGTACATGTGCTCTTCTCCAGCCACCGCTACAACTCATTGATGCATCGAATTAGCGTACCTGTGTTGGAGAATGTAGCAGCCCATACCCTAGATGAAGTGGACTAGAATGGGTATGTGCGAAAAATGATCGACCAGGCAGCCAAAGCATTGGCCCTAGAAAGTATGCCAGCACGAGGAGAATCTCCAGCCTCTAAAGCTACAGAAAGAAAGAAAGCCTCCTCCAAAGCCTCCTTCATCGGGTATGGAGGTTTCTTGACTGCGCTCATCCAGGAGGCAGTGAAGGAAGCACAGGATGCAGAAAAAGGAGAAGGAGAAATGCCAGAAAGGTTGCCTCCTCACCAGGACAAGGATAGGTCCACCGATAGAACTGAGACAGAGGAAGAAGGGGAAGCACAGACAAGCAAAAAGACAACCAAGAAGCCCAAAAAGAAGACGACACAGAGAAAGAAAAAGGATGATGAAGGTAGAAAGAAGGAGAGAGAAGACTTGGAAAGGGCAAAGAAAGAGTCCCTAAAAGAGGCCAAGGAGAGAGAGAGGAAGAAGAGACAGGAGGAAGAGAAGGAGAAAGAAGAATTACTGAAAGCAAAGAAGGCATCGAAACAGGAAGCAGAGGAGAAGAAAAGAAAGGAAAAAGAAAAAAAATAGAAAAAGAAGGAAGAGCAGAGAAAAGCAGAGGTGAAAAGGAGAAGAAAGGCTGATGAGGAAGAGGAAGAACTAAGAAGGAAGGAGAAAGAGGACTTGGCTGAAGCCACACGCCAGTCCATCGAGCAACAAAGCCGAGCTGATGAATTGGGAAACTTGAGCCCACATAGAGAAGAAGGGCCATGGTCTAGCACACAGGTGCCAGAGATCATGCCACCTGCAGTCACTGAGGGCAAGGGTAAGGCTCCAATTCATCCAATTCCTACCCTCCTAGTGCCTTTCACTGAACCCACCACCATCATCCTAAGCATCTCGACCAGTGCCGACGTGTCAAATTTCGTGGCATGGATGCAATACTTCATCAACAAAGAGATGGCCCATGGATAGAGCATAGAAACCACGGCCATAAGACAAAAGAGGCCAGCTACTGATGTGGAATCCAGGCAAGATCCTAAACGGCAGAAGGTGGAAGCCTCAACCTCACCCATCCACACAACAATGACGCCATCGGCTAACTACGACGAGTACATCGCCGAGCTGCTCTCCCAATTGGAGAAAGCTAAGGAGGAATGCAAGATAGCCGTGGCTGAGTTGGCAGCTGAGAAGGAATTAGTATAGCCACCTTCCAGCTGGATAAAACAAGGATGATAGCCATGCAGTAAAGGGAGATCGCAGATCTCAAACAAGCAGTCAAGGCTAAGGATGACAGGGAAGAGCACTGGACAGCAGCTCGAGAACGAAACACAAGAGCTAGTGAAGATACAAAGAGCGCACAAGCTCCTGATAGTGCAATACTAGGAGCTCATTACGAAATCCGCTCAGGTTGACGCACTTGTGGCTGAGATGAATGCCAAAGAGGAGGAGAGAAAAAAAGACATAGAGGAGCAGCAAGAAGAGATTGAGTGCCTGACAGATCAACTAAACTCTGAAAAAGAAGAGCAAGAGAGACTGGTCAGGGAGTTGGAGGACCAAGAGCAAAGGCTCATGATACTAACCCTAAAGCAAGGAGAGAGCATGGAGAAAATGAACAAGAGAGCAGAGGAGTGGGCTATGCATAATATGAAAAGAGGGTGAAGACATTGGCATGGCACCTTACTCTGGTAGAGAAGGAGAAAATCATTGCAGAGAGCAAGGCGGAAGCCGCCCAAGTGGCCTTCGATGCCCAACAAAAAGCCTTCCTCAACACCATCATGAACACCACCCACTCAGAGCAAGGAGAGTCATTGGAGGTGACACAAAGAAAGCTCAACATCGCACGCAACATAGCCTTACATGTTGGATTGCAGATGCCACCCCAACCTGTGGAGGTTTTGGACGAGCAACGAAAATACCTATTGCTGGCTAGCCTAACCCCCCAGGAAATCGACGCCCTCGGATTTGAAGAGGAAGCACCACAGGGAGAATGGCAGGGGGAGGAAGCAGAACTTGAGATCGACATGAACCGATTCAGGGAGGATGTAGTCCCACAACCCCCCTCGCCACAGTCTCAAGAGCCACCACAGGATGACCCATCTACGAAAAGACAAGCCGTATCTAGGAAAAGACGCAGAAAGCTAGTAGAGGAAGCCAGGAAACAACTGAGAGCCAAACCAGCCATGCTGCCATCCACACCCCTCCCACCTTTCCCTGATGATATCCCCGCTGGATTCCACGCAGAACTGGTGTTGTGGGAGAGACAAGAACAAGAAAAGGATCCATTCACCTTTAGTTTTCTCCTACCCAACAGCCTGCGGAGGGTCTTGGCGCTCAAGGTGATGGATGAGGTGATCGCGATTGGTGGCCAGTTGGGGCAAAGATGGCTAGAAAAGCAAGAAAAAACCCCAACCTCTTGGGGAACAGAATCGGTTGATTACTAGCAGAACAAAGTTTTTGAAGTTCCACACACTGTATAGGGCTACAAAAGCCAACCCCTGTGGAGGAGGCGAGTATGCGACATCAATATGCTCGCCTAGATGGCGTTTTGTAACACCCTGCCATTCGAGCGGAACAACCCCACCTACATGGCATACCCTCAAAGGGTAGGTGTGGATTTTGATGCCACCCTCCACAGGCGGTACAACTTCCCTATTATTTATAATTCTAATGTAGTATCCTTCGAGCATGCCCTTCTCTTTAACTTTGAAAGGCTAGATGATTCTATGACACGCTTTCGTGCAGATTTCTCCTCATGCCCTGACCCCACCTTTGTAACAACTTGTAATTAATTTAGGTTACTTAAGCTACTCCTTAAGCAGGACCCGACTCCACAAGAGCGCGGCCTATCTCCCCTCTTCTTTGACCCTAACTCTATTGACAGCCGTACCATGGCTCGTCTTATGATGAGGGCTAGTCTCCTCCCCTCTTTTTGCCTAGTCCTCCTAGAAGATATGAATGACAGTCAATTCACTAGTTGCAATCACCCTTTCCTCTCGACCACTTCTCTCCACGTCCGCATGAATCTAAAAGGATACATGCAAAGCTACTAATTTTTAAGCAAATCCATCCAATCCCCTTCCCCTCCTCATTCAGATGAAGAAAATTAGGCTTGGATGTCATTCCATAACTGCAAAAAAAAAAAAAGGAAACTCAAAGCAAAGAAAAGAATAACATGAAAGGAAAAGCACACAAGCACTCACTTGCAGAAGCACTTAAACACCACATAGAGCACTATCACTGCACCTAGGGGTTCTCAAGTTAGGCGTGCCCGGTGGCTCCGGTCGGCCAGCTCCGCTCCTAACCCCCTAGCCCTTTTTGCTTTCCCACTTCATGCTTAGGGCACATTAAGGGCATGACATACCTAGGGAGCTAACACTCGCCTATGGTTAGACCTGTCACCCTAAGCCACTTGCACCACACCTCCCTTAACACAAATGGGGTCCTCAAGTGTGGGACATCACCCAGGCTTGCCTGCGGTTAGACCCATCTCCCCATTCCACTAGCACGAGCACACTGCACTAACACAGTAAGGTAGGCACTCCCCTTAGGAAGGGCACCGCACCTTCTCCTTTTAGGCATCACACAAGCGGCAAACCACCAACTTCAGAGGCCCCTGTCAACCACTCGCTATCCATCTGGCTTCCCCGATAAACATCAGCTTCCACACGCACCTAAATCTACATGTGGCCCTTCCCTCTACACCATCATTGCCCAAGTGCCTACCACCCTACAACAACACAGAAGTGCCATGGGACTGGCACCCATCTCGGAGGGGGTAATGTTAACCCCAAGTCAAGATAGCGAAAAATGGTGGAAAATGAAGGAAAAAGTGAAAAAAGCATGGAAGAAGAGCAAAGACACGCAGGCAACCTCTAAAAGCTAAGCCAAGACCAAAGGCGCAATTTTAAATGAAAGGCGCCTCTAAAAACTTGGAAAACTCTTGTAAAAGAGCACCAGGCTCCCTCCTGTGCCAATTGTAAAATATTAGACGGGCATAGGCTAGAGGCATAAGGCTAGAAGAGGGAAATGGAAAAAGGACCTTGCCATAATGGCCAGTCATGTAAAAAAGGGGATGGATGCCCATGGGATTTTAGGGCTTGTATATAAAGTTCAAAAAGTGAATGGAAGCTCATTCTTTGGTGTATGGCTAACAAGAGCTCTCTTATTCTTCTCTTCTTCTCTTCTTCTTGCTTGTGTGTGCTCTTGAGAGAGGGAGTATGAGAGTGTGAGGGAGTGAGTGTGTGGGAGTGAGGGATCAAGAGGGTGAAGCTCTTCACCATCTCCTCTTCTCTTCTTCTATTCTCTTCTCTTCTCTTTTCTCGCGTGTGCGGCTATGGAGGATAGAGCTTGGAGATGGAGAGGCTTGAGGATACTTGAGCTAGCATCAAGAATCGTGGAGCTATCGAGGTGTGCGAGGGAGGAGGCTACTCACATAGGCATCAAGGTAAGCTCACTACACTCATAGAATCGACGGCGCGTCGGCTAGGTGAGAGATAGCCATTAGAGCTCGCTTGAAACGCTTGAAGCAATAAGAGGTCCGTGGTTGCGAAGGCAGAGCTCCTGGAACGATTGGGCTCTACGGTCAATCTCGTCGCAAACTGTCGATACAGGCAGACTTCTGGCGATCAAGAACCCCTGTTTCTGTCATTAGATCGTGAAGGACCGGGCTATAGAGGCGGAGGACCACTCTTACATCTCCTTCATCAAGTCGTGGACAACCAGAGATAAGCTTCATATTTCCATAGCTAAAAAAAAGCTTAAACCACAAAGTTTATAAAAGCTTAGTTATTTGACTTAAGCTCTTAAACAAAAATCGAATCGTGGAGAGGACGGCGGGCTGTTTTGAAGGCTGAAAATCGCGCCGTGGACATCCTCTTGTCCTCCAAGTCGACGTCGACTCTGAAGCACTAAAGCTTCTTACTTCCCTAAGTCAACTAAGGCAAATCACTTCTACAAGTCACAAACTCCAGGTCACACCAAAACAATCAAGTTCAACAAGTATTTTCTGATCAAGTTCTACAAGTTCCATAAATGGACTAAGTTCTGCAAGTCTGCAACTCTGCAAGTCAGACTAGTCAACTGGAGTCAGAACTGACTTGTGCTCAAAACTCCTAGAAGGGCTGTTCCTGCGCAGAAACTCCGAATTGCAAAGTTGTTCGTTGGACGGTACTCTACCCATACGCAGGTTTGCTGAAGCATTTTCAGCATACGAAGAAGGATAAATCGCAGATTTTCCGAAGATTGAGAAAGCTATACCCAAAAACACATAAGCCTTGTATTCCCGAACTTGAGCTACGCTCATCCCGCTAACCTGATTTTGAGTGAGAAAGGTCTTTTTAGTTTTGCAGGATGACGGAACCACATATGGATGATCTTATGGCTGAAGGCGACCTACCTGAGCCTACGATGGAGCAAAAGCTGGACTTAATCATGATGCAATTGGAAGAAGAACAAAGGGCTAGGCAATCATTGCAAGCTCAACTGGCAAATTTACAAAGAGCGTCCACCGATAAAGAAGAACCTCAAGTTGAAGATCTTATTTGACGTACCATCGACGCCACTCTTGAAGCTCAAACCATTTGCAAGGAATCAAAGATAAGTAAAAGAAGTTTCAAATTTCGTACTTTCAATGGCATACGAGAAGGAAAAACTGTTCTAGCATTCATTAGTCAGTTTGACGACTATTTCCATGAGGAAACCTATGCAGAAAAAGATAAAATCAAGTGTGTTACTAATCATTTAGTAGACAGAGCATCTCTTTGGTGGACTGTAGTACGCAAGAGCATAGATTGTCCTGCTACTTGGGAAGATTTCAAGAAGAAGTTCATGCAGAATTTCCTTCCACCACAATTTCATGAGAAAGCTATTAAGCAATGGGATCTTCTCCAGCAACAGGATTGTGAGCCTATACCTCAGTATATAGAGCGTTTTTGGAATGCACTACTCCAGCTACGCATGCTTGAAGACGTAAGAAGCGACACACAAGCGTAAGTATATGTCTAGACTCCTTGGGCATTACTACACTGAAGTTAACATGTTCAAGCCTGCTACCCTTGAAGACGCCATTTCAGTAGCTCACGACACTGAAGATAAGCTACGAGGTAGAGACAGATGACCACAGCAATTCCAAGCCAATGGTAACTATGGATCTAAACAATTCAATTCCAATTTTAGAAGATTTAATCCAGGTCGTTTCTCTTCATCATCTTTTCGTAAAAATTGGGCAAAACCACCTGCATTACCATCCAATGTCAATCAAAACCCTAAGCCTATTCCACAGCCAAATCCAAATGTACCTAGACTTCCTGCCATTGCAAACCATGTAACCAAAGCCAAGCCAATAGTATGCTATAAATGCCACCAACCTGGACATTTAGCAGCAAATTGTCATTCAAAGAAGCCACCATCTCATATCAACTACCTTGGAGCAATGGATGAAGACGAACATGAAGATATGCCTGATTTCACTGAAGATCAGGACGACACTACTACTACTTCCGATACTTTACCAGGTATGCTTACTCCACATTCTTTATTGACTATGAAATGTTTGGTGCATGGAAAGGAAAAGACTATTTTGCATGATGACGGTAGTACTCATGATTTTATTTCAGCAAAATTAGTAAAAGAATTGAAATTACAGACTGTATCTACGCATTATCGCATCAAAGCTGCATTTTTAGGCACTAGGTATAATGGTACACAGGAAGTGCAAGACTTAGAGATTCAAATTGTTCAATACTGAAAGAAGAAATTTTCTAGTTGTTCCATTACAGTCGAGTGGCATTATTTTAGGTATGCCTTGGCGTCACCAGCATAATCCAGATATAGACTATTCCACACACACAATGAATATTAATTTTCAAGGAAAATCTATTACATTATATGGTATGCATGCATCTAATGTTTTTCCACTGCTTTCGCATACTCAAGCTAAACGTGCATTACGCAAGAGTAGTAAATCTTATCTTATTTGGGTGAATGAATTGCAAGTAAAAGAAAGTTATATGCACCCTAGGCATAAAGAATTTCTTGCACATTTTAAGGATTGTTTTGCAGAAGACCTACCACCTGGTTTACCTCCTTCACGTCCAGAAGACCATAAGATAGATTTGATCCCTGGCACACAACCACCTTGCAAAGCACCATATAGGCATAACCAGATAGAGAAAAAAGAAATCCAAAGTCAAGTTGAGGAATTACTAAATAGAGGATTGATTAGACCTAGCAGTTCTCCATTCGGTGCACCTGTTCTATTAGTCAAGAAAAAGAATAATACCTATTGTATGTGCATTGACTATCGAGCTTTAAATAAGATCACTATAAAGAATAGGTATCCCATTCCTAGAGTTGATGACCTTATGGACAAACTGCAAGGATATGCTATATTTAGTAAAATAGACCTTAAGTCTGGTTATCATCAGGTGAGACTAGATAAGTCTGTCATATTCAAGATTGCATTTAGAACACAGTTTGGTCATTAGAATTTTTAGTGATGCCATTTGGATTGACTAATACACCTGCTACGTTTAGTAGAATGATGAACCGTATATTTCTGAAATATCAGTATTGTGTAATTGTCTTCTTTGATGATATTTTGGTGTTTAGTCAAAATGAGAAAGAACATTATGAACATTTGTCATTGATTTTTCAGTTATTCAAAGAAAATCAACTGTATGCAAATCCTGAAAAGAGTGAATTCTTTAAAACAGAAATTGAGTATTTAGGTCATATTGTATCATCTGATGGAATGAAAGTTGATCCTAAGAAAATTGATGCAATATTGAATTGGCCTGTACCTAAAAACGTGCATGAGTTACGCTCATTCCTTGGTCTTGCTAGTTTCTATAGGAAGTTTGTACGTAATTTTTCATTACTTGCTTTACCATTAACCAAACTTCTGAAGAAAGGAATTGTTTATCATTGGTCTGAAAATCAACAAAAATCCTTTGACTTACTGAAACATGCATTAACCCATGCCCCTGTTCTACAGTTGCCTGACTTTAATAGACCATTCTTTCTAGTAGTGACCGATGCTAGTGGATAAGGAATAGGAGCTGTACTTATGCAAGACAATCATCCTATAGCCTATTCTAGTTGTAAGCTGAAACCCTCTGAGCTGAAATATTCCACATATGACAAAGAACTATTAGCAGTTGTACAGGCATTAAGACAGTGGAAACACTACTTAATGGGTTCAGAATTTATGATTAAGACCGATCAGCAAAGTATTCGACATCTACTTAGCCAACCTCAAATCTCTGACCATAATATCAAATGGGCCTCCTTTATTCAAAGTTTTCATACTATCATTCAATACCAACCCGGAAAAGAAAATGTAGTGGCTGATGCATTGAGTAGAAGACCTGTCATTCATAATATTTCTGTTATATCTTTTGATTCTTTGATTGCTATGAAAGATACATATCATCAGGATATTACTTTTCATGCTGATTGGAATAAATTAGTTCAAAATAATTTGATTCCTATTAATTCATTGTCATATAATGATGGATTTATGTTTTATGAAAAGAGATTGTGTGTTACAATTCCATTCCGATCTTTTGTTTTGAATGAAATTCATTGTCCCCCATATCAAGGTCATAGAGGTATCATATCTACCTTATGTACATTAACTGAAGATTTTTATTGGCCGCATATGGATGCTGATGTATCTAACTTTGTTTCTGAATGTTTGATTTGTCAAAGAGTTAAGAGACATCATGGTAAACAGTATGGATTAATTATGCCTTTGTCTATTCCATCTAAACCTTGGGAACAAATTTCTATGGATTTCATTACTGGTTTACCTAATACTAAATCTAACCATGATATGATTTGGATAGTTGTAGATAGATTTAGTAAACAAGCATATTTCATTCCATGTAAGAAAACTTTAACAGCATCACAAGCAGCACAATTGTTTTTGAAAACTGTTTTTTACTAACCATGGATTGCCAAAAGTTATTATTTCAAATCGTGATTCTAGATTTTGTAACAACTTTTGGATTATTCTGTTTGCTAACCTAGGCACAAAGATTGAAATCTCATCTGCATTTCATCCAAAAACTATATGGACCATTTAGGATCATTTATAAAATTAATGATAATGCATTCAAGTTAGAATTACCATCTCATTGGAAAATTCACAACACATTTCACATTAGTTTATTGAGACCATTTAGAGGCCAATTACCTGTACACCCTGTTTATGAAAACCCACCTTTATTAGAGGAAGAGACTGAAATACTTGAACCAGAAGCTATCATAGACACTGACTTTATGACCACTAGTACTGGCCGAAGGTATTCTAGATATCTAGTTAAATTTAAGAACCATCCTGTAAAGGAAGCACAATGGATGCACGCTAGAGACTTAAATGCTTTCCCCACTCTGTTAGCTCCACATTGAGCTAATAGCAATTGAGGTCAATTGCTATCCCACCCCGGGGGTATGATGCCAGGAGGCATATTTCACGGTGGATTCCGTGCCACGGTGGATTCCGTGAGGTTTTACGGTGGATTCCGTAAACTTTGATGACCGGGGCTCATACACAAAGTGGATTCTTTGTGCGAGAAGTTGATGGGGACGCCTGTCCTTTTCGGGCGTTTCATTAATTTAGTGTGTACATGGGTAATTCCATAGCGGGTGATTCCGCAAAATGCATATTAAATTAATAAACGTTTATGAGTTTAGAGTGCGCACTCGTAATAAATTAAGGTTAGGAATTATTTCTAACCAGTTGATTTATTTATGTAGCTGAAGACTGCTAGGTATTCACTTTTGTCGGTTTAATTGTATTATTTTACTAACGATTGTGAATGCTTCAGTTGATGTGTAGAGATAGCAGCAGTGGCGGAGGAAAGCATTGGAGGATAGCGAGTATTCGATCTATGGATTATATTCCGATAGGCGCCACACCTATATTTTGTCATGCCTATTTATTGAGGCATTGATTATTTATTATTATTTTGTATGCGCATGGACGCACGGTTATGTTATTTCTTTTTGGACATTGTATTGGGCGTGCCAGACTCTTTGGGCACCGTCCATTAGCTTTATTCCTATTTTTGTGTAAAAGCAAACTCAAAAGCTAAAAGCTTGTTATATTTTTGTAAATTGGGCTATTATTGAGCATGAAGATGAAATATACATAAAATACATGCTTTGTGAAGCGCTCACACAAGGCATGGGGGGAGATTGCACCCAAGTTGTCTCTTGCTCTTGTCGTTCATGCTTTTTACCTTGTAACTTGTGCAAAAAGTAGAGTTCATTGTTCTTGGGGACCTTCCGGCATTCACTACGCGAGCATACAGCGTCCAATCTGCGCACCAGATTTTAATTCATTGCAATGCATAAAACTATTTGCTAGAAATGCATTTATGCTCCCTTTATTTTGCTTGTTTTATTGAAAATATTAATGACTAAATTCCTACGTCGTGAGCTACTTTTTCTAAAGCATTTAAGATGAAAAATGCATCCTATTTCCAACAATTATCCTTGCGTGATTATAACAATACTAATTAAAAATTAGGAAGGAAAACCTAGACTTGTGGTGAGATGTCCACGTGGATGCTAGGAGACAATCCTCCTGCGGTTGCACCTTGGGATTTTGTAGGAGGCATTGCAAATGCAGCCTTTCCGTCGTGGATGCAGCTTTGCAACTTCTTTTTGAAATTCCACCTTAGCTTCTTTTGCGATAACTTGCACCGTCCGTCGGAAGCGGTTTTAGAAGGCTTCCTCCTTGAAGTAGGGATTCCGAAAAAGGGGATGTTTCAAAGTCTTTTGCAAATAAGGCCCATTAAAGCCATGGGAAAGGCTTAATGGCCTTTTTAAGACTCACAAGAACGGGAAATAAAAAGGTGTAGAATCCCTTACGAGGGCTTTTGAATGGGAAAAAAAGGTGTCAAAGACCCTCAATACTCTCTTTTCTTTTATGTGTGGGGAAAAAAAACAAGGTATGAGAGAGCTCCAAGGGGTATTTTTGCATGGGGAAAGAAAAGGGGCTAAGGGGGCCCTTAGGGGAGTTTGAGATACGGGGGGGGAGGGGGAGAATAAGGCCCTTTAAGGAAAAAATCTTTTGGGGGGGAAAAGGGCCTAAGACCTCTTAAAGGCCCTCCAAGTAGAATTTGGGGGGAAAAGGGTCCTAAAGAGCCCTAACGGGGAAATTCCAAGGGGTGGGGGAAGGTAGCCTTAAAGGCTATAGGGAAGGGGCCTAAGGGGGCCCTTAGGGGAGTTTAAAAAATACGGGGAAAAGAAAGCCTTTAAGGATAAACCTTTTTGGAAGGGGGGGAAAGGGGGCTCTATAAAGCCCTAAGGGGGAATTTTTTTTTTGGGGGGGTAGTCCCAAAGGCCACAGGAAGGGGGGCTTAGGAAGCTCCCCTTGGAAGCTTCTAAGGGCTTTCAGAAGCCTTACAAGGCCACGTGGGGGGGGGGAGGATAACTCTCCAGCCCATTACGATGGCTGGGAGGTGGCATATGACTTCGGGCTGCAGCGTAGAGAGCCCTCCTCACCCTCTCATTTAGACTGGCAGTGACTCCCTTCAGTTTGCAGGGCAGCCAACGCTCGTCCCTCCCTCACTCTTTACAGTAGGCAGCCAAATTCAGCTTTATGGCAGTATAGTAGCCTCCCTCCTACACAGCAACAGCAGACGGTCCCCCTTCTTTCAGCCTATGCCCCCTCGATATATATAGGGGAGGGGATAGGATTCTCCCTCCCCCCCACGCGTCGATGGGCATGTACCATAGCTTAAGCAAGCTCCAACAAGGAGCTTACTTCCACATACTATTCCCCTCTTCCTCCAGTTCGACAGTCGGCTGGAGGAGAGGGAAAATAATTAAAAAAAATTTCCTTAAAGAAATTATCCTTATGGCTATAAAGAGGGTTCACGCGTGCTAACTCAAAATGTTACATTCTCTCCCCCTTGGAGGAATCGAGATGTCCTCATCTTGAGATAAATTGGGGATATTGATGGTTGAGAGTGCTTTCATCTATCCAAGTGGCATCCTCTTCGGGATAATCTTTCCACTGGACGAGGCATTCTCTCAAGGTTCTGGATCTCAGTTATCTCTCCCTAACATCTAAGATCCTGTCAGGCCTTAGTTCAAGGACTCCTTGACTAGGCATTACAACTTGTTGGTCATCAAGTACATGGTTAGGATTAGGTACATACTTCTTCAATAGGTTGATATGGAATACATTATGAACCTTTAGGTACTCAGGGAGTTGCAATCTATAAGCATTAGGTCCTAGGCATTTGAGGATCTTGTATGGTCCACAATACCTTGGACTTAGCTTCTTGCAATCTCCTAAGGATAGGGAACTCTTCTTAGGGCGTACGCGAATGAAGACCATGTCTCCTTCTTTGAAAATTCTATCTTGGCGCTTCAAATCCGTGTATGCCTTCTGTCTATCCTTGGCGGCTTGGATGTCCTATCTTATTGACTTTATTTGGTCATCTATCTCTTCCAACATCTGCCTTGAAGCTTCAACCCTCAAGGTTGGATCTGAGAAGTTTAGGGGACTTCAACACTCATGACCATACAATGCTTGGAAAGGGGTCATCTGAATGCTTTGTTGGTAAGAAGCATTGTAGGCAAATTCAACCAAAGGCAAGTATTGAATCCACCTTTTTGGCTCACGACAACAGTATGCCCTGAGCATATCCTCGATGATTTGATTGACTTGCTCTATTTGGCCATCTGTTTGGGGATGGTAAGCTGTGCTAAAACAGAGTTGAGTTCCAATGGCTTCAAAGATAGCTCTCCAGAAGTGTGATGTGAAGAGAGAACCACGATCACTAATGATTCTTCTGGGTAATCCATGTAGCTTGAATATCTCCTTGATAAACAATCTTGCAATGTCCGAGGCTTTATAGTTGGTCTTTACTAGAATAAGGTGTGCAACCTAGGTCAGCATGTCAACCACAACCATGATGGAGTTGTATCCTCCCTGGACTTGGTGTAGGCCAACAACAAAATCCATACTGATGAATTCCCATTTCATTTGGGGAATGTCAAGCGTTTGCAGCTTCCCTGGCATCTTGACATGTTTGGCTTTGATACGTTGACAAGACAAACACTCGGTGACATATTTGAGAACGTGACCTTTAAGCCTCTCCCAATAGTAGCTCTTCCTAATTGCATTGAGAGTCTTGGCATAGCCAAGATGTCCTGAGAAAGGATAATCATGAGCTTCCCACAATATTTTCTGCTTAAGTGACTGGCTTGCCGGTATACATAGCCTCGTTCTATAGTAGACAAGTTTAACTATTGATAGAAAATTCATGATACTTAGCGTGCAGCTTTTGGTCCTGATCCTTGATAGAGATTTCCCTTAGCATCGTTTGATAGGCTGGATCATGGCATGCATCCTCTCTAGCTAACTCAAGTATTGGATTGTTTGGCATAGACACTTTTGTAGCTAGAGATCTAGCTGTTGATGGATTCTGCAAGATTGGGGAATTAAGGAATGCCTTGCGACTAAGTGCATCGGCAACTACATTCTCTTTCCTTGGTCGGTACTTGATTTCAAAGTCATATTCCTCCAGCACTTCAATCCATCGACGTTGCCTCATGTTGAGCTCATTCTAGGTAAAGATCCATTTGAGACTCTTATGGTCGGTTACTAAAGTAAACTTGTTACCCAACAGGTAGTGTCTCCAAAGCTTTAGAGCATGGATGACAGCTAGCAATTCCAGATCATGGGTAGCATAATTCTTCTCATGACCCTTCAGTTTCCTTGAAGAGTAAGCTACCGGGTGACCTTCTTGCATGAGCACACATCCCAAGGCAAGTGCGCTAGCATCAGTTACCACATCGAACTCCTTAGTGAGGTTTGGAAGTTTCAAGATAGGTGTTGATATCAAACTCTTCTTCAACCTATTGAAGCTAGTTTGTTCGGGAGTTGACCATGCAATGGAAGTTTGCTTCTTCAGTAAGTTCGTGAGAGGTGCAGCAATCAGAGCATAGTTTTTGATGAAGACCCTATACCATCCTGTTAATCCAAGAAAGCTGCGTATTTCTTTGACAGATGTTGGTATTGGCCATTCTAGCACATCTCTGACCTTGGCTGGGTCCACTAAGATTCCTTCCGTTGATAATATGAATCCCAGATATTCAATTTGACGCTTGAAGAATGCACACTTCTTCATTTTAGCATACAACTTATGTGACCTCATTGTCTCAAGGACAATTCGAAGTTGGGGTTCATGATCTTCTTCTTGTTTAGAATAGACTAAAGTGTCATCGAAGAAGAAGAGCACGAAGTCATCAAGATATGGTCTAAAGATATCCTGCATTAACTTGTTGAAAGTGGTAGGTGCATTCGTAAGCCCAAATGACATAACTAGGAACTCAAAGTGCCCATATCTTGTATTGAAGGCCGTCTTGGGGATATCTTCTTCCTTGTTCCTTATCTGATAGTAACCCGACTTGAGATCAATCTTGGAGAAGATCTTTGCACCCTGAAGATGATCAAGAAGCTCATCTATTCTAGGAATAGGATACTTGTTCTTGACCGTTGATTGATTCAATCCTCGGTAATCAATACATAGACGAAGTGTCCATCCTTCTTTTTCTGGAATAGTACTGGGGCTCCCCATGGTGAATTGCTAGGACGGATGTAGCCCTGATCTAGCAGTTACTTGAGTTGTTCCTTCAGCTCAATTGCTTCTGGTATGGACATTCTATAAGGTCTCTTTGCAATTGGCGTAGCTCCTGGTACTAGCTTAATCTCATGATCCACTTCTCTTTGAGGTGGGAGTTCTGTCAACTCTTCGGGGAATACGTCCGTGTATTCCTTTAGCCAAGAAGGTCCTTCACTAGAATCTTGCTTCTGATCTAACTTGTTGAGCTTAATCAAGTAGACAGGTAATCCTTTCCTGACTCCTTTTATGATTCGAGATGCTTTGGCCAATTAGATTTTTGGCATTCCAGTCTCACCTTGAGTTGTGACCAAATCCCCCTCAGAGTTTCGAAAGAAAATTTGGCCCTTTCCACAATGAATGTGGGCGTCATTCGGCTTAAGCCAATCCATTCGGAGTAGACACTCATGGATACCTAAATTCATGACTCTGAATTTGACCGAAGTCTTCTTTCCTCCCAGAAAGAATTCCACCTTAGCAGTTTGCCTAGTACAAGTAACCTCACAACCATTTGCCAATTCCGCAAGCAAGGTAGGTGCTTCTACTGTGGCTATTTCTAATCTTTTTGCACAAGCTGGTGAGATAAAGGAATGTGTACTGCCACAATCAATCATGGTCTTGAAACTTTTACCTTGATAGTCCGACGGTGTCTGAATCACTGAGAACTGGCGATTCGGGCCTTTCTTGTGTAGAGCGGCATGGACTGTCGCCCTTTCAAACTCTGCTTCCATGGTCGGATCTTCTTCTTCTTCTTCTTCTTCTTCTTCTTCTTCTTCTTCTTCTTCTTCTTCTTCTTCTTCTTCTTCTTTGCACATTTTCCTATTGGCAACGGAGGTGGTTCTTCCTTTGCCTCGAGTAGCAGCTCCTTGACCACGGCCTGTTCCTTGGAAAGGTGCTTGGCGATGCCCTCCTCCAAGTTTGGGACATTGCCTCTTGAAGTGACTGGGCTCATTATAGTGGAAACAATGGAGGTTTCGGCCATTGCTTTGAGTAGGAACAAAGTTGTTGATATTATTAATCCTTGCTTTCTTTCTTTGTCCCTGATTATGACCTTGAACTCTCTTCATTTGAGGTCTGAATGCTCCTCTGTTCGGGTCATTATAAGACCAAGTTTTGTTACCCCTTGGTCTAGACTGCACCTCCTGAATTATAGGCGCAGCTCAAATGAGTGTATCCTAAAGATCTGATGGACGCATAGATTCGAGACAGATATTCACTGGTGGGTTTAAACCAGCACAAAATTTGGACACCTGCTGTGTCATGTCCATTTGCGGCGCATACTTTAAAAGTGAGACGAATTTAGAGTAGTATGCGTCAAGAGTGAGCCCCAGCTATTTTAGCTCATAGAACTCATTCATTTTCTGTGTGCGATATGCAGGTGGTAGGTATCTTCCCTGCACAGCTTTCTTCAGCTTCTCCCAGGTAACGGATCCTTCCGTGATCCCTTTATCCCTACACCATTGCTTCCACCAAAGCCTGGCTTCGTCGGTGAGCTTCAGCTTGGCGAGCATAGCTTGATTGGTGGGTGCAGTACCGGCTACTTTGAAGTAATCCTCCATGGATTCAATCCAAATTTCAGCATATGCTTGGACGGACCTGCCTCGCCCGTCAAACTCGGGCGGCTTAATCTGCTTAAGAAGAAACTTCTTCTCCTGGATTACAACAATACTTGATGTAGGAGGCGAACTAGGAACCTGTACCTGGGGTTGTGCCTGGATAAAGGTTTTTTAACGTTATTACATGATAATCGTTATTGATTTATATTCCATTTCCAATTCCGCTATCAACCAAGCAATCTAACCACTTAACTTTTTATCAATTCTAATGCACAATCAGACATTGATAAAAAGAAGTCTTATTTGTATTTATATGGACATAGCCCTTTTGGAATACAACATTTCTTGCAATGATAAGCCAACTGTTACATTTAGTTTGGGGTCTATAGGAACTATATAATAGTATGGTTTCGGGTCATGGATCTTCAGGAATCGGTAACTCATTGGAAGTTCAGGGTATGCTTTCCTTTGGAATCCATTCTTCTCATGGCGCCCTAACACTTTAATCCTGTCCGACGGGGATTACACGGGTTACTTCCTCATATACATATGAGTTCAGCTCAACCCTCCGACCTCGAATATGTAAAGTTGAGTTTACGTGAGCTTCCACAAACATGAATAGCTTCACGACTTTTAGGTCTTCCAACCACTTGATCCTCTTTAGGTTGGTTTGTAGGTAAGCAAACCAGTGGGTGGCTATATAGTAGATTCCTGATACACCCGTCCATCTTCGTTCCATGTACAAAGGCGGTGGATTATAGATTCGCTCTAGGATGTTCATCATCTTAACCCTTTGTTGATAATGCGGGGAATGCGTTGCAGTCATAAACGTGACTCGGAACACTAAGAACTTGTTCCATGCTTCGTAATTTTGCAAGACAGCATTGAAAGTAAGGAAATGTTTGGACAACAACATTTGCTTTACTTTATCTTATTACGATTTCATAAAAAAAATTCCTTCATTGGTTGGCTGTGATACCAACTGTAACGTGCCCACTCGTATCTTCAGGACACATCTTGGCAGTCCATCGGAAAGGATGTCTAGAAAGCTCTGCCCGACACTCCCATGGAATGTTACGGGGTTTGCGATCTAGGTCTTCCCACATCTGCCACGTAGTGGAAGTATTCCGACCGTTTCCACTTAGGACTGACCTGAATTAGGGTTTTTCTTATTGGACATTTCCTAACGGCGACTAGCGCCGAACTCAAGCGAACTACTTTACGCAGAAACGCCAGGTCCGAAGCGGATTCACATTGCACTTGGTTCAAGGAGAATGGAAAACGAGAGGGATGCGAAGCTCAACCTCTCTGACATAAGGCATAGTCCCATTCTGTTCCCCTAAAACAACGTAAATCGGGATCAATTATAACTCTAAGTCAACACTTTTGTAGTTCGTATTCTTTGACGATCTGCCTACTGTCCATCGTGATTTTGAGAAACATTCCCAGCCAATCGGGACCACCCATCTGTAGGATGGACCTATGGCCACATCCACTGCACTTTCCTCGAGTTTTTTTAGTTATTTAATTACCTAACACATTTAGTTGGACATGTATCAATCAGCTTCCTTAATTAGCCCATTAGGCACTAGTTCTTTCATGTAATCATATCACTGACATAGAAAAGCAATGTCAAGCAAGTTCCTTGTTAATAGGTTAACATATTTATCTTGGAAATACATAAAGTCTAGCCCGTAGGCTTATTCACAATCCACCCGAAGGCTATCCATCAATCCACAGGGATTACCAATCTAAGATTCTACTCATAGACTAGTATGCGGGCCTCGAGATCCAATCCCGAGTCACATTAGCCTCCTGTGCAGGGCTTGGAAGGCAAGGAATTTACAGCCAAAGCCCCCCTTGGCACCCAAGTGTCCTCCTGATCCAAGTAGCACTCAATGGAGAGACCTCTCGTGGCGGGTTTGGTCTACCTTCCCGGCGCGGTTAATAACCCCCTTGGTTAGGGTCAGGCAGGCAGTCGAGGGTAACTGAAGCTGCCTCTCCCTTCAAGCCTTCAACTTGAAGTATTAGATATCCATTTATCTTTTAATTCATTGATCAAACAAAGCCAAACAATGCTCTTAAATCTGTAACATGCACAAACATTTCCATTGGTCATTTTTGTTGGCAAACTGCTAAGGAGTGAATCCTTCTTTTTGAATGCGTCCAGCACTCGATCCGGGATGACTTGGGACTTGGAAAGATCCCCTATATCCTGGGTTAGGGCTGTACCCTATTAACCCGACTTGGTCAATACCTTAAGTTCATATGTTATACCAATTTATTGGTTCGTCCTTTGCTCCAAGCATATATCTTTACTCAAGAAAGATACTAAATTAGGATGATTATTCATCCTCTTGCAAGATAACTTGTGTAAGGACCTGCCAACCTCATTGCGAGAATTGGCCATTCCCTTGTGATCCAATCACAAGATCATACGACTCCGCACTTGTTGCACAAGTGTTGCATCAAACTATGAGACTATTCTACTCATCAAATGGAGTCACGAAACAATCTGTTTCTGATTACATTAGGCTGACATCGTCAGTCCTAGGGTTCCAAGTTCCATCTTTTTAGCATAAGATTCTTAGGGACAAACCCTAGAGCACTTCTCAAGTATGTTCCATGTTCCCTACATTCGGTGAATGTGGGCAAGTACTTAGGATATAGGAGTTTCAGTTTTAGCAATACGTGTGACTAGGTATTAAGTCCTAGTGAGTCCTTTGGAATTGAATTAACTCTTTCTAGCATGAGTACTCCGCGGGTTTTGGTGTTTAGGTTTATGCCGATTTAATCTATCTATTTTTGGCGATAATTATGCTATCGTTTCCATAACCATATGACTCATTGTCTATGCGTAAGTTGATTTTTCAATCTTAACTTATCAATTTAAGATCAAGCATAGGTTAGGTTATAATCTATTTCCAATTTATTATCGAAGTTGAAATATTTGATAATTTCTTTTTCGAGGACTTGCGAACAAGATTCATGCTAAAATAGGCAACCTTTTTCTAATAACTATGCAGTTGAAAAACGATAATTGACTAGAGATATGCAACGTAAGAGTCATTTCATGCCTTGCAATTCCCTATGGGTTATTAGCACTTCCCATGATGATTTATAGCGAAGAAGATATGGCCTAATAATATGACATGAAATTTTATACTTCCATGCCTAAAGGGAGTACACTACTTTAATTTTGTTTTGTAACAATGGACATTAATCTAATTTTAATTCATTGCAATGCATAAAACTATTTGCTAGAAATGCATTTATGCTCCCTTTATTTTTCTTGTTTTATTGAAAATATTAATGACTAAATTCCTCCGTCATGAGCTAATTTTTCTAAAGCATTTAAGATGAAAAATGCATCCTATTTCCAACAATTATCCTTGCGTGATTATAACAATACCAATTAAAAATTAGGAAGGAAAACCTGGACTTGTGGTGAGATGTCCACGTGGATGCTAGGAGACGATCCTTCTATGGTTGCGCCTTGGGCTTTCTTAGGAGGCATTGCAAATGCAGCCTTTCTGTCGTGGATGCAGCTTTGCAACTTCTTTTTGAAATTCCACCTTAGCTTCCTTTGCGATAACTTGCACTCTCTGTCGGAAGCGCTTTTAGAAGGCTTCTTCCTTGAAGTAGGGATTTTGAAAAAGGGGGTGTTTTAAAGTCTTTCGCGAATAAGGCCCATTAAAGCCATGGGAAAGGCTTAATGGCCTTTTTAAGACTCACAAGAACAGGAAATAAAAGGTGTAGAATCCCTTAGGAGGGCTTTTGAATGGGAAAGGAAGGTGTCAAAAGACCCTCAACACTCTCTTTTCTTTTACGTGTGGGGAAAAAAAAACAAGGTATGAGAGAGCTCCAAGGCGTATTTTTGCATGGGGAAAGAAAAGGGGCTAAGGGGGCCCTTAGGGGAATTTGAGATACGGGGGGGCGGGGGGGGGGGGGGGGGGGGGGGAGAATAAGGCCCTTTAAGGAAAAAAGCTTTCGGGGGGGAAAAGGGCCTAAGACCTCTTAAAGGCTGTGCAAGGAGAATTTGAAGGGAAAAGGGGCCTAAAGAGCCCTAACGGGGAAATTCCAGGGGGGAAAAGGTAGCCTTAAAGGCTATAGGAAAGGGGCCTAAGGGGGCCCTTAGGGGAGTTTGAAAAATACGGGGAAAAGAAAGCCTTTAAGGATAAACTTTTTGGAAGGGGGGAAAAGGGGGCTCTATAAAGCCCTAAGGGGGAATTTTTTTTTTTTCGGGGGGGGGGGGGGGGGGGGGGGGGGGGGGGGAAAGGGGGTAGTCCTAAAGGCCATAGGAAGGGGGGCTTAGGAAGCCCCCCTTGGAAGCTTCTAAGGGCTTCCAGAAGCCTTACAAGGCCACGTAGGGGGGGGGGAAACGATAACTCCCCAGCCGATTACGACGGTTGGGAGGTGGCATATGGCTTCGGGCGGCAGCGTAGAGAGCCCTCCTCCCCCTCTCGTTTAGACTGGCGGCGACTCCCTTCAGCTGCACGGCATCTGACGCTCATCCCTCCCTCACTCTTTACAGTAGGCAGCCAAATTTGTCTTTATGGAAGTACAGCGGCCTCCCTCCTACACAGCAACAGCAGACGGTCCCCCTTCCTTCAGCCTGCGTCCCCTCGATATATACAGGGGAGGGGATAAGATTCTCCCTCCCTCCCACGCGTCGATGGGCATGTACCATAACTTAAGCAAGCTCCAGCAAGGAGCTTACTTCCACATACTATTCCCCTCTTCCTCCAGCTCGACAGTCGGCTGGAGGAGAGGGAAAATAATTAAAAATTTTTGCCTTAAAGAAATTATCCTTATGGCTATAAAGAGGGTTCACGCGTGCTAACTCAAAATGTTATACAAGTTTTGCCTAGAATCCTTGTTACATAATCCTCTGATGCACTTGCAAAAATTGAAATCGGTATGAACCAGCTTAGATGTACATTCTTTGAGCCGGAGCTTGGCTTCATAGAATTCAATATGTTTGCTGAAATTTTTGTGCTACACATGTGCAAAATGTTGCTACTAATTGAGATTCGATATGTGCATAGACTCAAGGGTTCCATATTCTTGACCCCCCTTGGGAAATATGTACTTGGAGTCATAGAAAAAAACAAGGTACTCTATGAGTTGCTTAGCTATACACCCCTCAAAGAGCAATCTAACAATTTCGAGGTGGTAACACTTAAGAGAACTTGTGAAACTCTTAACATTTTGCCACTCACAACAATCCAAAGGGTATACTTCTGTAAATAGGAGACAAGTTGTTACATAGATATTATGAAATTTCTCATTCTCAATGAGTTGCAAATACTTACTATTTGCAATGTTTCATTGAAAGGGCACAGTGGGAACAATATGTATTTGTTTTTGCATGAATACATGTTGTACAAACGCCTCTGTTACAAGGTGAGAATCAACATTCCTTTGTTTGAGATCTAAAATTTTACCCCTCCAGTGCTTTGATACATCTGCAATTGTAGATGCTTTCACCCTGAAAGCTCCCTTCATACTTGGACGCATATATACCCAAGACGAGCAATGATATGTATCAATGATCCAATTCCCTTCTTTATCTTTTTTGTTACATGAGAATTATTGTTCTTCTCTCAAGAATTATAACCTATGCATTAGATGTAAAGAACTATGTATTAATCCCTAAATAATAAGCATTTTAAGTTTGCCTATTAATCACCAATATGCCATACAAATTAGCATGGCATTAAGAGATGTTTACACCTTTGTAAATAGACATAACCATTGATATTGAAACACATGTGGATATGTATATCGATACCAAGTATAGATTCAATTTCAAGGCATCACTTTAATCATACCATTTACATGAAATATAATGAAAAGAATAGCACAAGAATACTCAAAGAATTTTGGTAAAATAAATTTTATTATAATGAAGGAGTCTGATTTGACTCAATACATTGTATGAAATGTGGGTATTATAGAGTAGTTGTTATAAGGATAGTAGCCACATGGCATGCAAATCTTAATAGGCACATTGAATTGACACCTGAGATATTCTAAGACTCAACACATTGTGTGTTATGTGGATGATATGATAGAAGAGTTTCATGGATCACTATTAATTGGCATGGAGATCCGAATGGACACATAGGACCAATAAAGCAGAGGATTTTTGAACCATCGAACTCAGATGTTGCTTGCTTGCTACAAATGGTGGACCTTTCACTATCAACAGTGATAATTCTTGCCGATTGTGTAGCTTTGCTGCTTCTTTCCTTTAGCAAATCATCCACCCTTATGGTTTTATCAAACACATTAGCCAAAACGTTTCATTGCAAACTTGAGTTGCTAGCCAAAGCCTTATATAGTTTTTCATTTTTTATCCCATTCGTATATACCATTAACATCGCCCTAGTTGTGGATCTCTCAGGTTTTGGGATCCTCTTATATAGACTTCACACATGAGTGACGTAGACTTGGATTTCCTCTTTGTATTTCTGGCTCATATTCATGAGCTTGACGATTAGGTTATCAGAGTAGAAACCATGTCAAGAATGGCGTGGTGGGGGGACTTGCTTGAGCTGTTGTGCCAAACACACACTATATACACAAGAGGTGTTGAGAGAGTCAAAGATAGAGAGAAGGACAAGGGTTGGAGTAAAAGAGAGGAGCTGTATGCTCTCAGTCTCAATTATCTTCATATTCCATAATCCATATATCTAAGGTGAATACAACACACAGACCATTCACACTACGTTCAGACCAACTTATTTAATGTCTCCATGTGGTACAATTGGACAAGCTAAGTGCCGAGTACACACAACCAAACCTCGATGACATGGAAAAAAACAGCTTCAATACTCTCAAGAATTTGTTCATCAAATGCTTCTCAAAGGCTAGAAAGCAAGTGAGGAAGAAATGGTACACTCCTGGACACGCTTATTTGGTACCTTGAGCGACTTTTGTGCGGAATGTTTAGATGTTGAGCGACGCATCGAGGGGCCAATCCCCAAGGTGTAGGAGAGTCGCAGAGGGTTGACGGCATTCAGCCCTAGGAGGAACCCATGTGTATGTGATTCGAGCCTTTTGGCTATGTGAAAGGTGTTACAACTATATATATCATCTCTCACTTGACTTGGGTCTCACCTATATATACTAACTCTACATCAATATGAATCATTCTTTGGGAGCATGTCTTGTGTATCTCTCTCGTACTCTCTCTCTCTCTCAACATGGTATCAGAGCTATGGATGTGTAGCAACAACAAGGAAGATAAGTTGTTTCATTGTTTATACTTGATTGAATTCTTTGCACAAGTGATGATTTGATACATGAACTTGTTCAAATTAGAAGTATTAGTTAATTTTGTCTTTAAAAACCGCTTGTCAATCGGAGTTCTGGATCAAAAGTTATGACAGTTCAAGATTCAAGACAGCAATTCTGCTCAAATCTGCGATTCTTTATTTAAAACTGTATTTCTAATTACAGTTTGTTAATCCCCAATTACAGTTTATTAATCGCTCGTCTTCGTTAATGATGTTGATTACGACAAGCAAACATCTTGCTATTTTTAGCGATGTTTTATTATCGTTCACGTTCTTTGCTCGACCGAAATAGCACTTTTCTTATATGCATCATCTCGTCTTGCACGTTACGCCTCTCTATTTCGGGCTTTCTTTTTAGTCACTCAATACTTTTCATCGTTCTTACGTGCATATCCCTATTTTGATTGTCATGCGTCTCAACTACGCTCATCTTGATCATGGTTTGTAGATTCTGCGATCTCATCTTATTTGTTTTCTCTCGACATACAGGCATGGCCAATTGCGTAATTGTTAACGGATATCCGTCTGGCCAACGTTCGGTTCCCTTCTTCCAAGGACAAGGCTTTCCTGGGTGGAAAGCAAAGATGATGCTAATTCTTGAAGGTGACGAATTATTTGATATTGTTTTGGGCGACTTGTCTTGCCCAGTTCAACCTATTGATGTGATGAATAACAATTCTGTGATTACTGATGGTCCATTATTTGAACAATGGAAAATTGATCATACTGATTGGATTCGTCGTGACAAAGCGGCTCGTCGTTATATATTGTCTGCACTTCCTGACTCACTTATGTTGGATATCTTTCATCTGGAAACCTTTCATGCTATTTGGGAGTATCTTATCTCAACGTTTGAGAAGAAATCGGTCACCGAAATTTTATATCTCCAAACTTGTTTGAAGAATCTTCAATATAAGGTTGGTACCTCTATGCACTCTCATATCGAGGCTTTTAAATACATTATCAATCAGCTTGGTGCTGCTAACGCTCCTGTTGCTAAAAATCAGATTGTTACTCAACTTCTTCATACCATTAAAGATCCTTTATATGACAATATCATCACTATTTTGTCTAACAAGGATGATATCCACTTTGACAAAGCATGTATATCTCTTATTGAATATTCTCAACGACATGAGCATCATTTGGAAAAATCTGATGCTGTTTTGGTCACTCGGGAACAAAGGGATTTTGATGCTGCTTTTGTTGCTTGCAAGCGTCCTGCTTCACGTTTTCAGCAGGGTGGACGCCCTAATCCAGGTAGTAAATCTTCTCGTCTTGCTTATCCTAACAAACATTGTTCTTATTGTGATAAGAAAGGTCATGTGGCTTCTGATTGCTGGGCACATCAATATGATGAGGAGCATGGAGTTACTACAAAGCAACCTCGCTCGTCCAAAAGTTTTCCTCCTTGTGATTATTGTGCACATACAGATCATCCATCTCGTCGTTGTTATAAACGCAGATATGATGAAGAACGTTCTCGAGCTTATATTGTTCAACAAACTACAACTGATGATGATCATACTCATCAAGAGCTCAATTTCGTCCATTATGATATCTCTCCAGAAAAGGTACTTCATGTTCATGATGGTTCTCTATTCATCGTTGATTCAGGTGCCACTGGAAACGTGACATACCAATCGCAGTGGCTTCACAATTATCATTCTCTTCCTGTCAAGAAGTTTGTTTACCTTGCAGATGATACGACTTGTCAAGTCAAAGGAGTGGGTGATTTATATCTGGGGACTGTTTCATCCACTAGAATATTAAGAGGAGTTCTTCATGTTCCAGATTTGCAAAGAAATCTTCTTTCTGTTGCTCGTCTAGTTGATCTTGGTTTGTTTGTTGGCTTTGATCATAATCAATGTCGTATAGAGAAAGACGGGCATACTATAGCAGTGGCTCCTCGACATGGTAATCTATTTGAGCTATCATTGAATGATACAATTGCAAATGTTGTTACTGCCCCTGGAGATGCAGATTGCAAATTATGGCATCAACGATTTGCACACTCCGATTTTGCCAAAATTCTTGATCTTCATCGTCATGGTCTTGTGCAAGGTCTGGATCTTAAATCTCATCCACGTATGGGAATATGTGAGTATTGTGCACTTGGAAAACACCATCGTTCGCCTTTCCACACTTCTACTTCATCACATTCCTGTGCTCTCTTGGATTTGGTTCATACCGATATTTGCGGTCCTTTTCCTGCCTCAAAGTCTCAATATCGATATTTTATAACTTTCATTGATGATTTCTCACGGTACACACATGTCTATCTTCTTCGACATAAGTCTGAGGCTTTATCTATATTTAAACAATACAAGATAAGTGTGGAGCTTCAAACTGGATTCTTTATAAAGACGCTTCGTAGTGACAACGGCGGTGAATATGTATCCAATCTATTTGATGACTTCTGTAAGGATCAAGGTATTCATCATGAGTTTACAGTTCCTTATTCTCCTCAGCAAAATGGTGTTGCTGAGCGCAAAAATCGCACGATTCTTAATGCTATACGTTGCATGCTTATACACTCTGGTTTGTCTCGAAAGTTTTGGACTGAAGCACTTCTAACAGCTATTTTTATTCAAAATCATCTTCCAACTACTGCACCTGCTGGTAAAATTCCTATAACAATTTGGACAGGGAAGACACCTTCAGTCTCTCACTTTCGCACATTTGGCTGCATTGCTTATATTCATGTGCCCAAGGACACTCGACATAAGTTGGATCCTCCAGGTTTGAAGGTTATTTTTCTTGGTTATTCAGATCATTCCAAAGGTTATAAATTTTATGATCCTTCTTCTCAAAAGGTTATCATTAGTCGTGATGCTATATTTGATGAGAAGACTATGGGTGGCACATGGTCGTCAAATGTTTCAGATGATACACAATCTTTGCTTAGTGCATTTTCTTACTTGCTTTGTGATTCTACTAATTCTGATGATCATAAACCTCCTTCACCTCCAAAGAAGATTGATGAAAATTTGGAGATCTATGTTGATCTTCCTATTGAGATAGAGCATGGATTCTATTCTATTGAATATGATGTCTTTGATGATGCTATGTCTGTCCAAGAGGATCCAATATCGTATATGGTAGCTATCAATTCGTCTCAAAGGGATCAATGGCAAGAAGCTATGCAAGCTGAGTACGATTCTTTAATCTCCAAAGGTACATGGATTGTTACTGAACTCCCCCCAAATCGTGTTCCTATCAAATGTAAATGGGTTTATAAAACCAAGACCAAAGCTGATGGCTCGTTTGATAAGTTCAAAGCACGACTTGTTGCAAAAGGTTACTCACAGATTGCAGGAGTAGATTATCAAGAAACATTTTCTCCCGTTGTGCGCTCCACAACTGTTCGTATGATTTTGGCTTTTGCAACACTATTTGATCTAGAAATTCACCAAATGGATGTTAAAACAACTTTTCTCAATGGAGATCTTGAAGAAGAAATCTATATGGAGCAACCTGAAGGTTTTATGATTGCAGGAAAGGAGCATCTTGTATGTCAGCTTCATCGTGCATTATATGGATTGAAGCAAGCCTCTCGTGCTTGGTATATTAAGATTGATCAGTTCCTCACATCTAAAGGTTTTGTTGCATGTTTTGTTGACCCAAATCTTTACATCAAAAGGGAGGACAAATATTTTATTATTCTTGCTCTATATGTTGATGATACTATTCTTGTGTCAAATAATATTATTTTCTTGGATGCTATGAAGAAGCTTTTATCGACTGCATTTGAAATGGTGGATCTTGGTGAGATACATTCTTGTTTGGGTATTAAAGTTCAATGACACTGACAATAAGGAATTCTTCTTCTTCGCCAGAAAAAGTTTATTAATGATATTGTTAAGAAGTTTGGGTTGACAAATGCGCACTCTGCTAACACTCCCATTCTTTCAAGCTCTACCAAGGGTACATCTACAACACGCAATGAAGAATCAGCCATTCATCAACCTTTTGCTAATCTTGTTGGTTGTCTTCAATTTATTGGTTTAAACACAAGACCAGATATTTTATTTGCAGCTAACTTTTTGGGACAGTATCTTTCTTCCCCTTCCACTATTCATTGGAGTGCTGCAAAACGTATTCTTAAGTACCTCAAGGGTACTAAGGAATTTGGTCTTATTTATCGTCGTCGAGAGGATTCTTCTTTATCTTCTTCAACTTCTCTTGACCTTATTGGATATACAGACGCTGATTGGGCAAGTTCACACTTATCCATGCGATCTACAAGTGGGAATTGTTTCTTTGTAAATGGATGTTTGGTTTCTTGGTCCAGCAAGAAACAACGATGTGTTGCGGTTTCTACAACTGAAGCCGAATATGTTGCTGCATCATTAGCAGCTCGCGAGCTAGTTTGGCTTCGACAACTACTTGCAGATTTGGGACATCCTTCATCATCTAGTACACCTCTTCGATGCGATAACCAAAGTGCTATTAGTCTTACCAAAGACTATATACAACATAGTAAATCAAAGCATATTGCTATTCATTATCATTATGTTCGACATGAAGTCAAGAAAGGTTCCATTATGGTGGAGCATTGTCCCAGTGATCAAATGGTTGCAGACATCTTCACAAAAGCTTTTAGTGAAGCTCGCTTTAGCTCATTAAGACATGAACTTGGTATTGCTCCAAGTTCTTGTCTCACTGATTGAAGCATGTATCATTGTATTTAAGAAAACTTTATAGTAAATCATTTTTGTATCGTAGGTATGTGTAGGGGCTCGGGTTTTTCCCTTGTTCTCCCCAAGGGTTTTTTCACTCGCAGCCAGAGACCTTTGTTTGAGTGGGGATGTTACAACTATATATATCATCTCTCACTTGACTTGGGTCTCACCTATATATACTAACTCTACATCAATATGAATCATTCTTTGGGAGCATGTCTTGTGTATCTCTCTCGTACTCTCTCTCTCTCTCAACATGTTACAACTATATATATCATCTCTCACTTGACTTGGGTCTCACCTATATATACTAACTCTACATCAATATGAATCATTCTTTGGGAGCATGTCTTGTGTATCTCTCTCGTACTCTCTCTCTCTCTCAACAAAAGGGACTCCCTCTGAGGAGTAATATTGGGTTAGGATCAGTTGGACTACAACGAATTACAAACGCAATGTTTAGGAAGGCAGAGATTTTGATAGACGCTCCTGGCCGCGAGGCCGAGGGGTTGTCTTGTGCGTAGTGACGAGGCCCGGCTAGTGCATGAGCCATTGCCGGCCCATTTTTAGGTCCATCAATTAGCCCGACTTGGTCAATACCTTAAGTTCATATGTTATACCAATTTATTGGTTAGTCCTTTGCTCCAAGCAATTATCTTTACTCAAGAAAGATACTAAATCAGGATGATTATTCATCCTCTTGCAAGATAACTTGCGTAAGGACCTGCCAACCTCATTGCGAGAATTGGCCATTCCCTTGTGATCCAATCACAAGATCATACGACTCCGCACTTGTTGCACAAGTGTTGCATCAAACTATGAGACTATTCTACTCATCAAATGGAGTCACGAAACAATCTGTTTCTGATTACATTAGGCTGATGTCGTTAGTCCTAGGGTTTCAAGTTCCATATTTTTAGTGTAAGATTCTTAGGGACAAACCCTAGATCACTTCTCAAGTATGTTCCATGTTCCCTACATTCGGTGAATGTGGGCAAGTACTTAGGGTATAGGAGTTTTGGTTTTAGCAATATGTGCGACTAGGTATTAAGTTCTAGTGAGTTCTTTGGAATTGAATTAACTCTTTCTAGAACGAGTACTCCGCGGGTTTTGGTGTTTAGGTTTATGCCGATTTAATCTATCTATTTTTGGCAATAATTACGCTATCGTTTCCATAACCATATGACTCATTGTCTATGTGTAAGTTGATTTTTCAATCCTAACTTATCGATTTAAGATCAAGCATAGGTTAGGTTATAATCTATTTCCAATTTATTATCGAAGCTGAAATATTTGATAATTTCTTTTTCCGAGGACGTGAATAAGATTCATGCTAAAATAGGCAACCTTTTTCTAATAACTATGCAGTTGAAAAACGATAATTGACTAGAGATATGCAACGTAAGAGGCATTTCATGCCTTGCGATTCCCTATGGGTTATTAGCACTTCCTATGATGATTTATAGCGAAGAAGATATGACCTAATAATATGACATGAAATTTTATACTTCCATGCCTAAAGGGAGTATACTACTTTAATTCTATTTTGTAACAATGGACATTAATCTAATTTTGATTCCAGGAGGCATATTTCACGGTGGATTCCGTGCCACGGTGGATTCCGTGAGGTTTTACGGTGGATTCCGTAAACTTTGATGACCGGGGCTCATACATAAAGTGGATTCTTTGTGCAAGAAGTTGATGGGGATGCCTGTCCTTTTCGGGCGTTTCATTAATTTAGTGTGTACATGGGTGATTCCATAGCGGGTGATTCCGCAAAATGCATATTAAATTAATAAACATTTATGAGTTTAGAGTGCGCACTCGTAATAAATTAAGGTTAGGATTTATTTCTAACCAGTTGATTTATTTATGTAGCTGAAGACTGCTAGGTATTCACTTTTGTCGGTTTAATTGTATTATTTTACTAACGATTGTGAATGCTTCAGTTGATGTGTAGAGATAGCAGCAGTGGCAGAGGAAAGCATTGGAGGATAGCGAGTATTCGATCTATGGATTATATTCCGATAGGCGCCACGCCTATATTTTGTCATGCCTATTTATTGAGGCATCGATTATTTATTATTATTTTGTATGCGCATGGGCGCACGATTATGTTATTTCTTTTTGGACATTGTATTGGGCGTGCCAGACTCTTTGGGCACCGTCCATTAGCTTTATTCCTATTTTTGTGTAAAAGCAAACTCAAAAGCTAAAAGCTTGTTATATTTTTGTAATTTGGGCTATTATTGAGCATGAAGATGAAATATACATAAAATACATGCTTTGTGAAGCGCTCACACAAGGCATGGGGGGAGATTGCACTCAATTGGTCTCTTGCTCTTGTCGTTCATGCTTTTTACCTTGTAACTTGTGCAAAACGTAGAGTTCATTGTTCTTGGGGACCTTCCGGCATTCACTACGCGAGCATACAGCGTCCGATCTGCGCATCAGTGGTATCAGAGCGGAGGTGAGATCAAGAGCTTCCAATCGCTACACATCTCGTGCTCGGTTGCTATCTCATGCAAGGTTCTAGGAGTTTGCCTAGGCTTTAGCATAGCTGGGGGCTTAGGCCTAGACGAGCAGGTTTGGCCAACGCTAGGACTTCTTATTCTCTCAGGGTTTCCGTGTTTCTCCTGAGGCTTTGTTATTGTATCATGGTTCTCCTTGGATGTGACTGGTATAGATTTGTCACCCTGTTGTGACAGTGTTGTATCCACTCTTGATTGGTCAATGCGAGTTCTATTGTCGGTGGATTGAGTGTTGCAAGAAACCATTGATGGTAATGAATGATTTGATTTTTCAGAGAACACGGATGTGTCTGAGGTTTCACTGCTACTATTAGGAGAGGCATCAATTGGTTCAATGGTGGATGGACTCAATGCTTTATTCCTCAGCTCTCCAGCGCTCTTCGTGTCAATGTTCTTGGGGTCCACAACCACCTGCAACTGTTGTTGTTTTCATTTTTTTCTCCTCTTTTTCTTTGTCAATGAAGGTGTATCTCTCAACGACTCAGGACCCTAGACCAAGTCAACCATTGATGTGCTTGTTGGGCCTTAGCATTCTCTTTCTCTAGTGTGTCCTTATGGGATATAGCCGTGGCCTCCTGAATAGCCTCGCCAAGTTGTGAGGGTACAACTGCCTCCCTTGTCGGAGAGTCTAGCTCTTCAGCCGATTCCCTTGTGTTTAACTCCTCTAGCCTAGGCTTTAGGCACTTTGGAAGAACCGGAGTTGTCAGGGAAATTGGTTGTGACACCTCCTCCACAGGTAAACTACTAAGAACACGTTCCGCAAGGGGCATTGTCATGACCAAAGGTTGTGACTGATGTGATCCCTAATTGGAAGTAGTAGCGGCTAGCCCACTGGGTTGGCTACTCTTGGTGAATTGCGGTGTCAGGTCCCTAGGGCGATCGGAAGTGGTCTTGTCTTTTGTTGCCCTTTGAGCATTCATTTGTGTAGATCAAGCATGAGTTAGCATGAGTTAATCTAGTCGCATTAGGTTGCATAGGCATATCCTTGGGCCAAAGTAACCCGCACTATTTGGAGGAACATGAAATAGGATAGACAAGCTTTCAGCTTTAATTGTCGCAAGGATTTTGCACTTCCTTATGAGTGCTTGTGGGTGTCCCCTGTAAGGGCTAAGAGTTGCATTAGGCAATGTGAGCTCTGGTTGGCCTAGTAGGGTCCATGACTCATAGGTCAAGATATTAAAATCTGCTCCTTCATCAATCAGAGCATCGATAGTATGCTCTCTTTTCGCGGTGAGTTTGACCCTAAGATAAGCAGGTGGTACTATGTCTTTGTCTTCCGGGTCTTGGCTTGTAAATTTAAGCCTTTTGACAAATGTCCTTGAGTCCCCAACTGCACGACCAGATGTGGATTCTCCACTGATGTCTTGGATCATTGGTGCAGTGCTATTCAAGGAGCATCTATCGTCAGGACTATCATATCTAGTCATATTCACATTTGTAGCTTGCTGATGTTGCATTTTGCTCTGACTAGACATAGTCTGAACATAATGTCTTTGTGTTCTCGTGGTGTGGCCTTTTTGCCCTTGATGGCTAGATTGGCCCATTGATGTTCTAGGGTCTTTGTTTCTCTCTGTTTGGGTATGGGCTTTTTGTTGCTCTTTTGCAAGTGAGAATCCATGCTTGTGTAGAGCCATTACTACACTAGGGTCTAATTTGGAGGACCTATCATGGTGCATGTTTTCTCTCCAACCTACTTGGGGGAGGTGCAGAGGGGGCAGAGCCCCCTCTACAAGGGTCCGGGGGGGCAGTCCCCCCGGCCCGCAGAGTCGTTACGGTAAACACCATGCACAATTTGGAGGACCGTTTATAGCCAAAATTTGAACTACTTGCTCTAAGTTTCAGCCCAGTGATGGATCTGTGATGTGCCTTTAGCTCTACGTGGACTTTACAATCAATTTCGAGGTTTAGATGCGTCAAAATTTGTCTTCTAGATACCTGTCCAATTTTGACAATTTTCTGTCCGATTCTCGGATGTCCGATTTTTCGAAGTCCGATTATCAGAATCGGACGTCCGATTTTGGGTTGGTCCGATCGGCCCAGTGGTCCAATTTTGATCACGCCTGATTTCTGGAATCGGAAGTCCGATTTTGACAGGTGACCGATTCTGAGTGGTCCGATTCCTTGTGTCCGATTTCCAGGGTTCGAGTGTCTGATTTTCAAAAACCGACGAGTGTCCAATCAGTCGGACAAGGTTTCTGGACTGGTCCGATTCTGGACTGGTCTAATTCTGGATTGGTCCGATTCTAGACTGGTCCGATTCTGGGTTGGTCCGATTTTGGACTGGTCCGATTTTGGGAATTGGATCGAGAGGGTGGTCCGCCTCCAAAGATAGGGCAATCCTATTCTGGGACTCAGATGAACTGGTCCCGACCGCGCGGCCAACGGCCCACAAGTTACAGGCGACGCCTCTAGGTTGACGTCTACTTCACCGAATCGTGCTGTGCCGCCTAATTAGATGCAAAGTCACAAAGGGAAATGTCTGGCGTACCTGAAAATGGTGTGGCGCTCAAATTGATCAGCACACTTACGATCTCCCCGCAGATCTCTCTCTCTCTCTCTCTCTCTCTCCCTGGCTCTCAAGCTCACTCTCTTCTCAGAGGGCAAGATGTCAAATGTGGCCTTTCCTGGTTCCCTGGGCCTCTTATTGCCCCATCCCAGCCTGTTGTGACCTAAGAGGTTAGTCCCTCATACTCTTCCAGCCAGAAATCTGAATCTGTGCCCCTATTTCCCTGTTTCAGCCTGTTATACAGCAACAAAAACCCTACTGTTTTCCTTCTTTTTTCCTATCCTAACCTTAACCTAATGCAACAAAAATCAAAACTAGAGATGGAGATGGATTGTCCTACTCTAATATTCAACAATAAATCAAAAAACTACTTGCTATGGAGATCGAATACCTCTTCAAACTCCCTCGCTTCCTACCTATCTACCTCAAGCACCAGTTCGGGGAAAACCCTACTCCAATGCTCGATTCGAAGCATGCAAACGCTCAAGGCTTGAATTCATTGGTCCCGGCAATGGAACCAAAATGTGGGAGCTTTCACTCAACCGCCAAGAGCCTCGGACTGCTTATTGTTTCAAGCATTCCAAGCCGAGCACTAATGGCTACCTCTCACATAGCCAACGCGGCATCCATATCTACGGGTGTAGTGAGCTTACCTCCAAGCCGATCAAGTTACCTCCTCTCCCGCACACTCCGGTAGCTCCACGATCCAAGTGCAAGCTTCAAGCAAGCTCCATCCTCAAGCTCCATGCTCCAAGATCCATTGCCGCGAGCAAGAGAAGAGAAGAGAAGAGAAGAGAAGAAGAGAGGAGAAGATGGAGAGCTTCTCCTTCCCGATCCCTCACCCTCACACACTCACTCCCTCACACTCACACTCCCTCTCTCAAGAACAAGCTTAAGCAAGCAAGAACAAGAAGAAGAAGAAGAGGAGGAGAGCCACTTTTGGCTACACACAAGAATGAGCTTCTCATTCACATTTAAACTTTATATACAAAACCCTAAATCCCTTTTGGGCGGTCATCCCCTTATCCCCTTTTTTACATGGCCAACCGTGGCCTATGCCCTTTTTTCAATTGTCATTCTATCTTCCTAGCTTCCTTTCCACTGCCCGTCTACATTTACAAATTGCACGGGTGAGAGCCCGGTGCTCCTTGAATTAAACCATGATGCTCCTACACTCTTTTACGAAAGTATTGACTTGCGCTTTTCCTTGCGCACCTTTTTCCCTTATTTAGGACTTTTGTCCTTGTGTGTCTTTATCTTTTGTTTCACTTTGCCTTGTCCTTTTTCTTCTGCTTTAGCTTTTTCGAATTTTCCACCTTTGTTCGTTTTAGGGTTAACACCTCCATGAAATGTTGTATGTGTAAAGTAAACCTCACATGCAATCACTGTTGAATACTGAAATGACTTTTTTTTTGTTGACTTTTTGTTGTTTTTTAGGCTTGAATGGTTGATTTTTTATGTATTTTGAATTATATTTAGTTATTTTGGAAGTATTTGAGAGTGTTTTTGATGAGGTTGGTTATGTTTTGGAATCTCATGATGTTTTTCAATAGAGACATGATGCTCTGTGATGTTCTAATAGGTTTTGTTGAGGTTCTCATTGGTTTTGATAGCTTTTGTTTTGTTTTGTTTTTCTTTTATATGAAGCATGGAGCAGTGATTGATAAAGTTTTAGGTTGATTGAAAGCTCATTGAATGGTTTTTTATAGTTTGGAATGGTTATAGTATGATTCATGTGGTTCTGATGCTTTTTGTTGACCTTATGTAACCCTTTATTGAGCTTCTATAGAGCCTCTATTGATCTGTTATGTTATGTATGCCTCTGTAAGTGTTCTGTGAAATGTATGAGAGACTTTGGGAAAGTTTTATAGCCTTAGAAAGAGGTTAATATAAGTTCAAAAGATCTCAATAAAGTGGAAGAAGTAGTTGTTGAAGACTCAAGAGAAGACTCGAGTGAAGTGACAGTGATAAGTTATGAAGAGTCATTGTATTGGCTTTGGTGACCTTTCATATCAAACACACCTCTTGGAAAGGGCATCCATGACCAAAGAAGGGTTATTATGAGTGGTTATTGAGTATTGTAGTGAGGAGATAATGTACTATTGATGGAGAGAGAGAGTGAGTCAGAGATAGCCAATTCTATGCAAACAATGTATCTACATATGAGAGATCATGAGAAAAAGCTATGAAATCTTTAAAGATGAATCATATGTGATATTTTTTCATTAAAAGTGGATTATTATTTTGTGTTTTCAATTTCTATCAAAGAATTATATGAAAAATATTAAGATAATGATGGATTTTGTTAAAGTTAAAGTTGTAGGAGAATTGTTTCTATAAAGATGCGTGAAGATTTATTGTTCCTAGCGTTCTTTTTCTTTTTATGATTATATAAAAGATGAAAGAGATGGTTTTTGATGATATAAGATAGATTTTCTTGTAGTAGAAACCATTCTTCCTCGGTGTTCCTTTTGAGGCTCCATGTTTTTTGTGCGCATTCGGGGAATTCTGCCATCAACAAGCATCAAAAGCGATTGAAAATGAAGGAAATGGCATTCCAAAGAAGAGAAGAATTCAATGGGAGTTTGCAAAGTTCCTTCAACCACTGAAGAATTGGAGAATTTCATCCCAAAATGGCAAAAACATATCACCATCATGATGTAGGCTCTATGTTGTGGACTATTTTCTCTCCCTTTTGAAGCAATAGAGACATGCATCTTGGTAGTAAACTGTTTGGGAGTAAAGTGAAGCGCATAAATAGAGACAATGATCATCCATGGAAGATTTGGCATTCATTGAGAAGTTTCCAGACATCCAGTGGAAGATCGTAAAAAAGCTTCAAGAGTCGTGGTCAGTGGAGATTCATGAAAACAATAAAGAAAAGAGTTGGCATTTGTTTGTAGATGCTCAACAGTAGGACATGTGAAACCCATGGTGCACAGAGTTGTCCAATTAGCAACCAACTAGAATTTGGTGGATAGAGTATTCTTCACAACAAACACTATTGAAACCATCAGAAGTTGGCATTACTATGATGATGGCACTACAATGATCCTTAGAAGAATGAGTTTTGATACCTTTAGAACATAATATCTCCCCCTCTATAGTGGTTTTGAAAGCTGAATTCAGAGACGTAGAAAAGAAGTAGAAAAAATGTTGGCCAAAGAGTTCTCCAGAACTGAAACCTCCCCTGATTCTGTTATGTTGAGTATAGACCAACTGGATGGAGCCAACTTCTTGATGAATGACACAATAAAGAGGCAAATACTAGAACGAGTCCAGAGGTGCGTGAGAAGAGAGAAAGCAAATATCAAAGCCGAGAATGAGATTGCAGCAAAAGTCTCCTTTGACACCCTAAAAGCACTCTTTATAAAAGTCCCCATGGTGACTCAAGGTCCCCTTCCTAGTCAGATCTGTCCTGAAATATTGATGAGAGAGGCCATCGAATGTAGTCCCATTGCCCATCTTTAAGGGAGAGTACAATGAAGATCCTAATTTTAATGTAGTAGAGTTTATGGTAGCATGTGTGACTAACAATGCCAGGAACCCCAAAGCATTGGTTGTAAAATATTACACGGCGCAGCGAACAGAATTTGAGAAAGAGATAGAGAGTACACAACAGATAAGAGGAGAATCAGTAAAATTCTTTAACTCCAAACAACTGATACAAAGATGGCTCTGTCCACCCGTGCGCTTCCAATGAATGAAGCTTAGATGGCGATCTAGACAGAAGATAGGTGAAGAGCTTAAGGCTAGCTGGAACAACAACTCTGACTGGATGAAAGATGAGTGTAAGATGGCTGCGAAGGGGTTTAGCTTTTATAGCCCGCGAAGGTCGTTAGGTCGGCCTGCTGACCGACCTACCATATGAGCCTCCACTAGTCGGCCAGGGAATATTCCAGGGAATATTCCCTTTACCATCGGGCCGGGGGCGCTACCCCCGGACCCCCGCCAGGGGGGCCGCTGGCCCCCCTGGGACCCCCCCAGCCAGGGGCCGCTTCCGCGGCCCCCGGACCCCACAATAGGGGCCCCTTTTAACTCCCTTACCACGCAACTCAATGCAATGTGCCTCGAGTTGCTACCAGCTTAACCACTCCATCTAACCCAAAGATTAGACCCACAACAGTCACCTTTTTGCCATCCGGTCACATAGACCTCATCTGATATACAAGTCAGGACTCAACCAATGTCCGGGCTCACATTTGGCTTCTCCTCATAATGGGGGCCTTACAACTTTGAGCACCATGGATCATTGGTAGCACCTAATGAGGGTGGGGCATTGATCATATCTAACATTGGTTAGAAATATTCCCTGCCACTTTTAAAAGTGTGGCGTTCCAGTAGTATGAGAGACAAGCAACATGAACTTTTGGCACATGGGATGGCCTTCCTCACTAAATTCAGGCGTGAAAGTTTTAAAGAGTAGATGCAAGAGGAGTTCATGAACCTAAGTCAGTCCTCTGGTGAAAGAGTAGAAGCTTATTTCTCACGAATGGAATCCATACTGAAGAGATGGACCAACCATCATTTGAATGAAGGCATCCAGAAGGGAGTTTTTTTGAGAGGCCTATAACCAAAAGTTCATAAGTTCGTGGAATTGAGTGCAAGACTATATGACGAAGTTGAAGCAAGGTTATCAATGACCTCAGGAAGAGGAGTCTTACCTCCTCCCATGCCACGAATGGTATACCTACCAAATGTAGTCCTAGGGACAGTTCCCTACCCCTACCCCAGATGAAAATAGTGCCGCAATACAGTGCACCGAATCCACAGTGGCCAGATGACAATGCCTCAAATGATGGTTCAACGACTACAACAGTGGACATTCAAACAGTTCCTCTAAAGGTGACTCAATAATAATGGAATCCTACCCACTAGAATCAAAAACCCCAAGTCTCAACAAGAGCTCTGAATAAAGACTAGAACAGAGGACCCTCTAGATCAACCCAACCAGTATACATAGTGATCACAAAAGCTTTCAAAAACCCTACTACAAGTACTCCAAGAGATGAAAATTTAAAGAACTACATGTCCAATTCAGTCAAGAAAGAGCTTATGGATGTGATTACAAAACAGCTACAGATGCTGAAGGTGAATACCGCCAGTATATCCACTCCTGCAAGAGGTGGGAGACTTTATAAAAAAAATGAACTCACAAATGGTCCCTTAAAAATAATATAGTTTAAGATGTGGGCCTTTTGGTAGTCCAATAGGAAGGCTAGATGTTGACATCCATGGAGGGTGAATCTTCTCTCTCCAAATCTTGGGTTTTCTATTTTAAAAAAGGGAGGATCCATGGCTGCAAATCTGAAAATCAGCAGCACTTCATGTCCAGCACGATCACAAATCACCATTTCCAGCCCGTGGAGCAATCCGATCCATGCCGGACAAGCCTCCATCATTCTTTCTTCTTCCTTTTTCATTGCAATTGGTTTATTGGAACCTGACCTACGATGAGAGGCAGTTAGGTACCCATGCTGTAGGCTAGTCGTGGGTCCCAAAGGGGAAAGCAAGTGAGGAAGAAATGGTACACTCCTGGACACGCTTAATTGGTACCTTGCGCGACTTTTGTGCGAAATGTTTAGATGTTGAGCGACGCATCGAGGGGCCAATCCCCAAGGTGTAGGAGAGTCGCAGAGGGTTGACGGCATTCAGCCGTAGGAGGAACCCATGTGTATGTGATTCGAGCCTTTTGGCTATGTGAAAGGGACTCCCTCTGAGGAGTAATATTGGGTTAGGATCAGTTGGACTACAACGAATTACAAACACAATGTTTAGGAAGGCAGAGATTTTGATAGACGCTCCTGGCCGCGAGGCCGAGGGGTTGTCTTGTGCGTAGTGATGAGGCCCGGCTAGTGCATGAGCCAGTGCCGGCCCGTTTTTAGGTCCATCAGTGGTGCGTCTGCCGGGAGCCGCTTAAAAGTGGCGGTTCTCGAATCCTGGTTGTTTAGGGACCAACTAGCAGTTTATGCCAAAGGATAGTGAGATTGATCCGTTATTTATTGATAAGCATCGTCTAGCAGAAATCCAAAAGCAAGAAAGAGACGAAAGAGCTAGGCGACGTGCTGAAATTTTTAGGAGATATTCTCCTAAGCGTAGCAGTGCTCAACCCTTACGAGGGAGTGGATCTAGTGGTCTTGGGGCCACAGGTAGTAAGTCAGGAGAAGGTGGAAGCTCTAGTGCTTCCCTTCCTTCTATAAGCCAGTCCACGTCAAGTACGGGAGGTGTAACCCCACCGTCCCCTATTCCTAGTGCAAATCCAATCCTCGTCATGGCGCAGCCTATTGCAATTCTAGCAGGAACGACGGATTTTCCGGCTCTAGGTTATCCGCTACCCATTTTTAATGGGCTAGTTGAGGAAGATGCGGAACTCCACATTAGGGAGTTTCAAAAGCTGATGTTTAATTGTCGCATTCAAGAGGAAGGACATTTAATGATGTTCTTCAATATGACTCTCAAAGGAAGAGCCGCTATATGGTATCATGGTTTAGAAGCTGCAACCATATTGAACATTGATGCATTTTATGGAGCTTTTTGAAGGGAGTTTGCCCCTGAAAGGGGTGGACAGTATTGGTTGCGTGTACTCAACGTGACCCGCCAAGAACCACACGAGGATATTCGTGCTTATGCGAAGAAGATAAAAGAGGTTTTCCGTAAGTTGGACACCTCTATTCCTATCCCCGCAGCTGCCCAATTGCAATATTTCCTACATGGTTTGGACTTTAATATGCAATTGCAGTTGAGTAGTGTTCCCTTGGGGGATATAGATACTGCCATTACACGAGCACAAGAGGTGGAATCCCGACTACAAGCAGCCTATGCTTCTCGAGGCAATTCGAACATGGGTTTAGTATTGGGAAATAATGTGGCAATGGCCAATGGCAGTAGTGGTCAAGGGACGGCGATGGCTAGCCCTAATGGGAGAGGAAACATGATGCAGAATGTCCCTTTATTACCAGCTCCCCCTAGCATGTCGATGCCTACGGGCAGTCAAATGGCTCCAAATGGTGGAGGCCAGGCGGTCAATTCTAATACCATGCCTGTGGCTCAACAACCAGTGCCTAATTGAATTGTTAGGCCGATGGAACGACAGAGCAATGACCAAGGTTATGAGTCGAGTGCTTCCAATGTTCTTGGCGAGGTTAAGGACATGATGAAGCATTATACCGACATGATTACGGAGCACAAAATTTGATAGGAAGTAGATACCCAGATGAGGGTGCACCTTCAAGGTTTAGCTCCAAATGGTGTGGTGGACAGCACTATCCAAGAAATTGCCCAAATGTTAAGTGCGACATTTGTGGAAAATCTGGCCATTTAGCAGCTACTTGCTAGAGTAAGATCAGTGCCCTCCAGCGAGGAAGTCGGCAACCACGGCCTGTTAATCATCGTGCCCAAGGAAATGATTCCCAGCGAGAGGACGGGCCTAAACAAATACTTCAACGACCAAAGACTACAGTGGAGGAGCTACCAAGTGGTAGGGGGGTTAGTTTGATTGAGGCTGTACGCGTTAATGATGCTGAAACCTCTAATCTGCGAGCTGTACTTACAAGAGGTCAAAAGGGTAGAGAAGCCGACAAGGATAAGCCTGCCGACGGAAACCCTAAACAAGGCGACAAAGGAACGCAAGTTTTGGATCCTGCCATGGAAGGGGGACCTTTGAAGCCCGTAGAAAGTAAAGCCGATAAGGAACCACCAAAGAAGAAGGTGAAAGTTAAAAAAGAGGCAATAAAGCCAGTTCAGCGACCTAAAGAGCGGACGGTTTGACGTGAAAAGCGAGCTCTATCAAACTATCATGAATTCGATTTGGCGAGCTCTCTTTGCGAAGTCAAGCCGGATGTGAATCTTTTACAGCTTATTAAGCTTTCCCTAGGAGTACGAAAGGAATTTAGAAAGATCCTACGTACCGGGTATATCGTAGAACCTTTGGGTATTGCGCGAGTTGGTGATGACTGGTTCGAGCATGCTGAGAAGCATTGCCCAAGGGTTGCAGCCTATGTCGATGGGATATTAGTAGATTATGCCATTGTCGACACGGGATCATCTGTTAACATTATGAGTTCTGAACTGATGGAAAGGTTGGGTCTTGCGATCCAGAAAGATACATCCACAATTCTCAGAATGGCAGATGATAGTTTGAGACAGCCAGAAGGCTGCATTACTAAGGTCCATGTCACTGTTGCAAATGTAGAATGCCTGTTGGACTTTAGGGTGATTCGTTTTGCAGGCCGGCCAAGTTACCAAGTATTACTCGGACGACCTTGGATCTTGCAAGCGGACTGCCAAGTAGATATACTCGTCGGTCGGCTAATATTCGGCAGAGGTGCCCAGCGTGTGGTAGTTGATGCTTATCCTGAGTCCCCGCAGAGTGAGAGAGCTCCTCTATCTTCTACAGAATTGGAGACATTAGAAGATTTATCTAGCAGTGAGACATCATCGAGTGATGAGTCTAAAGAGGGATCCACCACGGAAGACATCTATCAGATCACTTTGAATGAGCCGATAGAGGGCCAAGATCGTATAAGAGATGCAGATGTTATCGAGCTAGACCTTGGTATGCTTGATGATTCGCGGCCAATCAAATTAGGTTCTATGCTCAGTTCAGCAGAAAGGGAGGACTATGTGGCCTTGATCCAGGAATTCCGTGATATCTTTGCCTGGAGTTATGATGAGTTGAGAGGCATTCCTCCTAGTCTTGTTGTTCATACAATTCCGTTGAAAGAGGGCAGTCGTCCTGTACGGCAGAAAGTAAGGCGTATGCCTTTCGAACTGAGGGACGGCCTGTTTGAAGAGTTACAGAAGCTTCGAAAAGCGGGTTTGATTTTTCCTGTGCAACACACGGAATGGTGTTCGCCAGTTGTGATTAGAAAGAAGAAGAATAATCAAATCCGTTTATGTGTAGACTTTAGAGAGCTGAATAAGCAGACAGTTAAGGACTACTACCCGTTGCCATTTATTGACCAGATTTTGGATCAATTAGCGGGTAGGGAGATATATTCGTTTATGGATTGCTTTGCAGGATACAACCAAATGGCAATTGCAGAAGAGGACAAGTTGAAAACAACTTTTATTACTATATTCGGTACTTTTGCGTACCATGTGATGGCCTTTGGTTTATGCAATGCGCCTGGTTCGTGGCAACGAACAGCAGATAAGACATTCGGTGACATATCCCCCGAAGAGTTGAAGGTGTTTATTGATGACTTAGGGGCTGCCACCGTGAGAGAAAGGCAGTTGATCATTCTAAGAAAATGCTTTGAGCGCTGTAGACAATTCTGCATCGCCCTAAACCCACGGAAGTGTGTTTTTGGAGTACCTTATGGGCTATTGCTGGGTCATGTGGTCAGTTCGGTAGGAATTGCGACAGACCCCGAGAAGGTCAAAGTTATAGTTGCCATGGGTCCACCACGTACTCCGAAGGAAGTTCATAGCTTTCTGTCTTCGATTGGTTATTACCGTAGATTCATAAACGTTGTCGCTTACAAATTTATTGTCTTTTAACTGTTTGTTTGAATGGGGTGACCCTTGTAAGGTAGCATTCGACGATGTGAAACAGGAGCTAGCAAGAGCGCCCGTTTTAAAAGCACCTAAAAGAGGTGAGGTGTTCTTTATATTTTCAGCAGCCACCATGTATAGTATCAGCTGCTGTTTAGCCCAAATTTGGGAAGAGAAGTGGTACCACCCGATTGCTTTTGCTAGCCGGAAGCTGGGGGTATCCGAAATCAATTATACTTACATGGAGAAATTGTGTCTAGCGATGGTCTTTGGAACCAAGAAATTCAGGCATTACATTCTCTATGAGAAAGTCGTGCTTTATACGAAGGCGGAGGGACTTCGATTATTGATGAATAAGCTACAGCCGCCTGATTGTCTAGCAAAGTGGTTGATCACTTTGCAGGAATTTGATTATGAAATCAGGAGTAAGCCACCAAGGTTGCAAGGCATCGTGGAATGTCTTGTGGACTTTGGGGAGCCGAAAGAATCTGTGGCTAAAGGTAGTGACATGGAGTTGTTATTTAAAATAGATACGGCATCTATTCCCTCCTGGTATGCTGCAATAATGCATTATTTATCGACGGGAGAGGTGGGATCCGAATTATCTAAAGTTGAGAGAAGGAAAATTAAGCAGCAAGCGTTAAAGTTTGCCTTGATCGCAGGTACATTATATCGGCAAGGGGTTGATGACATCTATCGCCGATGTGTGATGCCTGACGAGGTGCCATTCATTTTGGAAGAGTGCCATGATTCTGCTTGCGGTGGCCATTTTGCAGGACGACTTACATCACAAAAGGCTTTAAGAGCAGGTTATTGGTGGCCTGCCATCTTCCAGGAAGCATTTGCGTATGTTAAGCGATGCGATATTTACCAACGACATGATAGTCGAGAGAATAGGAAACGACCACTCACCCCTATTATGGCGATACTTCCATTTGAGAAGTGGGGAATAGACTTTGTGGGTCCTATTACTCCGTCGTCGACTGCGCAAAAGAGGTACATCATTGTCGCAACTGACTACTTCACAAAGTGGTCAGAAGCACGTGCAACAAGGAAAGATGATGCTAAAGAAACTGCTAGTTTCCTTTTAGAGCAGATAATATGCCGGTTTGGTCCACCGAAAGAATTAGTGTCGGACCGCGGAACCCATTTCCTGAATAAGGTGATCAAAGGTTTGACAGAGATGTGGCAAATCAAGCATAACAAGACAACCCCCTATAACCCGCAAGCCAATGGGCAAGTTGAAAGCCCCAACAAGTAGCTTGTGGGCATCCTGTCCAAAATTGTGTCGGAAAAGAAACGGGATTGGGATAAAAAGTTATACGTGGCAGTGTGGGCTTATAATACGACCTTCAAACGAGCCACTGGCCATACCCCGTTCAAGTTAGTATATGGGGAGGAGTGTGTCTTGCCTTTAGAGATTGAGCTGCCGACTATTCGGTTTGCCATCAATCATTCTTTGAGCGATGAAGACGCACTTTTTGAGCGCTTGACGACACTGGCACATTTAGATGAGCTTAAGTTGCAGAGCTTATTGCACCAAGAAGTGGCGAAGCGCCGAATGAAGCAGCTACACGACCTCAAAGCCAAGAAATACACCTTCAAGAAAGGACAGCTTGTTCTGTATTATGACGCACGACATGAATTATTTCCAGGCAAGCTCGAGCCCAAATGGGACGGGCCCTATAGGATCGTTAGAATAGGAAAGAATAAATCCACAGTCTTGTTAGCTGACCTTGAGGGGATAGAATTTAAAAATAAGGTTAATCTTAATAAGTTTAAACCTTATTATTTCTGATTGCACTAATGCTATGACTGCCTTGCAGGTCTAGGAGAGATCGATCAAACATCTGCAAGGAAATCGTGATAGAGGTTGATGGGTCGTTTGATCCCTTATTTAGAACACCCATATTTAGAACAGAGGTATCATCAGGGAAAGCTCATTCGGTGGAGCAAAGGATACAAGGTGAGTGAGAAAGAAGGCGAGACATTTATTTGGGAGATCAAGATCTTGAACTCATGAATTGTGGTGGGTGTTGAGGGAAAAGGTAGTTATTGATGAAGATGCTAGGGAGACACCAATGTGGAATGGAGAGAAGCAGGTGCTCAATCCAATAAGCTCTTGAAGAACATGGGTCTCTGTGTGGGATCAACCACACATGGTAGTTGATGCAATTGTTGGCTTTATGTTGAAGAACCTTTTCCACCTTTCTGATAAGTAAGGATTGATAAAACTAGGTGAATCAAATGAAGGGATGAAATGTGCAAGTGACTCAGGGAGACAGGTCAACCAAGGCAAGTTAAGACTCCCTAGGTATGTCATGAAGTAGGTGTGATGCAGTGCATATGCGTGCATATTTCTTTTTCTTTTATTCTTTTATTCTTTTTTTTCTCTTTTTTTTCCTTTTAGCAAGTCAAGTAACAATAATGATATACAATAAGACATGTTTCCTTACAAGGAGAAATGGAAGTATGAGATCAGAAGGCTGAGTACAACTAATAAAACTTGGCGCACAAGATGATTGGTGCATTGAGGTGCATACAATGAAGATTTTAACATTGAGCATGGACGTTGAAGCACATTGCCACATTGTTGATGAAGATGTTGTTGAAAAAGAACTCGAACTTGTTTATGAAGACTTATATGCTCATTGATGAAGCAATTTGCGATTGCTCCTAAGGAAGTAGATGACCATTAAATGTTGTAGTAAAGGTATGGTGTCATTGAAGAAAGTGTAACCTCATTGTTGATGCTTCTTTAAGTTCTGTGTTTCTTTAGTGAGGCTCCAAGATAAACTTGTTGTATTGATTGGCCTTTGATGTCTTGACGTGATGCATCTCGAGCCTGAGATCTTCTGGAAGGTGTTGATGCTAGTGTTAGCTTCAAGTCTTTAAAATTGTTGCATTTTTCATTCTTGCATTTGAAAATCACTCAATTATATTGCAAGTTCTTAACATTAAGAGTAAGATAATTTGATATCATGATTGAAAGTGTTTATTCTTATGCAAAGCCCCATTATACATGTCAACTATTTTATTTAGTTCAATATAGGAATATATTGCCAACATGGTAGAAATTTTGCCAATAAAGAGAGATGTATATTCACATTATTCTTGCACGATAAGCTATATAGATTTTTACAAAAGATATCTTATAGAAGGGCAAAGAGGAAGTTTATACAAGATTTCAACTTTTTCTATAGGCAATTTTTCTTAACTAGTTAGATATCCTCAATCATCATGGATTTGGGATAATGTGTGTATGTAAGTAGGATATTCCTTGTACATATATAGAGCTAGATAACTATCATGAAGTATGTAAGTAGGATATTCCTTATACATATATAGAGCTAGATAACTATCATGAAGTATGGGGATTTCATTAATCTTGTAATTAGTTATGCGAGACTGGTGGGACACAAGGACATAATTTGGTTGGACGATCCTACTGATACAATGATAAATCATTGGTTTAGGGTCATCGTTTCTCCTCAATATGTACTAAAGGGTTTTGATTGCTTCTATGAAACAATAGATTCTAACTAAACATAGCCTCTTTGCCCAATGCATCCCCCATAAGTTGCATTCTAGGCCGCTTGTTTAGTAGACATAAATGGATGAATAAGTTAGTGGCCATCACTAGCCTTAGTATAAGGTCCAATATTCACGGTTGAACCAATAATCCAAGGAATAAAGATCTTTTCCATAGTGTAGAAAAATTCCTCCCTCAAGAAGATATTACATCTATTTCTTGCTTGGTAGACTACAATAAATAGCTATTGGAATCATAGTTCCACTTGCACACAATTCTCGTAGCAAGCAATATAATCCTTTTGAGATCCCTAATACAAGGTTGATAGGTAAATGATTAATCAGCACGATCAATAAGCCTTGAGTTGTTTACTACCTCACTGTTACTATCTCAATTCTTTCCTTATATCTTATTTGTTCATGGAGAATGTTTTTGCAATAGTACATAATCCAGATTCCTTCGAGGATCAAGTCTTGGGATATCAATCTATTCATAGTCAAATTTTGTCATAGTTTATAAGTTATAATAGCTTGGTTTCTTTTTTTGAATTCCCTTTTTAAAATTATTCCACACTTTATCATAATAACACTTGATCATACTCTAATACCATATGTAATGTACTTGCTGCTTATTGCAAAAAGAAAGGATGGTAGTCATCTATGGTCTATCCAAGCTATTGTCATCTATACTCCATAAGAACAATCAGACATTGGTCTGACTAGGGAGCCCTAGGTCTACCTTGTAGTAGTGAAGTGCTTGGCCTCAATCCATGAGGATCAGCATGAGGGTTCCTAAGGACCTAATAGCCTCTAACAACATTCTAGCAACTAGTCAAGATGATCACTTTGTAGTCCATCGAAACCGAGAGCGCGTCAATCACCACACTTGGTTCATAGTGAGTGAGAGACAAGGGGGAGCCTCTACCCACAATGGAAAATCTCATCTTTGTTCCCTTGAAAAGACACATGCTCAGGTTCTAAGACCACACTTTAGGGAAAGTCAGTGTCCATTGCTCTTGTCCTAAATTTTCCATATTAGAAAAGTACTTGCCTTATCAAGTCCACCTAGCTATTGATCCTTTTCCATTGGGGAAAGACAATCGCCTACTTTCCATTCCAACGTGGTTTTTTGTAGTTTTCTAAACATAATATACTAATACGATATTTGATATTCAAAAGTAGCTTCCTTAATTACCCTTATCACTGGGTTTGTTTCACATCTTCTTAAAGTATAGCATAGAAACAACAAAGATTGCTCTTTTAAAATACTTGATTAATATTTATAATGTTTAGATTGGATTTCTGCTCATAGAGTCACATATAAAATTCTGATCTCTTCTTCAAAGAAATAGATAGCCTATAATTTTTAGCTTATGATGCCCATCGTATCCTCATTGTATCTATCATACCTCGTACATATTTATTCTCCATTATAGGACCAATTACACAATTACCACTTTCAACTAGAGCACCCCTACTTTCGTGTTGCAATAGGAGGGAACCTTCCATATGGGACCTTCATGTCTAGTAGATCCTCATTAGGCACTCATAGGCTAAACAAAACCAACTCAAATTGAGCCCTAGTAGTTTCTCATGGTGGTGGAGTGCAAATTGCTCAATCCTAGCTATCATTTGGGCATAAGTAAAAGTTTTAATACATTTATGGATGTATTCTCCGATCAAATTTCAAACATAAGATAGTAACCAACTAGTCTTTCTCAAAGAATATTTAATTGATATAATAATTTAAAAGTGATCGTTTTTATATGACTCCACTTTTTTAATTTTAGCAGTCATAATAAGCCAAGCAAGAATTTCACTACTCAATTCTTTGATAAAATCACAATGTACCATTGGCCAAAATTACATGCTTTTACCATTATATGCACTTTTTCATATACGAAAAAACCCCACTTTTGTTGGTTATGCCTATTGTAAGGATTGTTAATAATTGTAGAATGTTAGGCCTTATTTTATTTAACCAAAAAATGGATGAAACCATTCGTCCACTTTGTTTTGGCATGAGTCTAATCATGGAAATTAAATTGATTTCTATATGCACTTTGTGGTCCCATTTGAAATGGTCATTCTTGATGACAAGTGTAATGTAGAATTATGACATCCATAAGGTTATGATTTATAGAACAAGAGGTTATGAGGTCAAGAATAGCAATGATATGGTGTTGCATACGTACAAGACTTAAAATAAGAGTGCAATCAAGACTACCTATGGCAGCTATTTGGATCATAAAATAATTTGAAAACATTATCCCTATAGGTTACCCTCTTTATCGCACTCCACGAGTAATTAAACTATTTAATATATCAAGTTATGATTCAATAAATGTAAAATTTAATGTTTATTTTATTGATTGTTTCTCATGTTTAATGCATGCTATTTTTATGAGTAATTGAATAAGTAACCTGAGATGTGTGGATCTAACTAGCTTTTATTAATTCTAACATGCATTTTAAAAATAATTATTAAAGATATTCTCAAATTTAATAATAGTGATACAGCTATTCTTTCATCCATTATTTTAGGAATTCAAGTATAATTGTTTCTTTTTTCCCTAATTGAGATGTGTCACATAGAAAAGAAAAGGAAAGTACCTAGTTACGAGTGTTTGAGATGTTAATATCGTTGGCCATGGTCATCCCAATGGTAAGGGTCATTGAAGATGGGCTCATCATGTAGGACGGCCCTATTTCATTTCATATACTAGCTACAATTGAATGTCCCACTTTGTTGGATGGTCCCATCATATGCAACTTCTTTCATAGGGGCATCACATTTAGAGAAAAGAGAAAGGGATTGGATAAGAAAAGAAACTGGGGTTTAGAAACGGGTCATGATTATTCAACTTGGGATGCACTAGATTGAGAGAATTATCATATTTTCTCTCTCTCACTCTCACACGTGCATACTTTTTTTGTGCTCCTCTCTAACTAGCATGGCCTTGCCTCACCTACCTATCATGCTCTACTCTTCACTTTTTTCTCTCTATTTATAGTTGATGAGAGGTGGATGAGGATTTAAATAAGGATTGAGGGGATACCTTAATTATATATATATATATATAGGGAGAGAGAGAGAGAGAGAGTTAATATTTAAAAAAAAATTCAAAGATTGAAATGGAGGGTGTTAATCAATGTGAGGAGGGGTGGGAATGGCAATGGCTCACAAAGGTGGCGGGAGTAAATTTTCTTTTTCAAAGTCAATGGGGGGCACCGATAGCCTAAACAATCTACCCCCCTCCTATTACTTCCCTTTTGTTTTCCTTAATCTTCTTTTATTTCTATTCTCAAGTTTTTAAACCTTGCATAAATTTTGCTTGTTCTCTAGTTTGTGTGCAGAGACTCATGCATAGCCGAAAAGGTATTGAAGGTGGAAATTTTGTGTTTATTCAGGGAGATAGTTTGACAAGCCTTGAGGAAATTTTACATGGCTCAAAAGAGTAATTTAATGAGCTTGAACTAAGAGATATTTTGTATCCAGGTGGGACGAGAGGTGTGTACGTAAGAGAGAATAGGAAAATAATTTTTGTTTAAATAATAGGGATATTGCAAAAGTCCCTTAGAGAATCGTGCATAATGTGCATACCAATTATGTGAGACGCATGCCCTATGTCCGTCATCTCAAAGCTCTTCTTGAGTTGAGTCTTCAAAGCATCTAGCTTAGCATGAGCACTCCTAGCAATCAGCATATCATCAACATATAGTGCCAAAATGATAAGGCTGCCATCTTGAGCCTTCTTCGTGTAAAGACACCAATCCATAGCACTACAAGAATAACCTTGTGATTTCATAAAAGTATAAAACTTGTGGTACCATTCCCTAGGTGCATGCTTAAGTCTATAGAGACTCTTCTCAATGGACTTGCATATAAATCCCTTGTAAACACAATATTAGTGAGTTTGGGAATCTCCCAATTCCCATTTCTTGAATACTAAAAAGGTGGCACCCAGATAACATGCATATAAGTTTCTTAAAACCATATGATGTGACCTATCATTTGAAAGTGCTTGAAAAATGGAGTCTATTGAGCTATAGAGCGTTCGATTTGGAGTTATAGTATTCAAGTTATGACAAATCCAAAGATTTGACCATGTGTCCCAAACTTATGAGAAATTCCCATATTCCCCAATATAGTGTTTGTATATAAATGTCCATTGAGAAGAGTCTATAGAAACATGAGGACTTGCTTAAGTCTATAGAAACATGAGAAGAGTCTATAGGACACTTATATGTTTAGTCTATAGGACACTTGCTTAGTATATAATGTAAAATATTACACGGCGCAGCGAACAGAATCTGAGAAAGAGATAGAGAGTACACAACAGATAAGAGGAGAATCAGTAAAATTCTTTAACTCCAAACAACTGATACAAAGATGGCTCTGTCCACCCGTGCGCTTCCACTGTGTGAAGCTTAGATGGCGATCTAGACAGAAGATAGGTGAAGAGCTTAAGGCTAGCTGGAACAACAACTCTGACTGGGTGAAAGATGAGTGTCAGATGGCTGCGAAGGGGTTTAGCTTTTATAGCCCGCGAAGGTCGTTAGGTCGGCCTGCTGACCGACCTACCATATGAGCCTCCACTAGTCGGCCAGGGAATATTCCAGGGAATATTCCCTTTACCATCGGGCCGGGGGCCCCGGACCCCACAATAGGGGCCCCTTTTAACTCCCTTACTACGCAACTCAATGCAATGTGCCTCGAGTTGCTACCAACTTAACCACTCTGTCTAACCCAAAGATTAGACCCACAATGGTCACCTTTTTGCCATCCGGTCACATAGACCTCATCTGATATACAAGTCAGGACTCCACCAATGTCCGGGCTCACACTTGGCTTCTCCTCATAATGGGGGCCTTACAACTTTGAGCACCATGGATCATTGGTAGTACCTAATGAGGGTGGGGCATTGATCATATCTAACACCCCCCCTCAATGTCCACCCATAGGTGAACTATCTCCTCGGCCCAATGCCGAGTCTCTGAAGATGAACTTGAAGCAGATCCTTCGTAAGTGCTTTGGTGAAGATATCTGCTCCATTCTCCTCTGTTGGACAGTAGACCAATTCCACTATCCCATCCTCCATCAAATCACGCACATAGTGATACTGGATCTCTATATGTTTGGTGCGTGCATGAAACACTGGATTTTTGGCAATGGCGATGCAACTCTGATTGTCACATCTCAGCACAGTTGGTTCTTCATCCTGCACTCCCATATGCCATAGAATCCTTCTCAACCATACGGCCTCACATGCAGCAAAACAAGCTGCCTTGTACTCTGCTTCGGTAGAAGATAATGCCACTGTTGGTTGCTTCTTACTAATCCAAGAGAAAATTCCTGAACCCAAAGAGAAACAATAACCAGAAACTGACTTCCTGGAATCAATGTCTCCTGCCCAATCTGAGTCACAGTTCCCCACAAGAGAAGTTCCGAAACTGTATGTGATACCATAGTCAAGAGTTTTCTTCAAGTATCTGAGCACCCGCATCCCAGCCTTCCAATGACTCTCATGAGGTTTGTTTGAGAACCTGCTCAAAACACCAACAGCAAAACTGATATCTGGTCTGGTGTTACACAAGTAGATTAGACTGCCGACCAACCTCCTATACCTCCCAATGTCTGCTAGTGCTGATGTATCCTCAACGGATAACTTTACATTCACCTCCATAGGTGTAGCTATCTCCTTGCACTCGGTCATACCAAATGCCTTCAAGATCTCCCATGCATACTTCTTCTGAGAGATGAAGATCTTTCCTGGCTCTTGCCAGACTTCAATCCCCAAACAATAGTGCAGCAAGCCCAAGTCTGTCATTTCAAACTCAAAACTCAAAGCCTTTCGAGTTTGGTTGATCATATCTTCATAGTCACCTGTAATAAGAAGGTCGTCCACATATAGGACAATCACTACAGACTTTTTACCATCCCTGTAAACATACAAGTTAGCATCTGAGGCACATCTTTTGAAGTTTAGGTTTAAAAAGAACCTATCTATCCGCTGGTACCATGCTCTAGGGGCTTGTTTCAGCCCATACAATGCCTTCTTCAGTTTACACACTTTGTTCTCAGAATGGGGGGCCTCAAACCCTGGTGGCTGAGCCACGTACACCTCCTCCTTGAGGTCACCATTTAAGAACGCTGACTTAACATCCATTTGGTACACTGGCCACTTCTTGTGGGCAGCCACTGCAAGTACCGTGCGAATAGTGGTCATTCTGGCAGTTGGGGCAAATGACTCTTGAAAATCAAACCCTTCAACTTGTGAAAATCCTTGGGCAACCATTCTAGCTTTGTACTTTTCTAAGGTACCATCAGCCTTGTACTTTACCTTCCAGATCCACTTGGTGCCAATAATCTTCCGCTTTGCTGGCCGATCCACTAGCTCCCAAGTGTCATTCTTCATTATGCTGTCATACTCCGCCTGCATAGCAGCCTTCCATGATGGATCTGCAAGTGCTTCTTCTAAGTCAGTTGGCTCCTTTACTTCTCTCATAATCTCAACCATCAAGGCCATGTTGACTATGTGAGCAGAAGCCCTCCTTTGCTCCTCTATTCTCTGAGACCTCCTTGGTCCGTCTGCCTTCTCCTCAACAGATGCAGGCATAGGATTATTGTGGTCATAGAGCTGCTTCACCCAGCGCGGCAATGGCTTTTCCGGTGGGGTGATGTCAGGTTGGTGAACTTTTTCCTCATCATCTGAAGATGATGCTTCCTCCTCCTTAAGGATAGGGATAGCTCTCGGGACAGGTTCATAGTGGACTACTTCTTCGCTTGATGATAAAGTGGAAGACCTTGCCTTCTCCTCCTCCACTGTATGCGGCTCCTCCTTGAACACCACATCACGGCTCGCGATGATCTTCTTTGCCTCTTGGTCATATAACTTGTAAGCCTTTTGCTCATCACTATAACCCAAGAAGATACATTTTCTGCTTTTTGGTTGTAACTTGTTTCTCTTCTCATCTGGAACATGTGCATAACATTCACATCCAAAAATTCTGAAATGTGAAACAGATGGTTTCTTACCAGTGTAAGCCTCATGAGGTGTTTTTCCCTTGAGAGCCTTTGTGTAGCTCCGATTTAGAATGTAGACTGCAGTATTAACAGCTTCAGCCCAAAAATGGTTAGGCAATCCCTTGCCCTTTAGCATGCATCTTGCCATCTCCACAATGGTACGATTCCTGCGTTCCACAACACCATTCTGCTGAGGTGTGTGAGGCGTCGTCAATTGACGCTTGATCCCTTTGCTCTTGCAAAAGCCTTCAAACTCCTTTGAGTTGAACTCACCACCACCATCTGTTCTAAATTTCTTCACACTTTTCCCTGTTTCATTCTCAACAAGTATTAGCCATTCTTTAAACTTACCAAAAGCTTGAGCCTTATCACGAAGGAAGTACACCCACATCTTCCTACTGTAGTCGTCGACAATCAACATAAAATAAGAAGATCCCCCCAAGGCCTGTGTAGGCATCTTACCACACAAGTCAGCATGCACCAACTCTAGAGGAGCATGTGCTCTATTCTTGCTTTCTTGTGGAAATGCCTTTCTCTGTTGCTTGCCCATCATACAAGCTTCACATGGTTCCTTCAATTCAGTTATTGTAGGTAGGTGAGCAACCATACCTTGCTTTTGTATCTCCTTCAATACTGCAAATCCGATGTGTCCAAACCTTTCATGCCAAAGCTTACTTGTGCCCACTCCAGCGGTGGCTGTAAGAGCACTTAGCTCATACAGGTTGTTCCTTCTTTCTCCTTTGCCAACAATTGTGCCAGCACTATCAATAATTTCTGCACCTGTCTTCTTGAACCTCACTTCATGACCAAGATCAGTTATGGCAGCAACTGATAAGAGATTTCTCCTGATTTCGGGAACATACAACACATTTGAAAGCTTTTTGACTTCACCATTTGCAGCAACAAAAGAAATAGTACCTGTGCCCGCAGCAGGGCATTTAGCATCATTTCCAACCGTCACAGTGATGGATTCTTGTAGAGGCTGCATAGAACTGTATAGACCTTTCTTGTTGGTCATGTGACGGGAGGCCCCACTATCCAACACCCAAGAGTCAGTGGTAGATTCTTCTTGCGCCGAGGAGCACACTTCCTCAATGGTCGCCATGAATAATTCCAACTCTGCTTCAGCCGTATTGGCTGTCTCTTTCCCTTTAGTTTTAAGGGTACCATTCTTTTCATCTGCCTTCTTGACACGACAATCTGCAATCGCATGTCCTTTCTTCTTACAGTAGAAGCACTCTCCTTGAAACTTCTTCTTGCCGCCCTTTTTCTTTTTGTCACCATCATTTTTGGTGGAGGAAACACCTTTGCCTTTTGCATTGGCAGAGAATGCAGCATCTCCATTGTTGCTTCCTTCTCGGGCTTTCAGCCTCAACTCCTCCTCCATTAATAATGCACAAAACTCCTCAAAAGTCAAAGCTTGAGGTCTCACCTGAGTATTAAGGGCAGTTACTAGTCCATCAAACTTTTGTGGACAAATCCGAAGACACCTCCGAGCTAGCTCTTCGCTAGTCTTTTGTATCCCAGCGCCAGCCATCTGGTCGCGCAGATTCTTAATTCGAGTGATGAATGCTTCAACCGTCTCTCCTTCAGCAAACTTCTCCGCTGCTAGTTGATTCTCCAAGTTTTGAATCCTTGTTTGGTTTCGTGTTTCATATTGACTCCTTAGTACATTCCAAGCCTCTGACGCTTTGGTTGTATGCTGAATCAGAGTCAAAACACTGTCAGAACAGCTTGTAACTAAGGCACACAATGCATCTGCATTCCTTCGTTTCCAAGCTCGTAGAAGATCTGCATTCGGAGGAATCATCACACTAGGATTTGATGGGTCGGGGGTAGGCTGTGGTTCTGCGTCAGTCCCCAGCACAGTCTCCAGAAGCTCATAAGAATCAAGGATAGTAGTAATTTTGAACTTCCACAAGGTGTAGTTTGTACCATCTAACTTGCCTTCGCTGAAGGTTGGTGGACGAATCCTCAGTGTTTGAATAGCCGGTACAGCAGCACCACCTCCTGCACCGCTTCCTGATGCGCCAGAACTGCTTCCCGGAGTCGACATCGTTTCTCTTTGCTGTTGAAGCCTTTGCCTCTTGCACTCTCTCCGATCTCTAGAGCCCCCTGGGCTCTGATACCATGTAAAATATTACACGGCGCAGCAAACAGAATCTGAGAAAGAGATAGAGAGTACACAACAGATAAGAGGAGAATCAGTAAAATTCTTTAACTCCAAACAACTGATACAAAGATGGCTCTGTCCACCCGTGCGCTTCCACTGTGTGAAGCTTAGATGGCGATCTAGACAGAAGATAGGTGAAGAGCTTAAGGCTAGCTGGAACAACAACTCTGACTGGGTAAAAGATGAGTGTCAGATGGCTGCGAAGGGGTTTAGCTTTTATAGCCCGCGAAGGTCGTTAGGTCGGCCTGCTGACCGACCTACCATATGAGCCTCCACTAGTCGGCCAGGGAATATTCCAGGGAATATTCCCTTTACCATCGGGCCGGGGGCGCTGCCCCCGGACCCCCGCCAGGGGGGCCGCTGGCCCCCCTGGGACCCCCCAGCCAGGGGCCGCTTCCGCGGCCCCCGGACCCCACAATAGGGGCCCCTTTTAACTCCCTTACTACGCAACTCAATGCAATGTGCCTCGAGTTGCTACCAACTTAACCACTCTGTCTAACCCAAAGATTAGACCCACAATGGTCACCTTTTTGCCATCCGGTCACATAGACCTCATCTGATATACAAGTCAGGACTCCACCAATGTCCGGGCTCACACTTGGCTTCTCCTCATAATGGGGGCCTTACAACTTTGAGCACCATGGATCATTGGTAGTACCTAATGAGGGTGGGGCATTGATCATATCTAACATATAAATCCCTTAGGACACTTACATGAGGACTTGCTTAGGTATAGAGACTCTTCTCAATGGACACTTATATCCCTAGGTGCATTTTCAATGGACACTTATATGCTTAAGTATATAAATCCCTTAGGTTGTTGCATATAAATGTCCTCATGCAAGTCCTCATGTAAGAAAGTTGTTTTCAGATCCATTTGATAATGCTTCATATTTATTTGTGCAACTAAGGCCAAAACCAACCAAAGAGTTGTCATCTTGACCATAGGGGAGAATATCTCATCAAAGTCAACTACATTTTCCTCTTTAAAATACCTTGTAACCAAATGAGTCTTGTATGATGGCTTAGGGCAACCATGGGTGCTTTTCAACCTATATAGCCACTTGTATGGTAATGCATATTTACCATCTAGCAAGGAAACCAATTCCCATGTATGATTTTTTTGCAGTGAATCAAACTAAGATTGCATGGCTCTTTCCCAGGAGTGACTATCACCTTTGCACATAGTCTCCTCATAAGGGGCTTATCAAAATCTTCCAATAGTAGGACATAATGTATAGAGGGACGACGCTCTAGTAGAGTGCCTCAAAACCAGTTGTGGGGCATGTGTTGTCTATCCTCTCTATCTAATATCTTAATCTTACACAATAGAAGGATCTTGGGCCACTACATCATTAGCAGTCTCACAGGCTATCTAAATAGGGTTGGCTATACTTTAACAGGAGCTCCTCCTAAAATATCATCTTGTGTACCTCAACCACCTACTTTGGTCTCATATGCATCTTATCCTCCTAAAACACAATATCATGGCTACTATCGATAACCTTTTGAGCATATAGATCCCAAAGGCAATAGTCCAACTCGCTTGCATTAGGATATCCAACAATTTAGATATGTTTGACAAACTTTTGATCCAATCCATTACATTTGTCTTTGGAAATATGGTAAAAAGCCTCACATCTAAACACTCATAGATGTGCATATGAGGGAGGTTACCAAAGATACCTCATTTGTAACTCTACTACCAAGAGCATTGTATGGAGATCTATTAATCAAATGAATTGTAATAGTAACTGCTTCAACCCTAAAATGTTGCAGTAAGCCTACCTAACTAAGCAGATTGCAAGCTCTTTCTTGAATGGTCCTATTCATGCACTCTACAACACCATTCTCAGGTGATGTAAAGGACAGCTAACTAACACTTAATATTCCTCTCATCACAAAAGTGCTCAAATGCCTTAGAAACATATTTGCATCCATTGTCATAAGCATTTTAATCTATACCCAAACTAGTTCTCAAGCATAGCAAAAAAGTGTTGAAACATAGGCAAAACTTTTGCTTTATGGGATAGACCCAAACCTTATGCAAATCATCAATGAATGTAACAAAATAGTTTACACCACCTAATGATTGATAGTGCATGGGACCACAAATCTATGAATGCACAATTGCCAACGTCTCACCTACATACATAGAACCATACTTTTTGTGTGTATTATAAGTTTGCCTATCATATAAATATTAATCATATGAAGCAAAACATGAGTAATCAAGAGACAATAAGTATTGCAAATGAGTCAAGATTTTCATTTCTTTAAGATATACATGCCCAAGATACTCGTTTCCCATTCTCCTTGAACCAAGTGCACTATAAATCCGCTTCGACCCCGATGTTTCTACACAAGTAGTTCGACGCTAGTTACCTTCTAGGAACTTGACCATCAGGAAAACCCTGATTCAGGTCGGTCCTAAGTGGGAATGGCTGGAACGTTTCCGCTTCGTGGCAGACTCGAGAAGACCTAGATCGCAAACCCCGTGACATTCCTTGGGAGTGTCGGGCGGCGCTTTCTAGACTCTCTTCCCGATGGACTGCTAAGATGTGTCCCACAAGTAGACAGGGGGACACATTACAGTTCTGATACTATTATAGCGCGGCCCCTGTCTACTTGTGGGACACGTCTTAGCAACCCATCGGGAAGAGAGTCTAGAAAGCACCACCCGACACTCCTAAGGAATGTCACGGGGTTTGCGATCTAGGTCTTCCCGAGCCTGCCACGAAGCGGAAGCGTTCCAGCCATTCCCACTTAGAACCGAACTGAATCAGGGTTTTCCTAATGGTCAAGTTCCTAGAAGGTAACTAGCATCGCCCCAGGCGAACTACTTGTGCAGAAACATCGAGTTCAAAGTGGATTTATACTACACTTAGTTCAAGGAGAATAGGAAACGAGAGGGATGCGAAGCTCGACCTCTCTGCCAGTAAGGCATAGTCCCATTCCGTTCCCCTAAAATAGTATAAATCGGGACTCTAGCTCTCTAGATTCTAGGTCATCGTTACCTTGCTGTCAATTCCTTTGAGAAAAGTTCCCGGCCAACCGCGACCACCCTTCCGTAGGACGGACCCATGGTCACATCCACCGCACTTTCCTCAGGTTGCTTTAGTTATCTAATTACCTACCACATTTAGTTTGACAAAAAAAAACAGCTTCCTTAATTAACCAATTAATCACGGGTTCTTTCACATAACTTAAGCACTGACATAGAAAAACAATGTCAAGCAATTTCATTTTCAACATTTGATCATTATTCATCAGTCTTTGGAATACATCATATAATCCAGACTAAAGGCTATTCCATAATCCGCCCGAAGGCTATTTCATAATCCGCCCGAAGGTAATTTCTAGCAATCCTCAGGGATCGCTATTCCAAGTTCCACATGTTCACCAGTATGCGGGCCTCGAGATCCCATCTCGAGTCACGTTGGCCTCTTGTGCAAGACCCGAAGGCAAGGGATTTATAGACAGAGCCCCCCCTGGCACCCAAGCATCCTCCTGCTCCAAGTATCACCCACGAAGAGACCTCTCGCGATGGGTTCGGTCCACGTACCCGGCGCAGCTAACAACCACCTTGGATAGGGTCAGGCAAACAGTCCGGGATAACTGATGCGGCCTCTCCCTCCAGGCTTTCAACCTGAAGCATTAGTTATTTTCCAGCATTAGTTCCTTGAGCAAAGAAGAACAAACAGTGCTCCTAAGTGTACAAACACAAGCACTCCAGTGGTCATTTATACGGCCTACTGCTAGGGTGTAAATCCTTCTCTCCTAATACATCCAGCATTCGATCCAGAATCAATCGCAACTTGGCAAGACCCCAAGGGTTTCGTAAGCTAAGCTACTTGTTTACCCTTTTATCCTTGGGTTAGGGTTTATACCCTATTAACCCAAATTGTCAATACCTTAGGTTTCCTTAGATTAAGGTCAATACATCCTAGGCAACCTCGTTGCCCTAACTTGGTTGGTCAACTGCTTCCTTGGCAAATTCGTAACTCCCCTAACTTTGGCAAATCAGCCCCAAGGAAGGGTTATGTAGCAGGATGACTACTCATCCTCTAGAAAAATTAAACTTGTACTTAGAACTCACCAACCTTGTTCTAAGGAGTGGCAATACTACTTTGTGATTTAGACACAAAACCATGCGACATTGCAACTTGTGGCATGAGATAGGCGTCAGTGCCTAACCTGTGGGGATTATATCTTTCTTCACAGGGTCTTCCTTGATCAAGAATACCCTTGATCAAGATAAGGGCTTGGGAGTCTTCTTGACCCAACCCAACCCTAACCCTACTAGGCCGATAACATCTTGGCCCTAGGGTTCCTAATTCTCTTGCGGAAGTCTAGCATTTGGTCAATTGATCCTTAGGGTGGGAACCCTAGATCATTCTTACATGGGCGTTTAGATAACCCTAACATTTTTGAGAATGTGGGTAGGATATTTGGGATCGAAAGTCTTAAATCGGCATCCCAAGTGTGATACCAGGCAGAATTTTAACGTAACTTAACCCTACCTAGCACTTTGAGGTGATCGTTATTTGCAATCTAGTCGCACCTTTATGATTTTCATGCGGATTACTTAGTTGCTCTAACCTACCCACGATTTAAGATGATCTTTCTATTAAGATACAAATACATTCTTCTAAATTTGCAAGTACTTTTCCCTAAAAGATATAAATAACTGGAAGATAGGTGAGATGCATCATTCCATGCGAGTATGCAACTTCAAACCATAGACCTTCTGCTTTTATGCGACTTAGAGATCATTCTTTTCCTTACGCTAAACTATAATGATTGACATTCATAGCTAACTCGTATCCACCCTACGTTGATGCAACAAAGTCAAAGCTTTAATATTTTTATTGAAGATGCATTCAAACTTTGATAGAAGGACTCCATGCATGAGCGAATACCATCTTTATGCTTCAAAATATAAAGCCAAGTATACCTGCTGAAATCATCAATAAATGATACATAATACCGTGCACCTCCAAAAGAAGCATTATGTGAAGGACCCCAGACATCAGAGTGCACCAACTGTAAAGGCCTAGTGCTATTTTTTACGTGTCTCATGAAAGGAAACCGTGCCTGCTTCCCAAACTGACATGCATGGCATACATGACCAAAGTCATTATACTTGAATTTGGGTAATCCAAGTACTACTTTCTTCTACTGCATAGATTTCAACTTTTGTACATTGACATGTCCAATCTGCTTGTGCCAAATCTCTACATCCCGAATGGCACTCTCATCATGAGCAAACATGTCTACCTTAAGTCCCAGAATGGTCGCATCCAATGTAAACATTCTGCCATCCCTTCTGCCCTTGGCAATTAACTTGCAGCCATTTCCATACTCCTCAATGAAACATCCATCTTTGTTAAATCTCACTTGCAGATTCTGTTCTACCATTTGACCCACAGACAAAAGATTCTTTGTTATGGTCGGTACATGTAATACATCATGCAAGCCTTTCTTCTTGCTATCAGGCATCGTGAGAGGAACAATCCCTTTATGCTTTATGTCATGTTGGGTGTCATCCCCATTACATACATGACCATGTGTACCTGTAACCATGTCATCAAACCACTCTCCATGCGGTGTCATGTGGTTTGACTCTCCAGAGTCAATGTACCATCTATCATCTCTATTATGTCTCGATGCATTTTTGGATACATGCTGCATGGTAAAGAGTCTATCAACATGCTCATCATGAGCACCACTGGAAGATGCATAATGCCCATGCTGTCTGCCCTTTCTCTTCATATCTCCCTGCTTCTTGTAGCAATCCTTTGCAATGTGCCCATACCTGCCACAATAATGGCAATCCTTGTCCCTGTTGGACTGATCAGATGACTGCCATGAACCATATCCACCACCTTCACCTCGGGGTGATCTCCCCCTGCCTCTAAACCCGACAGATCCACGCTGGCCTTGTGTATTTGCACCATGCCAATTACCCTACTGTTGCTGCTGTCCATAAGCATTGCGAGTGTCACCACGACCTCAAAATGAACTACGACCTCTAAATCCTCTGCCATGCTGGCTAGAGTATAATACAGTGTCTCTATTCTGAGATGCACTAAAACCTGTATTCAAACCAAGTTTGACCTCCTCATGCAACAACAAAGCAACTAGCTCTTCCCAAGTAGGGGGCTCTTCTCTAATAGAAATAGATGTGGCAAAACCTTTGTACTCTTTCCCTAATCCATTCAAGGCAACAACAATCATATCATCTTATGATACACTTGAGCCAATGGTAGCAATATGATCAGCTATGGTCTTAATCTCCGTGGTATACACCTGGATGCTCTTGTCATTCCTAGACTGTCAAGATTGTGGGAGAGAAGGAAGGAGTCTCGCTTGAAGCTTTCTTGCTTGCAGAATGGGGGAAGACACACAAGGGTGGAGGCTGAAAACAGTTTTCCTCTTCTTAGTTGTGGAAGCCAAAAGAACTCAAGTACAAAGAAAATAGAAGAACCCTAGATATGGGTCTCAAACCAAACTCAACTAACTAAGGTGGCATACAAACTGAGCCACGAACTATAGTAGATAAGGATAGCTATCATGTAGCTATTATTCATGGGCGGTGTACCAACCGCGTCTGCAACAACTGACAAGTCGGTGACATAAATACACAACGGTCACCCTGGCGTATCACGAGTGGAGCTCGATATCTCAACACTCCCCCTCGAGCTCAATCCCAATTCCTGCACTCCAAGCAGGTCTCTGAACTTGCGCAGCTTCTCTGCGCCCAATGCCTTCGTGAATATGTCAGCTACTTGATCCTCTGTGCTGACATAAACTAGATCAATAAGACCTAGTAAAACCCTCTCTCGCACATAGTGATAATGCACCTCAATGTGCTTTGTTCTAGCATGATAGACTGGGTTATTTGCCAAGTGTATACTACTCATGTTGTCACAATAAATGACAACTGGCCCATCTGTAGACTGATGCATATCATAAAGTAGCTTATGCAACCAAGCTACCTCACATGCAGCCATTGCTGCACCCCTGTACTCAGCCTCTGTGCTCGACAAGGCAACTGTAGGCTGTTTCTTGCTGCTCCAAGTGACTGCAGCACTCCCAAAAGAGAACACATATCCACTGGTAGATCTTCTATCAGAAATACTACCAGCCCAATCAGCATCAGTGTATCCATGCAAATGTATCTGAACCCCAGTCTCATAAAATAGTCCATACTGCAATGTGGACTTCACATACCTGAGTATGCGTCTAGCCGCATCCAAATGTGGTTTCCTTGGAGCCTGCATAAACTGACTTACCAATCCAACAGCATAGCTCAAATCTGGCCTGGTAATAGTCATATAAATCAAGCTTCCTACTATGCGTCTGTACATAGTAGGGTCTTCCAGAAGCTCACCTGCATCTGCGCTCAGCTTCACATTCTGCTCCAAAGGAACTGAAATAGGCTTACAGCCTGTCATCCCATATTTGGACAGCATGTCCAATCCATACTGCCTCTCGCAAGAGCTGTATCCCACTTGGTGATCTAATCACCTCAATGCCCAAGAAATAACGTAGCTCTCCCAAATCCTTCATCTCAAACTTCTGCTTCAATAGCATTTTCACATGAAGGATATCTTCATCACTGTCACCTGTCATAATCAAATCATCAACATAAATGACAAGTAGCATAATACCTTTCTCTGTTTTCCTCACATAAAGTGAGAAATCTGCCTTGGAAATCTGAAAGCCAATAGTGACAAGATACTGTCCTATCTTGTCAGACCATGCTCTAGGTGCTTGCTTCAAGCCATACAAAGCTTTCTTCAACCTGCAAACAAACTCAGGATGAACAGCATGCACATAACCTGGTGGCTGCTCCATATAGACCTCTTCTTGCAAATCACCATGCAAGAAGGCATTCTTTACATCCATCTGATGTAAAGACCATCCCTTTGATGCAGCCATAGCAATGACTGCTCTTACGATTGCCATCCTTGCAACCGGACTGAATGTTTCTTCATAGTCAATGCCATATGTTTGTGCATACCCCTTGACTACTAATCTTGCCTTGTATCTGTTCACAGAACCATCTGCATTGTGCTTCACCTTATAAACCCACTTACAGCCAATTGCATTCTTACCTTTAGGCAAAGGTACCAATTCCCATGTAGCATTTGCTTCCAAGGCATCCATTTCTTCATCCATGGCTTTCTCCCATTTTTCTTTTCCCATGGCTTGCTCAAAAGAAGTGGGTTCTGGTTCCTGTATCACCTTGACCATATATGCATAGTGAATGGCTGTAAATCCATCATATTTCAGCCTATCCACTGGATACCTAACTCTGGTAGACCTGCGCAAAGTGGGTTCACTCCCAGGTGCTCTCAAAACATCCCTGGTCTTCCTTACTCCAGGTGTAACAATAGAGGGGATACCCAACTCATCATCAATGCTCTGTTCTGAGCCACTGGATTCACCATCCACATAAGAGTGACCTGCATTCACATCAAACATGGGCTGATCAACCTTCTCTTTTCCTTTTCGTGATACCTGCATACCACTATCTGCATTACTTTGAGAAGATTCTCCTGATCTCAATCTGCCTGTCCATGGCGAAGAATGTGAACCACTGCTAGAGGACGCTCCAGGTCCACTAATATTTTGTGACTGCTGCTGTGAATTCTGTGCAGCATTACCATTTTGTGCATCTACATCATCAATCACATTTACTGGTTTATACCAGCTACTCATCTCATCAAAAACAACATCTCTGCTCACTGTAAACTTACGAGTAGAAGGGTTATAGCATCTATACCCTTTTTGCTGCAAAGAGTAACCAATAAAGATGCACTTCTCAGCTTTTGGATCCAACTTGGATCTCAACTCATCTGGCACATGTACATAGGCAATGCAACCAAAAATTTTCAAATGAGAAATGTCTGGTTTCCTACCAGTATACCTCTCCTCTGGAGTCATTCCATGTATTGCTGCAGTGGGAGTCCTGTTCATTATGTAGACTGCTGTAGCAACTGCTTCAGCCCAATAAAAATCTGGCAAGTCTTTTTCATTGAGCATGGCACGAGATACCTCTCCAATATGCATGTTTTTCCTTTCTGCAATTCCATTTTGTTGTGGGGTATGACTACATGAATATTACTGCTTTATGCCATGCTCCTGCAGGAACTTTGCAAACTCATTTGAGAGGTACTCTCCCCCTCCATCTGACCTTAGGCATTTTATTTGCAGACCTGTTTCTTTTTCAGCCATAGCTTTAAGAGTTTTGAAATGCCCAAAAACTTCACTTTTCTTTTTCATAAAATACACCCAAACTTTTCTGCTATAGTCATCAATAAAAGTGACAAAATAATGACAGCCTCCAAGAGATGCAGCTTTAGTAGTCCACACATCAGAGTGGATTAATTCCAATGGCTTCTCACTCTCTTGAACATGTCTAGGAAATGGTTTCCTTGCCTGTTTTCCAAACTGACAGGCTTCACATACCTTATGCATTTCTGCAACCTTGAATTTTGGCAATCCTGCAACAATATTTTGGGCCTGCATTGATTTAAGTCGCTGTACATTAACATGACCAATGCGTTTATGCCAGATATCAATATCTGCAACTACACCGGTCCCATGTGCAAACATTGCTGCACTCAATTCAGGCATGTCTGCATCCAATGTAAACATTCTGCCCTTCTTCTTTCCTTTTGCTATCAAGCGACCTTTATTTTTCATATCCTCAACAAAGCATCCATGAGGATTAAATCTGACCTGCAAGCCCTGCTCAACCATTTGACCAACAGAAACCAGATTCTTGGTGATATTCGGGACATGAAATACATCGGACAGGTATTTCTTTTTCCCATCCTGCATAGACAAAGGAATTTTTCCAATCTGCACAATCGGATGTGCAGTATCATCACCAGTCTCCACAAATCCTGGTTTTTCCATTTTCCTTGCATCCTCCATCCATTCTGCATGACCTGTCATGTGGTTTGACGCACCTGAGTCAACATACCATACATCGTTGCTTTCTTCTGCACTTGTCACAGAATTGTTCATGTGCTGCACCACAAACAAATGCTCATTTCTGTCATCACCCTATCTGCTAGAAGATGCATAATTCCCTTGTTGCAGTTTTCCATTCATGATGTCATTCTGCTTTTTATAGCAGTCTTTAGCCATATGACCCATTTTACCACAGTAGTAGCATTCAACATTACTGTTTGCATTTTGGCCTCTTTGCCATCCACCACGACCTCTTTGGCTCCCCCTGCCTCTAGAGTTACCACGTCCTCCTCCATAGGACTGGTTTTCTTGAGTTTGCTGCATATTCTGATTTCTGCCACGGCCTCCAAATCGGCCTCCTCTACCTCTGCCTCTACCTCTTCCAGCATTTGAGTAGAAGACAGCTTCTTTTGAAGTTCCTCCTGAAGAAGATGCACCACCATTTCTTTGCTCCTCAGAAATTAGAAGAGCAATCAACTCCTCAAAATCAGGAAATCTTTCACGAACTGAAATGGATGTCTGAAACTGTGCATAATCCTTTCCTAGACCATTCAAGGTCACAGAAACTAAATCATCATCTTCCACTGGCGACCCAATGGAAGCAAGTGCATCTGCAATCTTCTTCACCTTCATGTGGTAGTCGTTGATGCTCATATTTTCTCTTTGCACATTATGCAACTCTTGCTTGAGCTGCATTTTCCTGGCTTGAGTATTTGTGCTGTACATTTTTGACAAAGTATCCCATGCCTCCTTTGGCGTACTTGCATCCTGAATATGCACAATCATAGAGTCTGAAATACTGATAGACAGCCAATACATAACTTTCCTGGCTCTCTCATGCCATGTTTTGAATGCCTGCATTTGCTGTTGATTGGGAACATCAGGAAGAACTGGTTCTTCTTCATTTCCTGCAACAAATTCCCAATATCCTTTTCCCATAAGGAAATTCGTCATTCTAAACTTCCATGCCTGGAAGTTGTTCTTGTCAAGCTTTTCAGTTACAATCTGTGAAAGAGAATCAGACGCCATTACAGAACACTGCGAAAAATTCTGTCACTGCAAAAACTCAGCTTCACCCTCACAAGGGCAAATCTGCAAAACTGGCGAAAGTGGTATTTGACCACACAGTCACTTCCTAGTGACGATTTTGCATCAACAAGCAACAGGGATGATTCTGTAACTCCCAATGTCTCTGCGCACAAGCATACGATGCGATTTCTACAGTAACTTTTCACTGACCTGTAGAACAGTGGTTGCACAGCATAAAACAGGGCTTTTTCCTGAGTGCGTGCAGAAAACTTCCGCCTCCAAAACAGGCCCCGAAATGGCCTCAAATCAAAAAAACAGGGTCGCCGAGGGCTAAAGCTCTCGCCCGCAGCATATACTGCCCTCTTGCTTCACCGCGAAGGGCGTCTCAACCTGAGACAGTGCACTCCTGCACTTTTCGGCTGTGCTACCTGCAGAGATCTGCTCCCAAAACAGAAAATGAAAGCAACACTGCTCCTCTTACCAGACCACCGCGAGCTTGGCTTGCTTTCTTGAGCTCCTTACCACGAACAAGGCTCTGATACCATGTCAAGATTGTGGGAGAGAAGGAAGGAGTCTCGCTTGAAGCTTTCTTGCTTGCACAATGGGGGAAGACACACAAGGGTGGAGGCTGAAAACAGTTTTCCTCTTCTTAGTTGTGGAAGCCAAAAGAACTCAAGTACAAAGAAAATAGAAGAACCCTAGATATGGGTCTCAAACCAAACTCAACTAACTAAGGTGGCATACAAACTGAGCCACGAACTATAGTAGATAAGGATAGCTATCATGTAGCTATTATTCATGGGCGGTGTACCAACCGCGTCTGCAACAACTGACAAGTCGGTGACATAAATACACAACGGTCACCCTGGCGTATCACGAGTGGAGCTCGATATCTCAACATAGACATGTTGCTGAACTGCTGTTTCAACTGGATCTTTCGTGCATGTGTCATGGTTCCATAATTTTTCATCAGTATGTCCCAAGCATCCTTCGGAGTCTCACATCCAGTGATTTGAATTACCATAGCATCAAATATACATAGAGAAAACCAATGCAACACCTTGCATGCTCTCTCATTCTATAGCCTATGAGCTCTTTTCTGTTCATTAGTTGGATTCATTGCAGGCAACTCAGGAGCAGCTTCATCTCCTGTACATAGATCCCAATAACCCCTGCCAACTAGAAAGTTCTTCATTCTGAATTTCCATAATGCAAAGCTCTTATTGTCTAACTTCTCTCAAACTATCTGAGTGATATTATCAGTCCCATGTGCATTAGCCATGATGCAATAGACTATGTCTGCCAGATGCTTGATTGCCTGCAAGCCAACAAGTATGACTTGACCAAGTTCAGTCCTTAACTGTTTATGACAGTTTTCTGCAATTAATTGCAGTAAAAAACCAGGGTATTTCAGCCCAATGACAGCCCAAAACAGTCAACAAACAAGTGGTCTAACCCATAAGTATAGCAGTCAATACATATACTTTGTAGTTGCTTCAGCTTAAACTCCTGCAACCTCACTACCAGGGTAATTACATGCAGTCTGAAAACTGTAAACTGTGAGTAACCAGTAGCAATTTCAAGGCCAAAATCAATGTGTATACATGTCATACATGTCCCAAAAACTCCAGAGTATCTGCTAGTACATGTGGCAGTCCAAACATAACCATTCGAGCACAAAATAGTGCATATCCAGCAAGTACAAGTGACATAAATCTGCTCACAAATTACAAACAACCAATACTCTGGTAACCAAGATGTATTTCAGCTCCAAAAATCTTCAAGACATGTCATACATTCACTTTGAATGGATAGGTTCAATACATGAGCATTTGGGTAGGCATAGACAACCTGTCTTCATTAATCACTGTCAAGGAATACATGACTGTTCATAACCATGACTGTTCATAACGAGCCCAAGCACTGTCAAGGCAATTATTTCAGGTCCACATTTGAGTATTCAGCAGCATCCAATGTTTTCCACAATCCTCCATACATTCAGCATGCATATGTTAGTTCATATAGGTGATAGAAGCTCCAAAGTAACATGTACTGCTTCAGCAAGATACAATGCTTGCTATTCACTATGTATGACAGTTTCCAGACATTAAAATATTTCTAGATCTAAATATTTTAGTCATAAAAAACCAGCTCCAACACATGAGAACATATACATACCGCCTCCAAGCAAATGTTTACGCCTTGTTGATGCTTTTGGGCATAACCAAGAGCTTCTGTAGCTCAATGATAATCAAATGCAAGCTGTCCTTTCACTTTTCCAATAGTTTAAGACTGTTTCACAGATTTGTGTACTCTATTCCCAGCTCATAACAGAGCTCCAGCACAAGCAATGGCTTCCTGTAGTCTTCAAGTACCTTCAGAAGGTGTAGACAAGCTCCATATCACTTAGTAAATGATTTAGTTGATAGTTTGCAGAGATCTGTAATCAACAATCCAGCAGGCGCAGTCACGCTGATTTCTAGATCTGGTTTGACAGCTGGTCCTCCTCATCATGAGGCTCAATGAGCACTTACATATGCTCAAAGATGCCCACCAAGGCTCCTAGAAAGGCCTCAACCACTGTGATAAAGCATAGAGTCCAAATGAGATACCTTGACAGAGTAATGGCAGCCTGTTTTGTTTTCAAAAAACCTTGTTCTTCAGCTTCTTCAAGTCTTCTTGACTCCCTCCTGCTCCAAAGAACTCAACTTGGCAATGCTTTGATACCATGTTCAAAGATGGGAGAGAGAGACAGGGAATACTCCATATCCATGAGCCTTCAGGCTCTCATTGTGTTTTCTTCATTATTCAAGAACTAACTGAGAAGCACACAATACAATGTAAAAGTAAACTAGACTAGGTGTAGACCTAACTGACTAACTCTAGTCAGGTCACTGACTAACTCTAGTCAGGTCACTGACTAACACACACCCGACTTATTCAATGTAGTCACATGGAGACAGATGTACACACACACTAGCTGTCACAGATGTCGGTCACTCATAAAGACGAACTGAAGTGAGCTTGACTTCTAATAGTGTAGGGTCTAGGATCATTAATATTTCATGCAGAAATATTACATTCTCTCCCTCTTAGAGGAATCAAGATGTCCTCATCTCGAGAAGATCTGGGGGTATTGTTGGTTGAGAGTACTTTCATCCATCCAAGTGGCATCCTCTTCGGGATAATCTTTCCACTGGACGAGGTATTCTCTCAAGGTCCTGGATCTCAAATGCCTCTCCCTAACATCTAAGATCCTGTCAGGCCGTAGCTCAAGGACTCCTTGGCTACACATTACAACTTGTTGATCATCAAGCACGTGACTAGGGTTAGGCACATACTTTTTAAATAGGCTGATATGGAATACATTATGAACTTTTAGGTTTTGAGGGAGTTGAAGCCTGTAAGCATTAGGCCCTAGGCACTTGAGAATCTTGTAGGGTCCTCAATACCTTGGACTTAGCTTTTGTATTCACCCAAGGATAGGGAACTCTTCTTTGGGCATACGCGAATGAAGACCATGTTGAGATATCGAGCTCCACTCGTGATACGTCAGGGTGACCGTTGTGCATTTATGTCACCGACTTGTCAGTTGCAGATGCGGTTGGTACACCGCCCCTGAATAATAGCTACATGATAGCTATCCTTATCTACTCTAGTTCGTGGCTCAGTTAGTATGCCACCTTAGTTAGTTGAGTTTGGTTTGAGACCCATATAGAGGGTTCTTCTATTTCTTTGTACTTGAGTTCTTTTGGCTTACACAACTAAGAAGAGGAAAACTGTTTTCAGCCTCCACCCTTGTGTGTCTTCCCCCATTGTGCAAGCAAGAAAGCTTCAAGTGAGACTCCTTCCTTCTCTCCCACAATCTTGACATGGTATCAGAGCCTTGTTCGTGGTAAGGAGCTCAAGAAAGCAAGCCAAGCTCGCGGTGTTCTGGCAAGAGGAGCAGTGTTGCTTTCATTTTCTGTTTTGGGAGCAGATCTCTGCAGGTAGCACAGCCGGAAAGTACAGGAGTGCATTGTCTCAGGTTGAGACGCCCTTCGCGGTGAAGCAACAGGGCGGTATATGCTACGGGCGAAGGGCTTTAGCCCTCGGCGACCTTGTTTTTTTGATTTGAGGCCATTTCGGGGCCTGTTTTGCAGACGGAAGTTTTCTGCACGCACTCAGGAAAAGGCTCAGTTTTATGCTGTGCAGCCACTGTTCTACAGGTCGGTGAAAAGTTACTGTAGAAATTGCATCGTATGCTTGTGCGCAGAGACATTGGGAGTTACAGAATCATCCTTGGTTCCTGTTTATGCAAAATCGTCACTAGGAAGTGACTGTGTGGTCAAATACCACTTTCGCCAGTCTTGCAGATTTGCCCTTGTGAGGCTGAAGCTGTGTTCTTTGCAGTGACAGAACTTTTTGCAGTATTCTGTAATGGCGTCTGATTCTCTCTCACAGATTGTCACTGAAAAGCTTGACAAGAACAACTTCCAAGCATGGAAGTTTAGAATGACGAATTTTCTTATGGGAAAAGGATATTGGGAGTTTGTTGCAGGAAATGAAGAAGAACCAGTTCTTCCTGATGTTCCCAATCAACAGCAAATGCAGGCATTTAAATCATGGCATGAGAGAGCCAGGAAAGTTATGTATTGGCTGTCTATCAGCATTTCAGACTCTATGATTGTGCATATTCAGGATGCAAGTACGCCAAAGGAGGCATGGGATACTTTGTCAAAAATGTATAGCACAAATACGCAAGCCAGGAAAATGCAGCTCAAGCAAGAGTTGCACAATGTGCAAAGAGAAAATATGAGCATCAACGACTACCACATGAAGGTGAAGAAGATTGCAGATGCACTTGCTTCCATTGGGTCGCCAGTGGAAGATGATGATTTAGTTTCTGTGACCTTGAATGGTCTAGGAAAGGATTATGCGCAGTTTCGGACATCCATTTCAGTTCGTGAAAGATTTCCTGATTTTGAGGAGTTGATTGCTCTTCTAATTTCTGAGGAGCAAAGAAATGGTGGTGCATCTTCTTCAGGAGGAACTTCAAAAGAAGCTGTCTTCTACTCAAATGCTGGAAGAGGTAGAGGCAGAGGTAGAGGAGGCCGATTTGGAGGCCGTGGCAGAAATCAGAATATGCAGCAAACTCAAGAAAACCAGTCCTATGGAGGAGGACGTGGTAACTCTAGAGGCAAGGGGAGCCAAAGAGGTCGTGGTGGATGGCAAAGAGGCCAAAATGCAAACAGTAATGTTGAATGCTATTACTGTGGTAAAATGGGTCATATGGCTAAAGACTGCTATAAAAAGCAGAATGACATCATGAATGGAAAACTGCAACAAGGGAATTATGCATCTTCTAGCAGATAGGGTGATGACAGAAATGAGCATTTGTTCATGGTGCAGCACATGAACAATTCTGTGACAAGTGCAGAAGAAAGCAATGATGTATGGTATGTTGACTCAGGTGCATCAAACCACATGACAGGTCATGCAGAATGGATGGAGGATGCAAGGAAAATGGAAAAACCAGGATTTGTGGAGACTGGTGATGATATTGCACATCCTATTGTGCAGATTGGAAAAATTCCCTTGTCTATGCAGGATGGGAAAAAGAAATACCTGTCCGATGTATTTCATGTCCCGAATATCACCAAGAATCTGGTTTCTATCGGTCAAATGGTTGAACAGGGCTTGCAGGTCAGATTTAATCCTCATGGATGCTTTGTTGAGGATATGAAAAATAAAGGTCGCTTGATAGCAAAAGGAAAGAAGAAGGGCAGAATGTTTACGTTGGATGCAGACATGTCTGAATTGAGTGCAGCAATGTTTGCACATGGGACCGGTGTAGTTGCAGATATTGATATCTGGCATAAACGCATTGGTCATGTTAATGTACAGCGACTTAAATCAATGCAAGCCCAAAATATTGTTGCAGGATTGCCAAAATTCAAGGTTGCAGAAATGCATAAGGTATGTGAAGCCTGTCAGTTTGGAAAACAGGCAAGGAAACCATTTCCTAGACATGTTCAAGAGAGTGAGAAGCCATTGGAATTAATCAACTCTGATGTGTGGACTACTAAAGCTGCATCTCTTGGAGGCTGTCATTATTTTGTCACTTTTATTGATGACTATAGCAAAAAAGTTTGGGTGTATTTTATGAAAAAGAAAAGTGAAGTTTTTGGGCATTTCAAAACCCTTAAAGCTATGGCTGAAAAAGAAACAGGTCTGCAAATAAAATGCCTAAGATCAGATGGAGGGGGAGAGTACCTCTCAAATGAGTTTGCAAAGTTCTTACAGGAGCATGGCATAAAGCAGCAATATTCATGCAGTTATACCCCACAACAAAATGGAATTGCAGAAAGGAAAAACAGGCATATTGGAGAGGTATCTCGTGCCATGCTCAATGAAAAAGACTTACCAGACTTTTATTGGGCTGAAGCAGTTGCTACAGCAGTCTATATAATGAACAGGACTCCCACTGCAGCAATACATGGGATGACTCCAGAGGAGAGGTATACTGGTAGGAAACCAGATATTTCTCATTTGAAAATTTTTGGTTGCATTGCCTATGTACATGTGCCAGATGAGCTGAGATCCAAGTTGGATCCAAAAGCTGAGAAGTGCATCTTTATTGGTTACTCTTTGCAGCAAAAAGGGTATAGATGCTATAACCCTTCTACTCGTAAGTTTACAGTGAGCAGAGATGTTGTTTTTGATGAGATGAGTAGCTGGTATAAACCAGTAAATGTGATTGATGATGTAGATGCACAAAATGGTAATGCTGCACAGAATTCACAGCAGCAGTCACAAAATATTAGTGGACCTGGAGCGTCCTCTAGCAGTGGTTCACATTCTTCGCCATGGACAGGCAGATTGAGATCAGGAGAATCTTCTCAAAGTAATGCAGATAGTGGTATGCAGGTATCACGAAAAGGAAAAGAGAAGGTTGATCAGCCCATGTTTGATGTGAATGCAGGTCACTCTTATGTGGATGGTGAATCCAGTGGCTCAAAACAGAGCATTGATGATGAGTTGGGTATTCCTTCTATTGTTACACCTGGAGTAAGGAAGACCAGGGATGTTTTGAGAGCACCTGGGAGTGAACCCACTTTGCGCAGGTCTACCAGAGTTAGGTATCCTGTGGATAGGCTGAAATATGATGGATTTACAGCCATTCACTATGCATATATGGTCAAGGTGATACAGGAACCAGAACCCACTTCTTTTGAGCAAGCCATGGGAAAAGAAAAATGGGAGAAAGCCATGGATGAAGAAATGGATGCCTTGGAAGAAAATGCTACATGGGAATTGGTACCTTTGCCTAAAGGTAAAAATGCAATTGGCTGTAAGTGGGTTTATAAGGTGAAGCACAATGCTGATGGTTCTGTGAACAGATACAAGGCAAGATTAGTAGTCAAGGGGTATGCACAAACATATGGCATTGACTATGAAGAAACATTCAGTCCGGTTGCAAGGATGGCAACCGTAAGAGCAGTCATTGCTATGGCTACATCAAAGGGATGGTCTTTACATCAGATGGATGTAAAGAATGCCTTCTTGCATGGTGATTTGCAAGAAGAGGTCTATATGGAGCAGCCACCAGGTTATGTGCATGCTGTTCATCCTGAGTTTGTTTGCAGGTTGAAGAAAGCCTTGTATGGCTTGAAGCAAGCACCTAGAGCATGGTCTGACAAGATAGGGCAGTATCTTGTCACTATTGGCTTTCAGATTTCCAAGGCAGATTTCTCACTTTATGTGAGAAAAACAGAGAAAGGTATTATGCTACTTGTCATTTATGTTGATGATTTGATTATGACAGGTGACAGTGATGAAGATATCCTTCATGTGAAAATGCTATTGAAGCAGAAGTTTGAGATGAAGGATTTGGGAGAGCTGCGTTATTTCTTGGGCATTGAGGTGATTAGATCACCAAGTGGGATACAGCTCTTACAGAGGCAGTATGGATTGGACATGCTGTCCAAATATGGGATGACAGGCTGTAAGCCTATTTCAGTTCCTTTGGAGCAGAATGTGAAGCTGAGCGCAGATGCAGGTGAGCTTCTGGAAGACCCTACTATGTACAGACGCATAGTAGGAAGCTTGATTTATATGACTATTACCAGGCCAGATTTGAGCTATGCTGTTGGATTGGTAAGTTAGTTTATGCAGGCTCCA